>NC_080590.1:65810416-66118333 GCF_029962835.1 Magnolia sinica | reverse complement strand
AAGTGGGTATGCAACAAATGGGCTTCCTCACTTCCTTTATCATGACAACTGGGCTTTCCTATGAGGGCTTGATACGAATGTAAGGTGGCCCTTGGTAGGATCCACACATTCAGGGCTATGTAACCCTACAAATGGTCCTGCTCGTCATCTAAGTGGGCCTCTGGTTTGGGTCACTAAGCTTGGACAAACACATGCATCTATGTGGGCCACATTCCTCATGGAAGGCTCGGTACAAACACAAGATGGGCTCCAAGGCTTGGGTGGTCCTACAGGGTATGGTGGAAAGCATCATTATCAACTGAGGGTCCAACGGATTGGGATAGCCTAATCAAGGGAAAGATGGGTAATATAATCATCAATGGGGGCCCAACGGTTTGGGTTAGTCCATTAAGGGGAGATGAGGATGGGCCTAATAATGGGCCCTAGGGAGAGTTACAATGTGGACATTTAACCATCATTGTTCTTACAATGTGGACATTAAACCATCATTGCTCCCAAGGCATGGCCCATTTAATATCAGCTAGGAACATGGATGGGCATCATAAACATCATTATATACATCCTGGTGGAATCACACATCACAATGGGCCTCATATACATCACCTTAGGCCTCACACAAGGGCTTTATATACATTGCATTGGGCCTCAATCATGGGCCTCATATAGATCACATTGGGCCTCATACTTGGGCCTTAAATACATTACAATGGGCCTCATCACATGTGCCTAATACACATCACTATGTGCTGCATCTCATGGGCCACATATACATCATAATAGGCCACATCCCATGGGCCTCATGTACATCACAATGGGTCTTAAAGACGGGCCACATGTTCATTATAATGGGCCTCATACACAGGCCTTATAAACATCACAATGGGTCTCATACATGGGTTGTGAATACATCACAATGGGCCACATCCATGGGCCTCAAATACATCGCATTAGGCCTCATATACGTGCCTCGAATGCATCAAATTGGGCCTCAAACATGGCCACATCTACATCAAGTGGGACCCACCATCCTAACTGGACTATATGCACCATTCATCTATTTTTAGAGATAACTTTAAAGGATAACCCAAAAAATGGATCAGATCGAAAGATCATCTAGACCATACCATAAATAATAGCAGAGGTGGTGATCGAAAGATCATCTAGACCATACCACAAATAGCAGCGGAGATGGTGATCGAAAGATCATCTGGACCATATCACAAATAGCAGCAGAGATGGTGATTGAAAGATCAACTGGACCACACCATAAATAGCAACGAAGATAATGATTTCCACTATTAAACAGTTCACAGGTCCCACCATAACGTTTATTTTCCATCCAATCTGTTTATAAGGTCATAAAGGCCTGAATTAAGAGGAAAATAAATTCCATATTGATCCATAACTTCCAGAACCCCAAACAAGTTTCAATGGTAGGCGTTCAACCCTCCACTAGTTTTTGCAGTGTGGTCCATCTGATAGATAGATCTGTCTTATCTTTAGTCTTAAGCCTTAAGACGACCTCGTCCAACAGATGGATGGTTTGGATCTAACACATAACTCATGATCAGGCCCTCAGAATTTGCTGACGTCAATACAACAACTATATAGCTGGTGGTCCAGCAGATGAACAGTTAGGATATAACACATATCATGGTGGTCGCCCATACATGTGGCAGGAGGTCCATACAACGTATACATCATGGGTGGGTCCACGTGCGTGGCCCACCAGAGATTTAAATTTGCTTCATTCCCAGGCCCATGGCCTGGGAGTTGGATGGACGGTGCAGATAAGACCATACGTCATGGTGGGGTCCACACGTCCCATGTATGGACGGTGGACATATAACACATCTTCAAGGTGGCCACCCAAATCCCATCCAGGGATGGACGGTTTAGATTTAACACATGCTATCACGGGGGGTGTCCCACTGTCCAGGGATTGGACGGTGTGGATTGAAACAAATACATCAGGGTAGGTCCGACCTACCGTCCCACATGGACGGCAGGGATGAAACACATACATTAAAGGTGGGTCCACACATGTGGGACCCATCAGCTTTTGGAAAGGAGCTGATATTTGTTTTCCACTTCATACGGTCCAATAGCAGCTGCTGCCAGATGTCCTAAGGCTGGATGGTCTAGATGACCGTCATCAAGGTGGGCCTGTGATCTGGCCAAAATTGACAGACGTTGTGGATGTGGGACACACATCATGGTGCGTCCAACACACACACATACATACGTCAAGGTGGGTCTAAGTGGTGGCCCATCGAAGTTTGGGTCAAACTGATATTTGTGGTTTTCCCTTCTGTCCGGGCCAGTCCAAACAGACAACAAGTGCGAGCCCGGACATGGCAGCGAGGTGGGCCCTGCTTAGACAGCGGTGCGTCCCACATGGTGTTCCACGTGGTGGACGACATGGGTAAAAATACATACATCATAGGTGGGCCATCATATAAGGGGGAGAGAGAGAGAGAGAGAGAGAGAGAGAGAGAGAGAGAGAGAGAGGAAGAAATGACGGAGATGGGAGGAGCTCTGCCACTATGACCTCCTCCATGGACATGCATACATCAAGATGGGCCCCAAAAAAACATGTTGACCCTAAATCACAACTAAGATCTAGCGCCATAAACACCCACTGATTTTGCTCCTTTTTGGCTCCTTGGAATGCTAAGCTCCTAAGCTCTCTCTTTGATGGAAGTTGATGAAGGTTGGATGGCTAGGATGGGAGATTGGGTGGTAGGGAGTGGGCCACACCTAGCTTCTCCTTGCTCTCCTTAGAGCTTGGATGGTCCTTTCCCTTAGGATTTGTTTGGAATGAAGGAGAAATGAGAGAGGGATGAGTGGTGATGGGATGAAAAGGGATGGGATGGGTGTAAGGAAGGAATGGGTGATGTAAGAAAGGGATGGGTGGAGAGAGAGAGAGAGTTGACTTTGGGAATGGGAGAGAGATGGGTAGGGTATGGGTTAGTACTTGACTTGTGATGGGATGTGTACTTGATTGATTGATGTGATGGATGATAGAGATTCTCTTGAAATTCATAATGCATGGTGTTTCTTTGAAATATACGTTGGCCCACAACTCCTTGCCGAGGTATCACATCGGTGTGCGAGATGCGGTGTTGGAACCGCTGCGACGATGCGATCGCTAGGGTACAAGTTTCGAGTCGAGTCGACATAGATCTATAGGATGCAACTTAGGGTCATGCACAAATACTGATTACAGGTCGTGGGTTGCTGGAATTCAATGAGGAGAATCGCGGAAGTCTAAGGAACAGTACTGACTAGGATACGGGCCTCACATTCTAACATGTGTACCTTACATTGTATGTTGATTCTTGTGTCAACATGCATAATGATTATGAGTGCTTGAACTTGTATGTTTGGATTTGGTGAATTGAATTGAAAACATGGAATGCTTGTTAATTATATTGCTTGCCTCCGTTGATATTGATGTTTGATTAGGGGGATTATCGAGCGGGGGTTCCCTTGGCCTATATGGTAAGGATGATATTGTTGTTTAATTATGGGGATTATTGAGCGGGGTTCCCTTAGCCTATATGACAAGGATGATGTTGATGTTGATTTGGGGGGGTTATTGAGCAAGGGTTCCCTTACCATATATGGCAAGAATGATTATTTGGGAGATTATTGAGTGGGGGTTTCCTAGGAGATTATACCCAGGATAACTTGCTTTACACGCATTGAACATCTCATGCATCATGACATCATATACATCTTGTTATTATTATATTATGGCATTGCATTCTGTTATATGATTAACCAATCTCTACTGTGTCTATTTTGTATTCTTGACATTCTTGAGTTTGTGTCAAACTCGTGGTTGAAATGATTTCATTAGGCTTCTAGCTCACCAAATCAACAACAAATGCACGTTTACGTGATGAGAGAGGAGCAGGAGATGAAGAATACCTAGAAGGCCATTTCAATTTAGAAAATTAAGTCCTTATTTACTTTTGTATTTGAAAAGTTGTAATGAAAAGAATAATTGTAAATTAGTTAAATTATGGATTTCAAGAAGATATTTTAAAATGTTTAAATTTTAAATCATTATGGATTGGATGATTTAAATATGGTTTGGTTTTTACCATTAAAATGCACTTTGAAGTTTTCCATACGCAAAAATACCTCAGATATTGGGCTCATTTAGCCTGTAATGAGCCGTAGGATCCAATGGCTGGAGTGGATCTAACCGATGTGGGCCCCATGTATGAAAAACCCCAGAAATTCATTATTTTCAAAAAAAAAACGTGAGGCAGCAGCAGCAAGTGCCGCTAACTAGAGACGCAGCAGCGTCTGCGTGGACGCCGGGCGGGCAGGGACCCACAGCCCCAGTTGTGGGCCCCACCATGATGCATTTTGAACATTAACAGCTCCTATGTGATGGCCCCCTTTTATTATTTGGACAAGCCAAAAAGTCAGCCGTTCACGGCACTTAGGTGGCCCACACCACCAAACAGCAGAGATTGAACTTCTACCATTGAAACCCTTGTTGGGTACCAGAAGTTTTGGATAAATATGAAATTTGTTTTTCCTCATTATTTAGGTCTGTGTGACCTTATCAATGGATGGGATGAAAGATAAACGTTATGGTGGGCCCCACGTGGGACCCACCTGCATGAGGATGGGTTGGTGTACGAATACACCAGCTATATGACTTTTGTGAAAGACGTCGCAAGTTTTGTGGGTCCCATTTGATGTACGTGATTTATACATGCCATCCATACACTTGGTAGGCGTGTAGGGCCCACCCCACATGTGCTGCACGAGTGGAGGTGGCCCCACATCAATGTATGCGTTCCAATATCCAGACCGTCCCTTCAGACCGGACGCTGGACGCCAGAATCTCACAAGTGCATTTTAACATATTATAATATACATTTATAATATAATATATTATATTATTTTAACATAAGGCTGCATTTTAATATATTATAATATATATTTATAATATAATATATTATATTATATAAGGCTGATAGGTATTATGGTGGCCCATGTGGGAACCACCTGTTGTGGAGCAGATTGGCTGGACAATGGTGATCCAGCCCGTCAGTCTCACACGTGGTGTAGGGCCCACATGATATATGTGTTTTATCAAGACCGTCCATCCAGTAGCAGATAGTTGCTGGAATGACATCAGCGAGTTCTGTGGGTCCCACATAATGTAAGTGCTATATCCAACTGTCCATTGTATGGACGTCAGTAAGATGTGGGTCTGATCATGGGTATGTATTATATCTCTACCGTCCATCCGTTGGGACATCAGCAAATCCTCCAGGCCAATCATGAAGTATGTGTTTATCCAATCGCCTACCCGGCAGTTGACGCCATCAAGTTCTATAGCCCACCATTGATGCATGTGATGTATATCCTAGCCGTCCTTCATTCAGATAGGATGGGACCCACCTAGATGCATATAGATTTTATCTGCACCGTCTGTGCATAGGACGGTGCTGGTGCTATAGGACGCACCTAATGTACATGTTTCAACCCTACCGTCCAAAATGCTTAGATGGTGCCGAATAGTGTTTGGGTGGTGCTGCGGACCCCACCTCGATGTATGTTTCGTATCCACATTGTCTAGAGTGTTTAGACGGTGCTGGATAATGCTCGGACAGTGCTTTTGCACCTAGGCAATGTTTGGATGATGCTGGTTTACATGGACAATGTTTGGATGATGCCAATTTACCTGGGCAATGTTTGGACCGTGCTGATCACATTAGTGAGCCATGTACCCCTATGATAGTGTACAGTGGTACGCCTGTTGCACCTGCAACTATTGAAATAATTTTAGATGTAGTCCAAGCTCTCACCCGCATCATAGTGGGACCCACCGTGATATACATGTTGTATATTCACACCATCCATTCTTGTGGCCCCCACATAATGTACGTGTTGTATCTACTCCGTCCATCCATTTTGACGTGGGCCACGCCTTGATGTATTTATTGTATCCACATCATCCATCCCTGGACGTGGGGCCCATCTTGGCGATGTATCTGTCGAACCGCCCAGCATGGGACAGTGGGCCTACCATGATGTACGTGTTTTATTGATGCGGCCCACTTGTTGAATTTATGGCCCATGTGCCGAGGCCCATTGTATGTATTTGTGGCCCGTTTGGTGAGGCCCATTGGTGCGGCCGTGGATGCATGTGGCCTGCTTGATGTAATGTGGCCTACTGTGATATGTTTTCGGCCCATGTGATAAGGCCCATGAGACATTCCCGGTCCATGGTTGAGGCCCATGTGATGTATTCAAGGCCCATGGTGATGTATGATTAGGCCCGTATGATGAGGCCCATGTGATGTATTCGAGGCCCATGGGCGAGGTCTAATGTGACGTATATTAGGCCCTTGTGTGAGGCCGTGGGCCCACTGTACGTTTGGCTCTATGTGGGCCACTGCATGGGAGCAATGTTGGTTAAATGTCCACATTGATGGGCAGTGATGGTTAAATGTCCATATTGTGACCTTCCTTTAGGCCTGGATAGGCTCATTTTCATGGATTACCCCAAACGAATGGGCCCCATTGATATTGCTTGGACCATCATCGGCCACCCATCTATGAATCCCCGTCTTAAGGCCGATTCCGATTGATGTGGCCGATTTACCAATTTCCAATTATTGATTGCCGATAATCGATCAAGGTCGATTATCGATCGATTCCGATTGTCGTGGCCGATTGCTTAGCGATCGAGGCCAATTATCGTGACCGATTATCGATTCCGATTGACGTGACCGACTTACCGATTTCTGATTGTCATGGCCCTTTTGATGTATATGAGGCCGAGTATCGAGGCCAATTCCGAATATCAATTTTGATTGTTAAGGCCGATTTCGAATGCTGAGGCCGATTATCGAGACCTATATGATATTACGCGACCTATAGTTGAGGCCTATTGTGATGTGTATTCAGCCATGTTTAAGGCCTAATGTGAATATGAGGGCTATGTAATAGGCTCATTGTGATGTATTTAAGGCCCATGGGCAAGGCCCATTGTGATATATTCGTGGCCCATGGGCAAGGTCCATTGTGATGTGTATTAAGCCCATGATGCATGGCCTATTTCATGTATTCGAGACTCATGTACAGGGCCCACATGTCATGTATTTGAGGCCTATGAGCAGGGCCCACCTATTGAGTATATGTGGCCCTTGAGTAATGCTCATCGTGTTATATATCAAACCTTTGTGTGAGGCCGTGGGCCCATTATATGTTTGGCTCCATGTGGGTCATTCCTTAAAGGCGATGTTAGTTAAATGTCCACATTGTTGAGGCCGATTGTTGATGCCTATTGATGATACCGATTATGAGTATGTGACAGCATATCATCATGATACATGTCATATGCATCATCTGCATGTTTATTATGAGATGTGGTTGATCATTGCATATGTCATTGGTCATGTTGTTATGAGACTCCCTAATAGGCGGAGGTTATCTCACATGAGCGCACAGTATGCACATGATTGATGCATGACTGGATTGCATGACTCATGCATCTTGCATTATGATTACTATACGCCCTAGCGACATTAGAGCCGTAGCCTCTACAGGCATATCGTGAATGGCTAGACGGGACACCAAAAATTTGTTATAGCATCGGGCTACCATAGATGGCCCTGGGTGAAAATTTCTAAACCCTCTTGGTACCAGAGGATGCCCCAACGTCGAGACCGAGTGGATATATGAGCGGCTGAGTACTAAATACTAGGAGGCCACGTCTCCCACTGTGTCGTGGTCGGTTTGGAGGGGGTGTGGCCTTACCCGCCCGAGAGCAGGGGGTATTACTAGGCTGAGTTTGACCAGCTCGTGAATGGGTCCGCTATGGACGTGCCAAATAGGTATTGGTAGACTATTAGCCAGGCGGATAGTGAGGTTTCTTACGCTTACTTGGACTGTACGGTTGGTAGAGCAGCAGTGCCATTTGAAGTGTACTAAACCCCGGTGATGATCCCAAGGATGAACAGTACTGATATGTGGACTTATTGAGTAGGAGTTGCATACTATTCATTCATTCATTCACTATCCACTCAGGCTGGTGGTATGCAACTATTTGTTACGTGTACCTTCCCAATGGCCAGGATTTCGGTTGGGGTGCGCGACTAACCTGAGATCAGGAGTTTACCACATTGAGTCTGACTATCCAAATTAGGTATGAGACTAGTTTGGATAGAAGTCCATTGTGATGGACCCCATAACATGCGATACTACGTACTACCATCCCGACTTCTCACTCTAGCATGGTCATTCCATTTGCACTGCATGTTGCATTACATCCACGGCATACGGTACGGCTGACGCTATTTGTTTTACTTATTAGGAATATATATTGCATTGCATCCTCTGCATCTGATATTTGGTTCTCTACGACTCTTCATTTATATAACTAATTTGTATTGCGTATTCTAATATTATATGACTTATGCACTTGTTAGTATTTCCGCTTATTCTATTATCGTGTGATTTATGACTTTATCAGTATTTCTATTTACTATGATAATTTATGATCTTATCAGTATTTCTGCTTATTCTGACATTGTACGATTTATGGATTACTAGTACTTCCGGTATTATATGATTATGGCATTACATTGAATACTTGGCACTTACCTTGTGTACACACTTACACCACCCTCTAAGATTTTTATAAGCTTATACACGATAGATGCGTGCAGGTGATGTTAGGTTGTAGCAGTGTTGAGCAAGGAGTGTTTAGTGGTCTTCTGGAGCTTGATCTGTAATTTATGTATTTCCCTTTCAGCATTGTACTCAAATGATTATATTAGTGGATATGTGATGATGATGTTGCCTTTGTGAATTGGGTAATCTTGTGGTTATGCTTATTACGAGTTAAATGCATATTGAAAAAAAATCCTCCTTGTAGGATCCCAGGGTCGGAATCTGGCATATGGATGCTAGGAGTTGGAAATGGGCTACTACGGAGGCTGTCGGCACCAAATTCGGCGATCGAGATTCCTCTGAATCCGATTTCCAAGTTTGGGGCGTGACAAAAGGTGGTATCAGAGCATAACTTGGGAATACCTGAAGATAACATCACATGTCTACTAATTGCTACCCTTCACTCTATGATTGTTGAGAACTTAGAATGGCTAGATCCCTAAGTTCGAATAACTTAGAGATTTTCTGATATAGCTCTCTACCGATGGAATTATGAGGTTGTATAGTATTCCCGTTTCGATCATTTCTGATCTAGGATCCGAGGATTAACATGGTTCACCATTCTATTAAGGAGGTGTCTTGGGAACGCAAAGCTGATATTAGAGAGCGCTATCTTAATCTTTTGGTAGATTGATTGTGCCTTGACTTATATAGTTGATGATGTTTCCTCTTCCCTTGTCTGTTCTGTAAATTTCGAAGACAAAATTTTTATTAGGAGGGGAGAGCTGTAAGACCCGTATCCTAGCTCGTACCATTCCGTAGGCTTCCACGGTCCTCCTGATCGAATTTCAGCGACCTGCGGTCTATTATCGGCGTTTGCATGCAATCTTGAGTCACGTCCTGTCGATCTGAGTCGGCTCAACCTGTGACCTATACCATTGCGACCGCGCCGACGCCGTGATTCCAACGCCACGTCTCGTGTGTTAATGCGACGCTTAGATCATGAGATGTAGCTCGCGCATTGTAATAGCTATGGACAACACATTTGCGGGGCCCACGTATCACAATAACACCATTTCTTAGGTTATCATGGGGTGATGTCATCACCCCATGCCAAGTAATAAATGCTTACAAGCAATTATGACATTTATTTTCCCCATGAGTCAACCCTAGCATTTATGGCCTTACATGAATTAATTTCTCTCTCTCTCTCTCTCTCTCTCTCTCTCTCTCTTCTTCTTCTTCATTTTCTCTCCTAGCAAGAGAGAAGGTGAAAACGTCCATGACAGCCCTCCCATTTCTAGCCACATTCATCTTAGATCCCCTTCAATCCTGCCATTAGAAGCTCATCTCCACTGTTGAAAAAGATCCTAAAAGGCTTGAGGACCCGAGGAATTGAGGAAGGAGTCGATTTAGAGGTGGGTGCTTCGCTCTCTCTCTCTCTCTCTCTTTTTCTTTTTTTGTGTGATGTGTGGCCCACTTGGATGGACCCTAAGTTGATGTAGGTTTTATCCAAACCGTCCAAGTCATGTGGACCCTACCTTATGGATGATAAGAAAACACAAAAATCAGACCCATTAGGTGAGCTATGTTCATGTGGGACCCACCTTGATTGAGCGTGGGCCACGCATACGTGGGACCCATCATGATGCTGTGTTTATCCATGCCCTCCAGCGTCCCTGGACATTGGATGTGAAGCAGGGCATAACTAACATGGACTGCGTGTACTGGCAGGGGTGTGTAGTAACAAGCTAACAAAAAAAAGTAATAATAATAAAATAAAATTATATTATATTATTTATAATTGGTGTTTGGGATGGGCTGCTCATGCAAGCCCCACCTTGAAGTATGAATTCAATCCATATCGTCGATCCAGTTCCTCAGAACATTTTAGATGTTGAGCCAAAAAATGAAACCATTCAGATTATCTGGCAGGCCATAGTGTAGAGAATAGGAGTTCTTACCATTAAAATGCACTTTGAAGTTTTCCATACGCCAAAATACCTCGAATATTGGGCTCATTTAGCCTGTAATGAGCCGTAGGATCCAATGGCTGGAGTGGATCTGACCGATGTGAGCCCCACGTATGAAAAACCCTAGAATTCGTTATTTTTAAAAAAAAAGAGGCAGCAGCAGCAGGTGCCGCTGACCAGAGTCGCAGCAGCGTCTGCGTGGACGCTGGGCGGGCAGGGACAGCTGTGGGCCCCACCATGATGCGTTTTGAACATCTACACCGCCCATGTGATGGCCCCCTTTTATTATTTGGACAGGCCAAAAAGTCAGCCGCTCACGGCACTCAGGTGGCCCACACCACTAAACAGCAGAGATTAAACTTCTACCATTGAAACCCTTACTGGGTACCAGAAGTTTTGGATAAATATG
Organism: Magnolia sinica; assembly: GCF_029962835.1. NCBI lineage: Eukaryota > Viridiplantae > Streptophyta > Magnoliopsida > Magnoliales > Magnoliaceae > Magnolia > Magnolia sinica. The sequence goes on along the minus strand of NC_080590.1, from coordinate 66,107,299 downwards.
AAATTCGTTTTTCCTCATTATTTAGGTCTGTGTGACCTTATCAACGGATGGGATGAAAGATAAACGTTATGGTGGGCCCCACGTGGGACCCACCTGCATGAGGATTGGCTGGTGTACGAATACACTAGCTATATGACTTTTGTGAAAGACGTCAGCAAGTTTTGTGGGTCCCATTTGATGTACGTGATTTATACATGCCATCCATACACTTGGCAGCACGTGTGGGGTGGGCCCCACATCAATGTATGCGTTCCAATATCCAGACCATCCGTTCAGACCGGACACTGGACGCCAGAATCTCACAAGTGCATTTTAACATATTATAATATACATTTATAGTATAATATATTATATTATTTTAACATAAGGTTGCATTTTAATATATTATATTATATAAGGCTAACAGGTATTATGGTGGCCCACGTGGGAACCACCTGTTGTGGAGCGGATTGGCTGGACGATGGTGATCCAGCCCGTCAGTCTCACACGTGGTGTAGGGCCCACATGATATATGTGTTTTATCAAGACTGTCCATCCAGTAGCAGATAGCTGCTAGAATGACATCAGCAAGTTCTGTGGATCCCACATAATGTATGTGCTATATCCAACTGTCCATTGTATGGACGTCAGTAAGATGTGGGTCTGATCATGGGTATGTATTATATCCCTACCATCCATCCGTTGGGACATCAACAAATCCTCCGGGCTGATCATGAAGTATGTGTTTATCCAATCGCCTACCCGGCAGTTGACGCCATCAAGTTCTGTAGCCCACCATTGATGCATGTGATGTATATCCTAGCTGTCTTTCATTTAGATAGGATGGGACCCACCTAGATGCATATAGATTTTATCTGCACCGTCCGTGCATAGGACGGTGCTGGTGCTATAGGATGCACCTAATGTATATGTTTCAATCCTACCGTCCAAAATGCTTAGATGGTGCCGGATAGTGTTTGGGTGGTGCTACGGACCCCACCTCGATGTATGTTACGTATCCACATTGTTTAGAGTGTTTAGACAGTGCTGGACAATGCTCGGATAGTGCTTATGCACCTAGGCAATGTTTGGATGGTGCTGGTTTACATGGATAATGTTTGGATGATGCCAATTTACTTGGGCAATGTTTGGACCGTGCTGATCACATCAGTGAGCCATGTACCCCTATGATAATGTACAATGATACGCGTGTTGCACATGCAACTATTGAAATAATTTTAGATGTAGTCCAAGCTCTCACCCACATCATAGTGGGACCCACCGTGATATACATGTTGTATATTCACACCGTCCATTCATGTGGCCCCCACATAATGTACGTGTGTATCTACTCCGTCCATCCATTTTGACGTGGGCCATGCCTTGATGTATTTATTGTATCCACATCGTCCATCCCTGGACGTGGGGCCCATCTTAGCGATGTATCTGCCGCACCGCCCAGCATGGGACAGTGGGCCTACCATGATGTACGTGTTTTATTGATGCGGCCCACTTGTTGAATTTATGGCCCATGTGCCGAGGCCCATTGTTATGTATTTGTGGCCCGTTTGGTGAGGCCCATTAGTGCGGCCATGGATGCATGCGGCCTGCTTGATGTAATGCGTCCTACTGTGATATGTTTTCGGCCCATGTGATAAGGCCTATTGAGACATTCCCGGTCCATGGTTGAGGCCCATGTGATGTATTCAAGGCCCATGCTGATGTATGATTAGGCCCGTATGATGAGGCTCATATGATGTATTCGAGGCCTATGGGCGAGATCCAATGTGATGTATATTAGGCCCTTGTGTGAGGCCGTGGGCCCACTGTACGTTTGGCTCTATGTGGGCCACTGCATGGGAGTAATGTTGGTTAAATGTCCACATTGATGGGCAGTGATGGTTAAATGTCCATATTGTGACCTTCCTTTAGGCCTGGATAGGCTCATTTTCATGGATTACCCCAAACGAATGGGCCCCATTGATATTGCTTGGACCATCATCGGCCACCCATCTATGAATCCCTGTCTTGAGGCCGATTCCGATTGATATGGCCGATTTACCGATTTTTGATTATCGATTGCCGATAATCGATCAAGGTCGATTATCGATCGATTCCGATTGTCATGGCCGATTGTCGATTAGCGATCGAGGCCGATTATCGTAACCGATTACTGATTCTGATTGACATGGCCGACTTACCGATTTCCAATTGTCGTGGCCCATTTGATGTATATGAGGCTGAGTATCGAGGCCAATTCTGAGTATCGATTCTGATTGTTAAGGCCGATTTCGAATGCTGAGGTTGATTGTCAAGACCTGTATGATATATACGTGACCCATAGTTGAGGCCTATTATGATGTGTATTCAGCCAATGTTTAAGGCCTAATGTGAATAGGAGGTCTATGTAATAAGGCTCATTGTGATGTATTTAAGGCCCATGGGCAAGGTCCATTGTGATGTGTATTAAGCCCATGATGCATGGCCTATTTCATGTATTCGAGACTCATGTGCAGGGCCCACATGTCATGTATTTGAGGCCCATGAGCAGGGCCCACCTATTGCGTATTTGTGGCCCTTAAGTAATGCTCATTGTGTTGTATATCAGACCTTTGTGTGACGCTATGGGCTCATTATATGTTTGGCTCCATGTGGGTCATTCCTTAGAGGAGATATTGGTTAAATGTCCACATTGTCGAGGCCGTTTGTTGATGCCGATTGATGATACTGATTATGAGTATGTGACAGCATAGCATCATGATACATGTCATATACATCATCTGTATGTTTGTTATGAGATGTGGTTGATCATTGCATATGTCATTGATCATGTTGTTCTGAGACTCCCTGATAGGCGGAGGTTATCTCACATGAGCGCACAGTATGCGCAGGATTGATGCATGACTGGATTGTATGACTCATGCATCTTGCATTATGATTACTGTATGCCCTAGCGACATCAGGGCTGTAGCCTCCACAGGCATATCGTGGATGGCCAGATGGGACACCAAAAATTTATTCTAGCATCGGGCTGCCATAGATGACCCTGGGTGAAAATTCCTAAACCCTCTTGGTACCAAAGGATGCCCCAACGTCGAGATCGAATGGATATATGAGCGCCCGAGTGCCGAATACCAGGAGGCCGCGTCTCCCACTGTGTCGTGGTCGGTTTGGTGGGGGTGTGGCCTTACCCGCCCGAGAGCAGGGGGCATTACTAGGCTGAGTTTGACCAGCTCGTGAATGGGTCCGTTATCGACGTGCCGAATAGGTATTGACAGACTATTAGCTAGGTAAATAGTGGGTTTCTTACACTCACTTGGACTATGCGGCTGGGAGAGCGGCAGTGCCATTTGGAGTGTACTAAACCCCGGTGATGATCCCAAGGATCAACAGTGCTGATATGTTGACTTATTGAGCAGGAATTGCATACTCATTCATTCATTCATTCACTATCCACTCGGGCTGGTTGTGCACAACTATTTGTTACATGTACCTTCGTAATGGCCAGGATTTCGGTTGGGGCGCGTGACTAACCTGAGATCATGAGTTTACCACATTGAGTCTGACTATCCAAATTAGGTATGGGACTAGTTTGGATAGAAGTCCATTGTGATGGACCCTATAGCCTGCGATACTACGTACTACCATCCCGACTTCACACTCCAGCATGGTCATTCCATTTGCACTGCATGTTGCATTACATCCACGGTATATGGTACGGCTGACACTGTTTATTTTACTTATCAGGAATGTATATTGCATTGCATCCTCTGCATATGATATTTGGCTCTCTACGACTCTTCATTTGCATAACTGATTTGTATTGTGTATTCTAATATTGTATGACTTATGCACTTGTCAGTATTTCCTCTTACTCTGTTATCATGTGATTTATGACTTTGTTTATATTTCTATTTACTCTGATAATTTATGATCTTATCAGTATTTTTGCTTATTCCGACATTGTACGACTTATGGATTACCAGTACTTCCGGTATTGTATGATTATGACATTGCATTGAATACTTGGCACTTACCTTGTGCACACACTTACACCACCCTCTGAGCTTTCTATAAGCTTATGCACGATAAATGCGTGCAGGTGATGTTAGGTTGTAGCAGTGTTGAGCATGGAGGCATTCAGTGGTTTTTTGGAGCTTGATCTGCAATTTATGCATTTCCCTTTCAGCATTGTACTCAAATGATTATATTAGTGGATATGTGATGATGATGTTGCCTTCGTGAATTAGGTAATCTTGTGGTTATACTTATTACGAGTTAAATGCATATTGAAAACAAAATCCTCCTTGTAGGATCCCAGGGTCAGAATCTGGCATATGGATGTTAGGAGCCGGGAATAAGGTACTACAGAGGCTGTCGGCACCGAATTCGACGATCGGGATTCCTGTGAATCTGATTTCCAGGTTTGGGGCGTGACAGAGTGATCTTGACTGAAGTTGGAATCATGACCAATAGTGTGGAACCAGAGGGTGTGAAAGGTCAGAACAATTGCCTAGTAATCCATACTGCTCTAAAGGTTGGTAATAGTTCAAAATGGTACCTTGACAGTGGGTGCTTCAGACACATGACGGGTGACCAAACCCACTTTGTGAGTATTCTGTTTTTGATGGTGGGTCAGTCACGTTTGGAGATGAGAGCTTTGCTGAAATAATTGGGTAAGGAACAATAGTTGGACCAGGACTCCCCAAGATTAAAAATGTTCTTTGTGTGGAAGGTCTAAAATATAATCTCCTTAGTATCTCATAAATGTGCAACAAAGAACACTTGGTTACCTTCTCAAAAGATGTGTGAAGAATCTTAGATCATACATGAAAATCTATCATGAAAGGTTTACATGCAAGTGACAACTGCTACATTATTGAAAGTAGCAATGAAAGTGTGCTATCCACGAAATGTCATATAGGTATGAAGAATGAGTCCAAGGTGTGGCACAGACTGGGACATATCCACTATCGAAACCTAGCCAAACTAAGCTCAAAAAATCTAGTTAGAGGACTTCCTAAGATTAGGAAAGAAGAAAAAATTAGATGTGGTGAGCATAACTCAGCTCCCGAGTTTCAAAACATCACTTATGCAACATATTTAATGATGGATGTATGTTGTTTGTAAGAGTACATAAAACATGGAATAGATTAAGCCAAACTGCAAACATAATTCATGGATAAGTGATAGACGCAAGCGGAAGACTTAAAGAAACATATGTGTACATGTGCAAGTCCCTGAAATATGTATACATGTCAGGTCATACTTACAAGTGTTACTATCCAAAGTACAAGCATTAAATGACATTCATCTATTCCCAAAAGAAAATCCAGAATCCTCGCACATCAGGGCATGGCTCACAAGAATCGACCTGAGAACTGCATAAAAGAAAATGCGGCCTTATCATCCTCGAACTCCTGCTCTGCCTCAGGGGTCGCATCAATATCTGCATCTAAGACAGAGTCTGGTTGGTGTTTAAATACCATCCCAAAACGTGGGAGTGAGTGATCAACTCAGTGGAACAATAAAGTAAAGGTTAACATGTTATCAATTCAATCAAGCAGTAATGATAAAGCAGAACAATTAAACATGTCCTAATTACTCTTGTTAATGCAAGGATGTATGGAGAATGATGCATGCCCTCGCCTTACTCCCTCGGCTTCTTCATCTTACGTTACGCATGACATCCTCCCGCAGTGCCAACGACTACTACGCACATGCAAATGCGGTGCATGAACATGATTACCAAGTTGTTATTAGACCTTTTCATACAGCAAGATTGGGAAGCTAAGGTACCTTCCTCATATTAATTTCCACACGGTGATCCATTCTAGGGTCGTCAGTCCTAGGCAATCTCATACGATCATATATTTTTAGTTCGCTGCAAAGGGCTCGTCACCAATTAATGCACGCCTATCATACCTTCGTTTCTACTCTAAGGCTCGTCGCCTTAATGCAGTATCTAGGTATGCTCGAGGTCACTACAAAGGGCTCGTCACCAATCAATGTAGGCCAACAGCACGAATATAGTGTCCCATACCACCATAATCGGCTCACAAGTTTGGTTGCTCACTGGTCACACGGGGAGGCTCGTCACCCCAGCGTAGGCCAACAGCTCGACCACGGTGTCCCATACCACCATGTCCGGCTCATGAGTCTTAGCGGATCAAGTTACAATGGTTAACGGGATTTCATCGGTAAGTTTGGTACCCTAGAATCAAACAATAGCGTCCATACATGGTGAACATACATCGAACAATCGGGTTACTTGACGAACTCGACTAGCACGAGCGTACGTTGGGTTGAATGACATAGAGTGCGCAAACACTCCATGTGGCCAAACCACTGCCGACAACTCTAATATGACTCGGGTTCGTCAAATTACGTCCTTTGTGGCGAAAGCAACCTCAACCACGAATTCAAAGCCGATTACCGATTTTTTGGACTATTTCATAGTCCCAAACATATTCCACTATAACAGATATTCATATCAACAATTTAGAATAGTAATGGAACAACAATTCACATCATACAGTATGTGAGCATTTGAAGAATATCAACTTAAAATGGATTTTCACCTAAGTAATACTGGAAGTTAAACAACAAAGAATGTAACTTACATGTAGGAAATCATATACACTAATAAGAGAGTTGAGAATCACTTCTCAACGCCTGCAAATAGGATAATATGTTACACTTTAAGCCATTCAAACATTTCTACAAACACTTAGACTACATAGATCGACATACATGACGTATGCTGGAATACACGCATTTGGACAATTCCTTTTGCCAAGGAGTTGACACACATACATCTACCACAAATACACGACAAATAATCATGGCAAACACATGTTCATATTTTATACGTATACGGTACTTTCTACATATACATAGAATACACAAATCTCAATATATCACATAAATATCAGGAACGCAAAATAAACATAGCATTTGGCATGTGAAATTGCATCCATAAGAATAAACCATTATCTGACATTGAAAGCCTTGAAAACCATAACCTATACGAATATAGTCCACACCTTAAACCAGAAATAGCGCACCGAACTGATTCAGACGGTATGTCTTCGTCAACGGCGACTAGACAACCTAAGGCAAGAATAGAAATGAGCTACAACAACACATAGACTATTCTAAGATCTAAAATAGATTAGGGTTAGATGAACTTACCCAAGAATGAACTTAGAATCGCCGGAATAACGATTCAAAAGTGATGATTTAAGGATGTAGAGTAATAAGAAAGAATCTGAAGATGATTCACCAACTTCTCTCACTTTCTCTCTCTTTTCCTCTCTCTTTCTTAGCTAGGGTTAGGAAATTCGTATGGAAAAGAGAGTTAGGGTTTTAAGGTCTTTATATAGGCTTAACATTGATGAAAATAGCCCTAGGGCCAAGGTATACTTAGGTTATAACCAAATCAGGCCTCTCTCGATCCAACGGAACACTTTCGGTGGTCCTTTTTCCACGTACGGTCGGACTTAAACTCACTGACCATGGATCTAGGTCAGGTTGAGTTTTCGTACCGATTGGCTTTACAGATCGGTCGTGGCAGACCACACTCAATTCAACGGTCACCGAAACTCGATCAGATCCACAAGCACTATGACCTGCCTGGGCCACCTTCCCTGATCTGAGGGTGAGATTGGGTCAGAATCCAATAGTCAGATTGCTTAAAATCATCGCGTAAGCGACACGACTCAGATTTCATAAAATCACATTTAATTTCTCACTGTTCTCACACTCTTCACTCCGGACTCAATCAAATCGACCCAGAACATCATCTGGACTTGATTTTTGAGGTGATGGTCAAGTCCAACATGGTGACCATAATTGTTTAAGATCATCGCTATCGAACTTTCGACGCGCAGTCTAGGTCCGATCCAAAGCTTTCAAAAATTCCCATGAGCAATTGGATTTAACGTTGAATCCTAGATTTCAGAGTAACATAGCGCTAACTATTCTACAAGTTTTGAGTCATCCAGATCAAATTTAAAGTGATTGATGCTAATTTCACAAGCAATTGAGTTAAACGCTAATTACCCCACAAATAGCTTCTAAGGAAAATAGAGGTAGTACTCGGGTCTTGGCACGAAATTTTCCAGGTCATTACAATAATGTGGATGAAATGAAAGTAGAAGAACTCATAGGTTCCCTACAAACATTTGAACTACACTTTAAACCTACTCCCAAATCCAAAAATAATGCCCTCAAAATTTCAAAACACATCACCACAAATGAGGAGGAGGAAAGTGAAAGGGAAAATGAAGATGAAGAAGTGGCCCTCTTGGCTCAACATATGTGGCATCCTCGCTCAACCGCACCTGCCCCAACCGATAATATGCGAAGGATCGAGAACGTACTTCTTCAAAGATAGAAACATGAAATACGTTATGCACGCCCGCAAGTGGTGTGGGCAAAGCAAGGCGGTATGCTACCGCTCCCACTCGATCCGGAATTTGAAATGGACCAATAAATCTCGGCGTAAACTTTCCCTTCTTACTGAACCGCAGAACTCCCTTCATAGGGAAACCTTAAGAAATACATGGTCTCCAACCTCAAACTCAAGCGGTCGCCCCTCGTATCGCCTGCTCTGGGCTGTCGAAGTCGACGTCGAATAATGTCAACTTTCTCTCAAGTCGCGCACCAACTCCGAGCCAATCAAACTACGCTCGCCAACTTCCGCCCAGAAATGTGCTCTATACGGCGACCATACAATGCCTCATAGGGAGCCATGCCGATACTCGCCTGGAAACTGTTATTATACACGAACTCTGCATAAGGGAGACAATTATCCCAACTGTCCTTGAAATCCAAAACACAAGCTCGCAACATGTCTTCCAGAATCTGATTCACACGTTCCGTCTGCCCATCTGTCTGCGGATGAAACGGGGTGCTGAACTTCAATTTCACACCCATCGCTTCCTGGATACGAGTCCAGAAGATAGATGTGAAATGCGTGTCTCTGTCAGACACAATCTCCAAGGGAACTCCATGCAGACGTACAATCTCCTTGATGTACAGCCTAGCCAACTTATCTGCAGAGTTTGTGACTCTGATTGGTAAGAAATGAGCCGACTTCGTCAATCGGTCAACGATCACCCAAATGGAGTCATGTCCCTTCCTTGTTCTCGACAACCCAGAAATAAAATCCATAGAGATGAAGTCCCACTTCCATTCTGTTATGGGCATGAGCTGAAGCAACCTAAGAGGTCGGCGATGCTCTGCCTTGACCTGTTGGCACGTGAGATAACGAGATACATACTCAGCAATGTAAACCTTCATGTTGTCCCACCAATAAGATCTTCTCATATCCTGATACATCTTCGTGCTACCTGGATGCATCGCAAGCTTAGAACTATAGGCTAACTCGAGAACCTCCCGTCTTAAGTCAGGAATGTCTGGGACACATAACCGGCCACGAAATCATAGGCCCCCATCTGAACCAACACTCCACTCGGAGTTCTCATCTGTACCAACCCGCTTTCTCATCTTCGCCAAAAGCTCATCATCTGCCTGAGCTGCAACGATCCTCTCGTCAATGAGGGGTTGTACACGAATGTGTGCGATAACCTCATACGGCTCTTCCACCGTAAGTTTCTGCTCAAAGTCTCGCACAAACTCCAACATGTCCCATTCTGCTATCATTAGCGGAGCCGCAAACTCTATAGTCTTCTTGCGACTCAACGCGTCTGCCACAAGGTTCGCCTTGCCCGGATGGTAAGAAACATCGAACTTAAAGTCTTTCAATGTTTCCATCCATCGGCGTTGCCTCATATTCAAATCACGCTGCGTGAAAATATACTTAAGGCTCTTGTGGTCGCAAAAGAGCTCGAACTCCTCTCCATAGAGGTAATGTCTCCAGAGCTTTAATGCGAAAATGACAGCTGCCAACTCCAGGTCGTGTGTAGGGTAATTTTCTTCGTGTTTCCTCAACTGTCTCGAAGCATAAGCAATCACCCTGTCCTTCTGCATAAGGACACAACCCAGACCAATGCGAGAGGCGTCAGTATATATCGTATACTTAACCCCTTGCTCTGGCAATACTAGCACAGGGGCGGACGTCAACTTGTCCTTCAGCTCTTGAAAAGCTATCTCCGCCCTCTCATTCCAAGCAAACTTCAAATCTTTCCGTGTCAACTGAGACAACGGTCTGGCTATCTTCGAGAAGTCTCGTATGAAGCGTCGATAATAGCCTGCTAGACCCAGAAAGCTCCTCACCTCAGTAACTGAACCAGGCTGCTTCCAGTCCTAAACTGCAGCTACCTTAGCAAGATCGACAGCTATCCCTTCCTTGGACACCACATGTCCTAGGAACTTGACTTCCTCTTTCCAGAAATCACATTTCTTGAACTGCACAAACAACTGATTCTTCTTGAGAGTATCCAAGACTGCTCTTAAGTGCTCCTCGTGCTCTTCCCGACTCGCAGAGTATATCAAAATGTCATCGATAAAGACAATGACGAATCGGAACAAAAATGGCCGAAACACTCTGTTCATCAGATCCATGAACACGGCCGGTGCGTTCGTAAGACCGAACGACATCACAAGGAACTCATAATGGCCAAAACTAGTCTGAATGCAGTCTTCTGTACGTCCATATTCTTGATGCGCAACTAATAATACCCTGACTGCAGATCAACCTTCGAAAAACACCGTGCCCCCTTCAACTGATCAAATAGATCATCAATCCTAGGCAAGGGATACTTGTTCTTCACAGTCACCTGATTTAACTTGTGATAATCTATACATAATCGCAAGGAACCATCCTTCTTCTTGACAAACAGAACAGGTGCTCCCCAAGGGGACACACTAGGTCGAATAAAACCCAACTTCAACAAGCCATCTATCTGCTTCCTCAATTCCTCCATTTCACTCGGAGGCATACAATAGGTGGGCAAAGAGATGGGCGCCGCACCAGGCATGAGATCGATAGTAAAATCAATCTCGCGCTGAGGAGTAAATCCAGGAATCGACTCGAACACATCTTCAAACTCCCGAACTACAGGCGTGCTTTCAAACGCCGATCCAGCCATACTCTCCAACAGAGAAGTATAATAATCGAGATGAAAAGGGTAACTGACCTGAGCTAGGAAAGTAACTGTCTTGCCCTTAGGTCCATAGATTATCACCGACCTTGCTTCACAATCAATCTCTGCTCGCATCCTCGTGAGCCAATCCATACCCATAATTACATCGTAATGGAAAAGAGGTGCGACAAAAAGGTCAACAAGAATCGATCCACTCCCTAGATCAATCAAACAATCCAAACAACGCTTGTTCATAGTAGAGGAGATCCCTGTAGCAGTAGTAAGCGTCACTCCCTTTATAAAAATAGTGCTCAAACTCAGACGCCTAACTGCCGGATACGATATAAGAGAGGTAGTGGACCCTGTATCCACTAACATAGAAACAGGAATACCTTCAATGTGAGCTGTAACCTCGAAGGATCTCGGCACCAAGTCAGACATAAGCGCTTCAGCTGAGAGCGCGTGAACTCGAGCCTGCTGCTGACGATTCGGTAGAGGAACCATGGGCCGCTGAGGTGGCCTGAAGCTAGGTACAGAAGGTCTGAGCTGGCGTTGAACGAAGAGGTGGAGGTGATATAACCTGAGGCATCGGACGGCTGATCCTCTGCAGTGAAGTAAATCCACTATCCCGTATACGCGAAAAGCAAGTACGATCCAAATGCCCTATCTTCCTACAATACAAACAGCGAAGATCAGCTCGCACCTGTTGAGCGGGCGGCGCTGAATGCCTCAGAGGAGGATCCCGCGGCCTCTTGCCGAGAGATGGTGTACTCGAAAAGTCAGCGCGGTCAGGGAACCATAGGTGCTCGCATACGGGACAACTTGTCCCCGTCCTGCTCGGCTCGCAGAGACATGCTCACCAACTCGCATAGGAAGATATGCTAGCACAGCACATCTTCACGGATCTCAAGCCTCAACCCCTTAGAAAAATGTCGCATCCTCATCGGATGATCACTTAGAATCAAAGGAGCATAGCGACCTAGCTCGTAAACCGGTTCTCATATTCCGTCACCAACATCCCTCCCTAACGGAGGCGAAGGAACTCACTCTCATTCTCATGTCGGTAACGTAACCGAAAAATACTTCTCATGGAAGCGTGCCTCAAACGCCGCCACGACCACTCATACCCTTTCTCAACAGAGAAGAACACTGTCCCACCATAAACCGGCCTCCTTCTCAAACATGAAGGAGGCAAGCTCGACTGCTCAGCCTCAGAACAGGCAGCGGTCTCAGAATCTTAGAGATGCGATCAATCCAGAACTCGGCCTCCTCGGGTCATGAGAACTCACAAATGTGGGAGGTCGTAAGCGTGGAATCGCTCAAATGTGCCGCTCGCACTAGCGCTCCCGGATGGGTGCATAGGTGAAGCGAGTGGAGTCGCCCCCATCGACTAAGCAAAGATGCCACCATGGAAGACAGAATCGCTGCGTGCGGTGCATGTGCAACGTGCATTCTTGCATCAACAACATCATCTGCTCAAACCTATCGGAAGGCGGAGTAGACGAAGATGCAACGGCATCGACGCAGATGCACGGTTCGGCTCAGGAACCGAAGGCGTGACTGGAGGAGCCATAGGTGGAATCACAGGTGTCGGCCCAGAACCAGTATGAGACGGGCCCGACTGTGGATCCGTCTGGCTATCGCTTAGGGGAGAAACCCCGGCAAGCGACTCGACCAAAGAGAGACGGGCCGAAGTCTTCGAACCCTTAGGAGGCATACCCTACATTCAACAGAGGATGCAACCTGTAAGATTCAACATCCACATAATCCACCCACACAGCATTCACAGCACAACTTCAACGATAAACAACATGCATTTCATTTAACAAAATTATCGCAATACAAGAAGTGCAGCATTACATGAATCGCGACAGAGAAAGCATGTGAACTAAAACATCTAAAACTTCAAACAACAAACAACTTCCAACTACTATGCCAACAACCGCTACACACAAAAAGAAACAACAAATAGAGCAAAGGATGACTACAACTGCAACTACTTGTCGGAATCAGGATCCTGCAAACAAGAAAGGATAGACTTTAGAGTACGAGTCACCTTCTTAAACTTATGCTTCACAAGGCCTCGAAGATCCATGATATCCTGGCGTAGAACAGCCTGACCTTCCTCAAGCCGAGCGATACGGGCATCCCTGGCAGCCTGATCTGCGCTCTGCTCTGGTGCCACAGGAGGAGAACTCTCACTCGTATCCTGTGCCTCAACCTCTTCCTCGTCCTGCTCTGCTTCTTCTTCAATCTCAGCTCCACCCTCGCCATAACTCTCTTCCTCATCGCTCTCTGTCTCATCCTCACTTTCTGAGGCTTGTCGACGAGGCCTAATGTCCATCTAATTTAGGGTCATCTCATTAATGTAACGAACAGGTACCGGCTTTGCTACCCCAAGCCTATAGCCAAACTCATGTGCAAGCTTACAAATGAGTCGGTCAAATGGGAGTGATTCGGTCCTCCTATTCGAACGAGCGATAAGGATAATCTGGCGCAAGATGTACATTGGCACACATAGCTTCACTCCTTGCCCCACCTGATACAGAAAATCCACCATCAGGCGTGTACACTCGCTGCGGTTGCTCCACCTTAGATATATATTGAATGTACACATGTGGTGAAGAAGTCATCCGTCATGTTGGTAGCTAGAAGGCTTCTATTAGGCTGCCATTCGACCAGACGACCACACAGGAGCTGCGTACGGTGATCCCTCTCGCGCGTACTGCTCAAATTCTTCTCACTGGCATGCACCTCACCAAGCGGCACATTCAAGAGTCGGGATATCAAAGCAATGTTGACCGTGGCCTCCCGACCGCTACCATAAGGAATCTTGAACTGTAGAGGCTCCAACGAAGGATCACGAATGATAGCATAAAAAGCTCGAACAGTGCTTGCATTAGCATGATATTTGCCCTCAAATAAGGGACACCAACCAGCCCCTTCCAAGCGCTCCAACAACAGAAACTCGTCAAATAGCTGCGGATCTACATGGGCCTCAAAAAAGACCCTACAGCCTTCATAGACTCCATGAGATAGCTCCACCAATAAGGTTCTTCCAATGGGAGCTTGAGGATCAAGGTCCTGTTTGGTCTGAAATTCACGGGTGACGGTCGTGCTCGTGGCAGCATCTCTCGACCTCCGTGTACTGGTTGGGCGGCTAGGCCCGGCTTCATCCACGGGTGCTCTCTTCTTCCCCATCAAAGAGAGAAAGGTGGAGATGGAAAATATGGCCGTGACAAACTCAAACAAGGCCATGGAAAATGAGAGAAAGGGAGAAATGGGAAGAATGATGAAGCTTCCACACACTTGAGATCCCAAAGAAGGATTTGAGAGCTCAAATGAGAAGAAAAGGGAGTGAAAACAGCAATGGGGATGGGTTTTTGAGATGGGTTGAATGGGTGTGCACGAAAATGGAAGAAGAAGGAGATTGGGGAGGGATTTTGGTGGAGTTTTGAGAGAAACTTGAAGAAAAGGAGAGCTTGGGAGGGTATTTTGTGAAGGAAGTAGGGTTTAGGAAGTGATATAACCGAGCAACCATGGAGGAGTGGGCCACACTAGGCCCCATGGGGGTCGGCTCGAGCCGGCCCGCTGGGCGGCGAGGGCTTGCCGAACCGACGAGGACATCGCCGGTCTCTGGACCGTCCAGCGTTGGCTTGCCATTTGGGCGAGATCCTCATGGTCCCTTATGTGGAAAATGATGTGGGTCCTCCCCTGGCCCCCCTGAAAATGCCCCGATCGGCTCCTTTGTCCGATTCGACGCCTATCGGGCCATTAGAGTTAAAATCTGAAACAAACACAGATTTCTTGATAATTGAAGGGCTGAGATAGGAAGATAAATCATCTAAAATCATCAATGGACAGTCTAGAAGAGAGTTTGGGTTGCTGTGTGTGATCAGGAGTGTGCACAGACTCGATCTCGGCGATCATTTTTAGTAAACTTTCGCCGATAGAAGTAACGGAAACACATACACAAATTCTACAATAAACTTGCACCCTCCTACACTAAGGTGGCGACAGCATGCGGTGTGTGACCATAACCCAGTCCGGTTTAATCAATTATGCTCGATACCAACTTGTAACGCCCTGAAATTCGGGGGTCGAGCGTAACTCAGCTCCCGAGTTTCAAAACATCGCTTATGCAACGTATTTAATGATGGATGTATGTTGTCTGTAAGGGTACATAAAACATGGGATAGATTAAGACAAAATGCAAACATAATTCAGGGATAAGTGAGAAAAGCAAGCTGAAGACTTATAGAAACATATGTGTACATGTGTAAGTCCCTGAAATACGTTTACATGCCAGGTCATACTTACAAGTGTTACTATCAAAAGTACAAGTATTAAATGACATCATCTATTACAATAACCGAGAATTCCCCACACATCAGGACATGACTCACATGAACTCACCTGAGAACTGCATAAAAGAAAATGCAGCCTCATCATCCTCGAACTCCTGCTCTGCCTCAGGGGTCGCGTCAAGATCTGCATCTAAGACAGAGTCTGGTTGGTGTTTAAACACCATCCCAGAACGTGGGAGTGAGTGATCAACTCAGTGGAACAATAAAGCAAAGGTTAACATGTTATCAATTCAATCAAGCAGTAATGATAAAGCAGAACAATCAAACATGTCCTAATTACTCTTGTTAGTGCAAGGATGTATGGAGAATGATGCATGCCCTCGCCTTACTCCCTCGGCATCTTCATCTCACGTTACGCATGACATCCTCCCGCAGTGCCAACGACTACCACGCACATGCAAATGCGGTGCATGAATATGATTACAAGTTGTTATTAGTCCTTTTCATACAGCAGGATTGGGAAGCTAAGGTACCTTCCTCATATCAATTTCTACACAGTGATCCATTCTAGGGTCGTCAGTCCTAGGCAATCTCATACGATCATATGGTTTTAGGTCGCTGCAAAGGGCTCGTCACCAATCAATGCACGCCTATCATACCTTCGTTACTACTCTAAGGCTCGTCGCCCTAATGCAGTATCAAGGTATGCTCGAGGTCACTACAAAGGGCTCGTCACCAATCAATGTAGGCCGACAACACGAATATAGTGTCCCATACCACCATAATCGGCTCACGAGTTTGGTTGCTCACTGGTCACTACGGGGAGGCTCGTCACCCCAGCGTAGGCCGACAGCTCGACCACGGTGTCCCATACCACCATGTCCGGCTCATGAGTCTTAGCGGATCAAGGTACAACGGTTAACGGGATTTCATCGGTAAGTTTGGTACCCTAGATTCAAACAATAGCGTCCATACATGGTGAACATACATCAGACAATCGGGTTACTTGACGAACTCGACTAGTACGAGCGCATGTTGGGTTGAACGACATAGAGTGCGCAAACACTCCACGTGGCCAAACCACTGCCGCCAACTCTAATACGATTTGGGTTCGTCTAATTACATCCGCTACGGCGAAAGCAACCTAAGACAAGAATAGAAATGAGCTACAACAACACATAAACTATTCTAAGCTCTAAAACAGACTAGGGTTAGATTAACTTACCCAAGAAGGAACTTAGAATCGCCGGAATAACGATTCAAAAGTGATGGTTTAAGGATATAGAGTAATTAGGAAAGAATCTTAAGATGATTCACCAACTTCTCTCTTACTTTCTCTCTCTTTTCCTCTCTCTCTTTAAGCTAGGGTTTAGGAAATTCGTATGGCATGGAGAGTGAGGGTTTTAAGGTCTATATATAGGCCTAACATTGATGAAAATAGCCCCAGGGCCAAGGTATACTTAGGTTATAACCAAATCGAGGCCTCTCTCGATCCAACGAACCACTTCAGGTGGTCCTTTCTCCACGTGCGGTCGGACTTAAGCTCACGACCATGGATCTAGGTCAAGTGAGTTTTCGTACCGATCGATTTTGGATCGACCATGGCGGACCACACTCAATTCAAGCGGTCACCAAAACTCGATCAAGTCCACAAGCATCATGATATGCCAGGGCCACTTCCCCGATCCGAGGGTGAAATTGGGCCAGAATCCAATGGTCAGATTACTTAAAATCGTTGCGTAAGCGACACGACTCGATTTCATAAAATCATATTTAATTTCTCACCGTTCTCACACTCTTCACTCAGGACTCAATTAAATCGACCCAGGACATCATCTGGACTTGATTTTTGAGGTGATGGTCAAGTCCAACATGGTGACCATAATTGTCTAAGATCATCGCTATTGGACTTTCGACGCGCGGTCCAAGTCCGATCCAAAGCTTCTAAAAATTTCCAGCAACTGGATTTAGCGTTGAATCCCAGATTTCAGAGTAACATAGCGCTAACGATTCTATAGGTTTTGAGTCCTGTAGATCAAATTTAAAGTGATTGATGCTAATTTCACAAGCAATCGAGTTTAGCTAATTAACCCACAAATACTTCTAAGGAAAAATAAGGAGTTAGAGGACTTCCTAAGATTAGGAAAGAAGAAAAAATTAGATGTGGTGACTGTCTAAAAGGCAAACAGATAAAAGTTAGACACAAAAAGACAACCACCAAGCAACATCCAAGCCATTAGATTTGCTACACATGTACCTAGGGGGCCCCACCAATGTTGAGAGTCATGGCAGAAAATGATACTTTTTGGTGATAGTAGATGATTACTCCAGGTTTACCTAGGTTGCTTTTCTTCAAGAAAAATCTGATGCATTTGATGAATTTGTAATCTTGGCCAAGCGACTTCAGAATGAAAGAGTGCATAAACCGTATCAGGAGTGATCATGGTGGTAAATTTGAGAATTATCAATTCCAAAGATATTGTGATGAAAAATGGATTCGGTATGAATTCTCAGCCCCAAAAACTCTACAGCAAAATGGAGTTGTTGAAAGAAAAATCAAGTACTACAGGAGATGGGCTCTATAATGCTAAATGGAAAGGATATGGCCAAGAGCTTCTGGGCTAAAGCAGTCAATATTGCCTGCCATTTAATAAACAGAGTATACAATCTAAGAACTCTCACCATTCAAGAATCAGTTAATGTGGTGGTTGATGACCAACCCCATGAAGAAGAAAGTCCTTTGAATGAATTAGAAGATGAGGTGGATTCATGCATTCTAAGTAAATCAGATAAAAAAACTTCCACATCTAATGAACCTCAACTGTCGTCTAACATACCCATCATCAAGGTCTACCCTCTAAATCAAATCATTGGAGATCCTAATGATGGTGTGAGAACTTGACGTTAGATAGAAAGCATTTATAGTCATTTATGCTTCACCTCAAAGGTTGAGCCCAAGAATATTGTGGAAGCTCTTCAAGATGAATATTGGATAAATGCTATGCAAGAAGAACTTCAACAATTTCAAAGAAATGAGGTATGACAACTAGTTCCTAGACCACCTAATACGAATATCCTTGGAACAAAATGGATATTCAAAAATAAATCCGATGAATTTGGAAATGTGATTAGAAATAAGGTAAGACTGGTAGCACAAGGATACTCACAGATAAAGGGCATTGACTTTGATGAAATATTTGCTCCTGTAGCTCGCCACGAGTCAATCAAGATTCTCTTGTCTATTGTGAAATTGCGGTAATGACCGCTCTACTAGAAGTAGGAATAAGTCAAAGTGTCCTAGAGGGGGGTTGAATAAGACTTTATAAAATTTTATGACAATTTAAAATTCTATTACCATTATCTTGATCTAATATACCAATTATCAAGATATCTTTTAATTTAACTCTAATGGCTTCTAAGCCAAATAGAGGATCCAATCACAAGACTATTCAATATCTAAACAGTATATAAATTTAGTCTATGATGGATGCACTGAGTGACTGTGTGTGAGATGTGATACTTATCAGTTCTAAATAATCGTACATCATGTGATCATTCAAAGTAAACACAATAAGAGAATATGCAAATAACAATCTCAAATACAGTCATTTTATAGTGGTTTGGCTATATGCCTACTCAACTCTCGGCGGACGCACTCAACCCTTGAGTGTACTAGATTTCACTAATGGAGGTTTCAAATCAGGTTTACCTCAAACCAGTATAACTTACACAAGGCTGACTCTAGGACCTACACAAGGTACCTAACATGCCTACACAAGACCAAAGGTCAACACGAAGCACCTAAGTTTTATGCCCTACACAAGAGCAAAGGATCCACACAAGGAACCACCGTTTTAGGCCACACAGGCCAATGATCCACACAAGGAACCTAGAGTTTATACCTTACATAAGAGCAGGGGTCAACACACAACACCCACACCTACTCTCCCGTCGAAGGCCTCCTATGAGGACTTGAAAGGGGTGAGAAACACCTATGACCCAAACCTACAAAAGGAATGATCAATAAGATCTCTGGACTCTAATGACTTATAGATAAGTGGGTGAGCCCCATTAAGCACATTGATGAAGATCTCCTCCTTGATGATGAAGATTCTTCAGCTCCCTTGATCCGCAACACTTGGCGATGTTCCAATAAAGGCAACGGGTTGGGTCAAGGTTATGTTGGAATCCTACTTTATTAAATGTTTTTCTATTTTAGAGAAGCAGTGATTCCAAGCACTTAAGCATTCAAGGTATCTTCGCTCAATGATTTGCCATTAAGGTAGTAGCTGGATGATCCTTGAATGGGGAAGTTTATTCCTCAATCCACTCTATTTAATATCAATGATGAGGGTGGATTGAAGGATGAACTTCCATGAGAAAAAGAGCTTAGGGTAAATTGTAAGACCCGTATCCTAGACCGTACTATTTTATAGGCTTCCGCGGTCCTCCCGGTCGAATTCCGGCAACCCTCGACTTGTAATCGGCATTTGCGAGCAATCTTAACTTGCAGCTCGTAGATCTAAGTTGGCTCGACTCAAAACTTGTATCCTAGGGACTGTGCAGTCACTGCTATTCTAACGCCACGATTGCACACCGATTCGATACCCAGGCCAGGAGTTGTGGGCCCACGTTTATTTTGAGGAAAAATCCCGCGCATGCGAATTCTGAAAGAATCTCTGCAACCTATCACATCAATCAATCAATCAATCAAATCAATCAAGTACAAGCAACCTAACCTATCCCTCTCTTCAACAACTTGACCCAAAGTCAACTCTCTCTCTCTCCACCCATCCCTCTCTCACCTAAAATTCAACCAAGCCCATCCCTCTTCTTACACACCTATCCCTCTCTCCTTACATCGCTCCTCTCTCTCACTTCTCTCTCATTCCAAGCAACTTCCAAGAGAGCACCCAGTGTTCAAGCTTCCCAAGCAACCTAAGTGTGGCCCACTTCTCCACCACCCAATCTCTCATCCCCACCATCAAAACTTCATTATCCTCCATCAAGATCGAAACCAAGGAGCCTAGGAGTTCAAGGAGCTAAAGAAGAAGGTCGATAGGTGGGTGATCCACCGTTGATTTTGTTTTAAGGGTCCACTTGTTGTGGGACCCAATTGATGTATGCATTGTATAAGGGAGGGCCCAATAGTGGCAGGGTCCCTCCCCTTCATGTCTCTCTCTCTCTCCTTTATGATGGAGTGGGCCCCACCAATATATGTGTTATATCTACTCCGTCCATCTGATGGTGTGGCCCATCGTATTGAATGAGATGATCCACACTGTCCATTGTTGGGATGGTGGGAATCCCACCCGGTCGCTGGACAACAACTATGTAAAATAAATAAATAAATAAATAGATTATATATAAGTATATATATATACACATCTGGTGGGCCACGTACATGGGACCCACCTAATGAACGGATTAGATGGCGTACCTCACACAACAAGAGCTAGTGTGAATTGATGTCAGCAAGTTTTATGGACCCTAACGTGATATGTGGGTCTGATCCACACCGTCCAACAATTTGGATGGGGGGGGACCCACCTCCGATGATGTATGTGTTTCATCCCAACCATCCATTTAAGGACGTGGCCATGCTGATGTACTGATGTCAGCAAGATTTATGGGTCCCACGTGATGTATGTGCTATATCCAAACCGTCCAAATGATGGGACCCACCTGCTGGACTCACGTTAGCAAATTCTGCGGGTCTCCACTGTGATGTATACTTTCATCCACACACTCCAGATGGCTGGACGGTGGGACACAGCCATGATGTATGTGCCACACCGTGATGTACGTGTTACATCCAAACTGTAGATCCATCTGGTGAGATCGTCTTAAGGCTTGAGACAAAGAATGAAGTAGGTTCAAATCTCTGGTGGGCCACGTACGTGGACCCCACCCATGATGTATGTGTTACATCCAAACCATCCATCCATTTGGTGAGCTCATCTTAAGGCCTGAGAAAAAAAAAGACAGATCTAACTATCAAGTGGTCCACACAACAAAAGCAGTAGGGGATTAAACGTATACCATTGAAACCCTTCCTGGGTCACATAAGTTTTGGATCAATATGATATTTGTTTTTCCTCTTGGTTCAGGTCTTTGTGACCTTATGAACAGATTGAATGGAAAATAAACGTTATGGTGGCCCTGTGAATTTTTAACAGTGAAAATCACTATCTTCACTGCTATTTGCGATGTGGTCCAAATGATCTTTCGATCATTATCTCCACTGTTATTTGTGGTATGGTCCAGATGATCTTTCGATATGATTTATTTATGAAAATGCTCTAAAATGATCTCTAAAAATAGAAGAATAGTGTAGATGATGCGACCGATTTGATGTATATTGGCCCATTGGTGCGGCCCATATGATGTGGCCCAAATGATCTCTAAAAATAGAATAGTGTAGATGATGCGACCCATTTGATGTATATTAGCCCATTGGTGTGGCCCATATAATGCGGCCCATTTAATGTACATTGGCCCATTGGTGCGGCCCATATGATGCAGCCCATTTGATGTATATTGGCCCATTGGTGCGGCCCATATGATGCGGCCCATTTGATGTATATTGGCCCATTGGTGCGACCCATATGATGCAGCCCATATGATGTATATTGGCCCATTAGTGCGGCCTATATCATGCGGCTCATTTGATGTATGATTGGCTCATTGGTGCGGCTCATATGATGTGGCCCATTTGATGTATGTTGGCCCATTAGTACGGCCCATATGATGCGGCCCACTTGATGTATATGAGGACCATGAGTGAGGCTCGATGAGACGTATGTGAGGCCTTTGTGTAGGGCTGAATGTGTTGTATATGAGGCCCATTGTGATGTGAGATTCCATCATGGTGTATGCAGTGATATTTATGACGGCCATACCTTAGGAGCAATGATGGTTTCACGTCCACATTGTAAGAGCAATGATGGTTAAATGTCTACATTGTAACTCCACTTATGGCCCATTATTAGTCCCATACTAGTTGTGAGTAGGCCATCTAGGCCCATCTTCGTTTTGATTAGAGTCCATCACCATATAACATGCTTAGTATAGCTCCATGATTCATGCTCATACGCATCATATGTATGCTTGATATGAGGAGTGACGATCATAGCATATGCCTTCGGGCAGATTGTTTATGGGCTCCCTGATAGGCGGAGTTGCCCCACATAAGCATACGGTACGTGCAAGATTGCTGCATGACTGATAGTGTACTTCATGCACTTCACATTTGTATGACATGATTACTGTACACCTTAGCGATATCAAGGCTGTGGCTCCACAGGCATATCATGGATGGAAAGATCGGACACTGAAAATACTGTTAGTAGCATTGTGGCACCATAGATGTCCCTGGGTGAAAATTCCTAAATCCGATGGTACCAGAGGATGAATTTAACATTGAGACCGAGTTGATACATGAGCACATGAGGGCCGAATACCAGGAGGCCGCATCTCTCACTGTGTCATGGTCAGTTGGATGGGGGTGTGGCCTTGCCCGCCTAAGGGTAGGGGGCATTGCTAGGCTGAGTATGACTAGCTCGTAAATGGGTCCGCTATTGATGTGCCGAATAGGTATTGATAGGCTATTGGCTAGGTGGATAGTGAGGTTTCTTACGCTTACTTGGACTGCGCACATGGAAAAGGGGTAGTGTCATTTGGAGTGTACTAAATCCCGGTGATTATCCAGAGTGAGAACTGTACTGATACTTGATACTCTAGTGATGAGCTGCATTGATATGTGAGTTCAGATGAAGATTGGTATGATTGCCTTGCATCTCGCATCGCATGGGCACCGTATAGCCTTAGTAGGGCTGATTGCATTTATATACTCATCATCATGATTTCATATTACTTTGATATTGTATTCTAAGCACGCTCATATTACGCACACACTTACACCACCCTCTAAGCTTTCTATAAGCTTATGCACGATTGATGCATGCTGGTGACGCTAAGACGCCGTAGCAGCATTGTGATTGGAGCTTGTAGCAGACTTTTGGAGCTTCTGATTCTTTTATTGTATTTCTCTTTATGCACATTGTACTCTAAGTTTTTTTATCATAGTGCATTTGTGGTGACGTTGTTGGTTGTTGTTTGTGGGTTATGCTTATGGTTATGCTTATTACGAATCAAATTGATGTTGAAAATCCTTCTTGTAGGATCCCAAGATTAGAACTTGGTAAATGGGTGCGCCGGGAGCTGAGAATGGGGTACTACGGAGGCTGTCGGCGCCGGATTCGGCGATCAGGAATTTTGTGAGCCCGGTTTTCGAGTTTGGAGTGTGACAGAAGTTGGTATCAAAGCATAACTTGGGAATAACCAAGAACAACATCACATGTTTACTGTGAGCTTAGGACAATTAGGTCCTAAGTGCATAACACCCCGATTTAATTTCCTAACGTGTGTGCATTCGAGAGATTCTTAAGGTTGATTGACATCCTTATTCTTTCCTATAGGACATGCCGCCCAAGAGAGTGACTCGAGCGACTCTCGTTCCACCACCTAAGGCTCCCGCTTTACCACCTATGACTCCCACTCCACTACTAGAAATCCCTTCTCCCCAGCCTGAGGATGTCGTTCCTTCGCCCGAGACCGGTGCGGAGTCGACCGTACCAATGAGTGCCTCCCAATTAAGCAGATGTAGCAGGCTGTGATGGTTGCCCTTAAGGGACAGGGTAGGCACCCTATTATTTCGCTAGCCCAGGCAAAGCAGGAGCATGCAAGCACCCTTCTTTGAGAGTTCCGACAGCTTGATCCCCCACGTTTCCAGGGTGAGACAGATCTGACAGTAGCCGAGAGATGGCGCTTCGAGGTGGAGAAGATTTTTGATACGATGGCATGTACAACACAACAGCGGGTCCGGTTGGCAGTATTTCTTCTCTAGGGTGAGGCCAAGCACTGGTGGACCTCCATTACCCGTGTTGTAGGGCTTGATTTTGTCTAGACGTGGGAGAATTTTATAGACCGATTCGAGCAGCAGTACTTCCACGACCACATTCGTCGGCAGCAAGCATTAGAATTCGAGACCTTGGTTCTGGGAGACATGTCTGTGGCACAGTATGCGGCTCATTTTTTAGTGCTATTGAGATTTGTGCCATATTTGGTTGATGATGAGGGGTGGAAGGCCAACCGTTTTGAGAACGGCTTATGTTACGGTCTTTAAGGCTGTGTTATTAGGTATGAGCTCCTGAATTTTCAGGCGATAGTACGGAGGGCTTAGATTTATGAGAATGAGTAGGCCAACAAGTAAAGCGATCAAATCGGAGGAGAGACCAAAAGAGACAGGTCCCCTCCGGTAACTCCCAGCATCACCGACGGCCAAAGAGGCACATGAGCCACCCATCCATTAGAGCACTAGCAGCACTAGCGATGCCTCTAGCGCCACCCTAGAGGCCATTTATAGGGACTTATTTTTGATGTGGTGGGACATGACACTACATACATGAGTGCCCTCGTCCTCAGTAGCAACAACAGCCAAGAGGGCCATAACAGCCTCCACCGCAGCAGCGATCCAGTCACCTCAGCCATCGAGGCCCCAGTAGTAGCAGGGATGGTAGTATAGGCTGCCACAGAGGCAGTAGCAGCAGCAGGGACCTCAGAGGGGACAGACACCTCCCCAGCTAGCTCAGGTTAGATTTTATGCGGCTTAACGGGACCCGTAGTCATCTAGTGGAGTCATTGAGTGTATACTTCCAGTCTCTGCATACATCGCCCGAGTATTATTTGATTCCGGTGCTTCGCACTCATTTATGTCTGAGGATTTTTGCCGATCATTTGGATTACTGACAGAGTATGCTAGTGAGGGGTTGACCATATAAACGCCCTTGGGGAAGACTATAGTGTTAGGCTGTTACTATTCGTCTTACCCCGTGTTAGTGGGAGAGATTTTCTTACCTGCCGACTTTTTGTGCTGCCGATGTCAGATTTTGATGTCATCTTAGGTATTGATTGGCTTGCTAAGTACCACACCGTGTTAGATTGTTCTGCGAGGATAGTCACATTTTGTATACCAGGCTTGTATCAGTTTCAGTTCGTTGCCGAGCCTAGAGGAGAGCCATTATCTTGTTTGATGTCCTACACAGTTGAGGAGCCTATTGCCTTATGTATCGATCAGTTGCTAGTGGTCTGCAATTTTCTCGATGTGTTCCAGGAGATTCTAGGATTGCCGCCACGCTAGCATATATTGAGTTCTAGATTGATCTCGTGCCCGGTACCACGCTTATCTGAGTTGGGCTTCATCCATCTAAGAAATTCATCCTAGGGAGCGCTAGTACTCTTCGTCAGGAAGAAGGATGGCTCGTTGAGGCTCTGTGTGGATTATTACGAGCTCAACCGGGTCATGATCAAGAACAAGTACCCGCTCCCGAGGATAGACGACTTATTTGATCAGCTACAGGGTGCACATTTCTTTTCGAAGATTAACCTATGTTCTGGTTATCATCAGATTCGGGTTCAAGAGGAGGACATAACAAAGACAGCTTTCAGGATTCGTTATGGTCATTTTGAGTTTCAGGTCATGTTCTTCAGACTGACCAATGCACCCGTAGTATTCATGCAGTTGATGAACGAGGTCTTCTGTCCGTATCTCGATCAGTTTGTTGTGGTCTTCATCAACGACATTCTAATATATTCGAGGACCAGTGAGGAACATGCGCAATATTTAGAGATTGCCTTGCAGACCCTCCATGCCCACTAGCTGTATACGAAGCTGGAGGAGTGCGAGTTCTGGCAGGAAAAAATTCCTCGGTCACATGGTAATGAGGGAAGGTGTCGTAGTGGACCCCTCAAAGGTTGAGGTAGTGCGTTAGTGGGACCAGCCCACGAGCGCATCCGAGATCCGCAGTTTTCTTGGTTTGGTGGGCTACTACTGGCGTTTCATTGAGGGCTTCTCCCGTATCGCAGCCCCGTTGACCAGGTTGACTCAGAAGGGCACAGAGTTGTTTGGAGTGACGCCTGTGAGCAAGCATTTATGGAGCTAAAGGATCACCTCATGTCTGCTCTTATCCTCACTCTTCCCTCTGGGGGTGATAGATTTGTATTATTTATCGATGCTTCGCATATTGGCTTGGGTGTTATCTTAATGCAGCACAAGAGACCTGTCGCTTATGCATCTCGACAGCTCAAGGTCCATGAGATGAACTACCCCACGCATAATTTGGAGATGGTAACAATCATCTTCACACTAAAGGTGTGGAGACACTATCTCTATAGGGTTATGTTGGAGCTCTTCTCCAACCACAAGAGCTTAAAGTACCTATTCTCTCAGTCTGAGCTAAACATGAGGTAGAGGTGTTGGATGGAGCTCCTGAAGGATTATGATTTTAATCTTCAGTACCACCTAGGCAAGGCAAACATGGTGGCAGATGCCCTTAGCCGTCAGCCACGAGGCCTGGTGGCGCATATGATGATTTAAGAGTGGAGGATGCTTGAGGATGTGGCAGCATATGATTTTGAGTTCGGTCTGCAGTCTTTTATCGTGCAGTTATCGAGCCTGTCGATTCAACCCTCTCTTATCGCAAGGGTGATCGAGGCTCAGCAAACAGACAAGTTGTTGTAGAGTTACTAAGCAGAGGCAGCATCTGAGAGTCAGTCGGATTGATAGATTGGTTTTGATGGTAGACTTTGCTTCAGAGGCCGATTATGTGTTCCGCATATTCCTGAGTTATGTAGAGATCTTATGACTGAGGCACATCGATTGTAGTTTTTTATCCACCCTGGCTTGATGAAGATGTATCGTGATATGAGGCGATAGTATTTTTGGACGGGGATGAAGCACCAGATCACCAGTTTTGTGGCCGAGTGTGACACATGCCAGCGTGTCAAGGCTGACAATCAAAGATCCTCTAGTCCATTACAGTCGTTGAGCGTCCCAACGTGGAAGTGGGAGTACGTGTCGACAAATTTTATTATGGGTTTACCGATGACTAGGCGCGATCATGACATTATCTGGGTTGTCGTGGATCATCTGACAAAGTCGACACATTTTCTTACGATTCTTATGATTTGGTCTATGGACTGGCTTGCGAGGTTATTCATCAAGGAGATTATGAGACTGCATGGCATTCCAGTCTCGATTGTTTCTGACCGAGACCCAATGTTCACGTCTCAGTTTTATGAGAGCTTTCAGAGAGCGATGAGGTCTGTTTTGCAGCTCAGCACGGCGTACCATCCGCAGACCGATGGCCAGACCGAGAGGGTCAACTAGATCCTTGAGGATATGCTTTAGGCTTGCATGATTGACTTTGGGAGTAGCTGGGATGAGCATCTCCGATTGGCTGAGTTCGTATACAATAATAGCTTTCACGCGACCATTGACATGACTCATTTTGAGGCATTATATGGTAGACCGTGTAGATCTCCAAGTTGTTGGACCGAGGTTGGAGAGCGGTGTCTCCTAGGTCCTGAGCTTGTGCAGCAGACGTAAAAGGCTATCAATATCATCAGGAAGAGGATGCACACAGCTCAGAGCCGACAGAAGAGTTTTGCTGATAGCCGGCATGGTCCCTTGGAGTTCGTTGTTGGGGACAGTGTGTATCTCAAGGTCTCCCCTATGAAGGAGTGGTTCAATTTGGAGCGAAGGGTAAGCTTGCCCCGACATTCATAGGACCTTTTGAGATCACTGGGCGCGTTAGCGCCATGGCCTATCAGCTTACCTTGCCATCTCAGTTGTCTGGTGTCCACAACATTTTTCATGTCTTTATGCTGAGAAAGTGTGGGTCAGACATAGTTCATGTTATTAATTGGCAGCCGCTGGAGGTTCGTGAGGACGCTTCTTATATTGAGCAGCCATTTCGTATCCTTGATCGGAAGGAGCAGGTCCTCCGGACCAAGGTTATTCCCTTGGTGAAGGTTCAGTGGGGTCACCATTCTATTGATGAGGTGTCTTGAGAGCGCGAGGCTGAGATTTGAGAGCGTTATCCCCGTCTCTTTGATGATTGATTATATATTGTATCTTGTATGCTGTCTATGATTTTATATGATAATGCTTTATTTTCTCTTCTTTTATGAGTTATGTTTAATCGTGATAATTGTGTAAATTTTGAGGATGAAATTTTTATTAGGAGGGGAGAGTTATAAGACCTGTATCCTATACCGTACCATTCCATAGGCTTCCACGGTCCTCCCAGTCGAATTCTGGTAACCCTCGACCTATAATCGGTATTTGTGTACAATCCTAAGTTGTAGCCCATAAATCTAAGTCGACTCGACTCGAAACTTGTATCCTAGCAACCATGCTGTCGTCGCGGTTCCAATGCCATGACTCGTGCACCGATCCGATACCTAAGCAGGAGTTATGGGCCCACATTTATTTTGAGGAAAAACGCCGCACATGCAAATTTGGAGAGAATCTCTACAACGGATCCCATCAATCAATCAATCAATTAAATCAATCAAGTACAAGCAACCCAACCCATCCCTCTCTTACACAACCTTACCCAAAGTCAACTCCTTCTCTCACCCAAAATTCAACCAAGCCTATCTTTCTTCTTACACACCCATCCCTCTCTCCTTACATCACACCTCTCTCTCATTCCAAGCAACTTCCAAGAGAGCACCCAACGTCCAAGCTTCCCAAGCAACCCAAGTGTGGCCCGCTTCTCTACCATCCAATTTCTCATCCCCACCATCAAAACTTTATCATCCTCCATCAAGATCGAAGCCAAGGAGCCTAGGAGTTTAAGGAGCTAAAGAAGAAGGCCGATATAGGTGGGTGATCCACCATTGATTTTGTTTTAAGGGCCCACTTATTGTGGGACCCACTTGATGTATGCATTGTATAAGGGAGGGTCCAATAGTGGCGGGGTCCCTCCCCTTCATCTCTCTCTCTCTCTCTCTCTCCCCTTTATGATGGAGTGGGCCCTACCAATATATGTGTTATATCTACTCTGTCCATCTGACGGTGTGGCTCATCGTATTGCATGAGATGATCCACACTGTCCACTGTTGGGACGGTGGGAATCCCTCCTGGTCACTGGACAACAACTGTGTAAAAAATAAATAAATAAATTATATATATATATATATATCTACATTTGGTGGCCCACGTACGTGGGACCCACCTGATGAGCGGATTGGATGTCGTACCTCACATAGCAAGATCTAGTGTGAATTGATGTCAGCAAGTTCTGTGGACCCTAACATGATATGTGGGTCTGATCCACACCGTCCAGCAATCTGGACGGGTGGGACCCACCTCCCATAATGTATGTGTTTCATCCCAACCGTCCATATAAGGACGTGACCCTACTGATGTACTGACGTCAGCAAGATCTGTGGGTCCCACGTGATGTATGTGCTATATCCAAACCGTCCAAATGGTGGGACCCACCTGCTGGACTCACGTCAGTAAATTCTGTGGGTCTCCACCATGACGTATGCTTCCATCCACACCGTCCAGATGGCTGGACGGTGGGACGCAGCTGTGATGTATGTGTCACACCGTGATGTACGTGTTACATCCAAACCATCCATCCATCTGGTGAGATCGTCTAAAGGCTTGAGACAAAAAATGAAGCAGGTTCAAATCTCTGGTGAGCCATGTACGTGGACCCCATCCATGATGTATGTGTTACATCCAAACCATCCATCTATTTGGTGAACTCGTCCTAAGGCCTGAGAAAAAAAAAAAAGACAGATCTAACTATCAAGTGGTCCACACAACAAAAGCAGTAGGGGATTGAACGTATACCATTGAAACCCTTCCTGGGTCACAGAAGTTTTGGATCAATATGATATTTGTTTTTCCTCTTGGTTCAGGTCTTTGTGACCTTATGAACAGACTGAATGGAAAATACATGTTATGGTGGCCCTGTGAATTTTTAACAGTGAAAATTACTATCTCCGTTGCTATTTGCAATGTGGTCCAGATGATCTTTCGATCATTATCTCCACTGTTATTTGTGGTATGGTCCAGATGATCTTTTGATATGTTTGTTTATGGAAATGCTCTAAAATGATCTCTAAAAATAGAAAAATAGTGTAGATGATGCGGCCCATTTGATGTATATTGGCCCATTAGTGCGGCCCTTATGATGTGGCCCAAATGATCTCTAAAAATAGAAGAATAGTGTAGATGATGCGGCCCATTTGATGTTTATTGGTCCATTGGTGCGGCCCATATAATGTGGCCCATTTAATGTATATTGGCCCATTGGTGTGGCCCATATGATGCGGCCCATTTAATGTATATTGGCCCATTAGTGCAGCCCATATGATGCGGCCCATTTGATGTATATTGGCCCATTGGTGCGGCCCATATAATGCGGCCCATTTGATGTATGATTGGCCCATTGCTGCGGCCCATTTGATGTATGTTGGCCCATTGGTGCCGCTCATATGATGCGGCCCACTTGATGTATATGAGGACCACGAGTGAGGCTTTTGTGTGAGGCTGAATGTGTTGTATATGAGGCCCATTGCGATGTGAGATTCCACCATAATGTATGTAGTGATGTTTCGGCGGCCATGCCTTGGGAGCATTGATGGTTTGACGTCCACATTGTAGGAGCAATGATGGTTAAATGTCCACATTGTAACTCTACATAGGGCCCATTGTTAGGCCCATACTTGTTGTGAGTAGGCCGTCTAGGCCCATCTTCATTATGAACAGAGTCCATCACCATATAACATGCTTAATATAGCTTCATGATTCATGCTCATACGCATCATATGTATATGTATGTATGCTAGGAAACTCTAAATGTTATAATGAGGAGTGTTTTTGGCTGTGGGTTGTGTAAGAGGATTAGGCTAGTATTTATGATAGGGTTATAGAAATGTTTGTCATTGAAATGGTCCTTTTTTTAATTATTTGAAATCCAAGATTTCTTCCTCTTCAGGTCCTGTGTGAAAGAAGGAATTGACTCAGTTACGTGTAGAAAATATCATCATTTATTTACTAATTCTGGATTTCATAGATGCTAAGTACTCCAAATCAGCTAAGGGGCATGAAACTATGTGAGAAGGAATATACTAAGCTTAGTCATGCTACAACCGGTGGAGATATGGTCAAAGAGGGGTGCCGATGTGCCCTCTAGACTAATCATTGTTCATGTGATTTACCTTATCGCATGACTAGGCTAAGAGCATTGATTAAATTTTTTTATCAAAGATAACTAAAGGCATGCTTGGTCTACTTCTTTTAAATTGGGAAGCATGACCTTTTCAATGAGACAAATGTGTGCCCTGTGTATGTCTGACAACTGAGCCATTCTTCTTGTGAGCCCAACTTTGGTGTCCTGTGCAACATAATCTGGAATTTCGTTTATCAGTCGGCCATATGCATTAAATAATCCACGCTAAAGAAAAAAAACATTAAGAATCAATATTCAGGGTCATTTGGACATAACTTAATTTTTTTAATTTATTATACTTTTAATGTATCATCTTATTATAAGGGCGTTTATAAGTTAATTTAAATTGCCATAAGTAACTTATCTTGGTTTCTACTTAATCAACAGATAAGTATGTTTGGTAAACAACATACTAATTATCATCTAAAAGAGTTCAAAAAAAAAGAGGCATATTTGTTTTCTAACATCATAAGTAATTTTCCAAAAGTCTGTTTAGTCCCTCTTACATCCATTGTCTGTCATGTGGGGCCAACCTTTGATGTGGATCATTCATTGTGTTAGCCCCACCTTTGACATGGGTCATCCATCATCAGGGCCCACATTGATTGTGGGCCATTCATCATTAGGGCTTGACTTTTATTTTATATAGTTCATTAGGTAGGACCCACCTTTGATGTTATTCATCCATTGTGTGAGGCCCACCATTAATGTTATTCTCCATCATGTGGGGCCCATTTCAATATCCACTACCCATTACGTGAGCCCACCTTCGATGTGGACCATCCATCTGGTGGGCCCACCTCGATGTGGGCCATTCATCATGCTAGAACCCACTTGAACATGGGCCACTCATCATTAGGCTGACCTTTGATGTTCCCAATCCACTAATAAAGGTTAGCGTAGGGTCCTCTTCATTTCCTAGATTCACCTCGACTAACACCAACGGATCCTGAACCTGAGATTGAGAATAATTCCAACTTGTCATCGGCTTCCTTTATGTGCATGTCTATTTCGTCTCCATCTACCTCATCGGACAGAACAACCGTGTTAGCTAAATTTACAAAGCAACCATTGTCAACATATTTTAGGCTATCTTTGAGCCTCTTCATTCTACCCGTGAAATCAACCATTCGCTCATCATCTATTGATATACTAGTCATGGAATTTATTTAATGGTGCAATATGGGACCGACCGAGAAGGTATAATATCCCTTAGTAGGTTAACAACTAGGCGAATTACAATAGTAATATCTTGCACAATACTACCTGGATTCTTCTTTATAGATATCCCAATTGGACATTCGTACATATTCCTTCCGGTAAAGCGAATCAGTCTTCATCCTCGTAGTAGAAGGCCTCATTTGCATTTGATGTAGCCAAGAATGGCTTGTTATATATCAGCCAGTACCAACTCGACTTTATCTTAATTCCAAAATATTATAAAATGATATAGCGATGATGGAATGCATGAAAAAGAGCGGATCCAATCTCTCCCGAGCAAGGCATTATAACTGGACGAAGTATCAACCACAAAGAAAGGATCAAATACTCTTTTAGTTCCTATGGTCAAGTCGATCGGTAACACACTGTGTATTTGTGGCATGCTCAGCAAAGTTACTAAATGTAACTTCAGTTGTCATCAAATCAACTAGAGTCTTTCTCAAATTTGGCATCATTTTCACTAGAAGAAGAATAACGACAGCCCCATTGTCGACCAAAATTCTGGTAACTAGATATTCCTCGAGATGGGTGAATATATATAGCGGTATCGGTTTAAGGTGCTATGTCATGACATGGGTGGGCCATTCTATACCCACCATTTCAGATGATGCCTCTGACTCCACGGTGACAGTGTTTATCTATGGTGTTTTACTCATTCTCGGTGCTTTTTTAATTGGATTTTTTGAAGGGCGTGTTATATCACTACAAGAGGATCAAGCTCTTTCACATCACCTACCATCTTACTGGGCTGAAATGGCTTATCCTAAAAAAATGAATGAGATAATAAGTACCATGTTGCAATCAAATGCCACGGTTGGTAATGATCTAAAAACAATCTTTAAACCCAAACATTGCCACCCCTCACATGTGTCAGAACCGTGTTGTTCATCATAGCCTACAACGAAACATTCGACGTTCTTATCGATCGCCAAAGTCGTCCATATCTGCTTGAAAGTGGG
Source organism: Magnolia sinica (assembly GCF_029962835.1). NCBI lineage: Eukaryota > Viridiplantae > Streptophyta > Magnoliopsida > Magnoliales > Magnoliaceae > Magnolia > Magnolia sinica. The sequence continues at coordinate 66,073,685 of NC_080590.1, read as the reverse complement.
TGAAGACGCTTCCAATGCTTTGGTCATCGCCATTAGCTCTTTAATTAGCAGATCGTCACATGAGAACCACTAGTCAGTGAGATAATCAGACAAATCATCACGATTGTCAATGTTCCCCAACTCTGTTGTACTATTAGGCTGGGCAACATCTTCAATAACTTAATCATGCATAATGAGTTTCAGAATCGCTTCGACCGTGTTTGTTATGGGTAAAAATGGACTGATCAATAAGATGAGGTTACATCCATGCACATCACAAGCTTAGCCGCCAAAAGATGAAATGCCCACTTCCATCTTCTGGCATCAAGCTCTTCCACGGTCCCATACATTTTTGAGTTGCCGCTTGGGTCATTTCTTGAGAATAGCTCCTACCTCGTGCGACAAGATGAAGAGGATGGTCCTCCCGGATTTCATCTACATTTCGCTAAAGAAAGGACCTCGGCCTCTGTGCTCGGATGAAGGAAGGTCGGCAAGTCGACCATCCACTTGATATCGAGGGAAAGCCCAACCATGGTTCACTAGAGAATTTAGGTCGGTAAGCCACTCTCATAAACAATCGTATAAGTCACCTCAGACTCTCCACCTCAGCCTCCTGCCACGCGCTTCTACTAGTTCCGACCAGGTATCGACTGTCCAGATATTACCAAAACTACTAATCTGAGATTTTAGCTAAGGATCTTAGGAAATAACCATAACACGGGTCTATCCGAGACTTCGCCGAAGATCTCGGAAGATTATTGCGATACGCTTGGGATTTGAATCCCTCTAAAATATGCTCATGCTAAATAGGGAGATCATCCCTTATGCCATCGCCATCTCTCACCTATAAATAGAAGCATCTCTAATGGTGAAAGGTACACACAATCTACCTAAGAAAATACACCCAAAAACCTTACGTTCTACTAGACCTAGCTTTCTTGTCTGACTTTGGCATTGGAGGGTCACCTGCTGTAGCCAGGGTCTCCATCCTTGTCTTCTTTTGCAGGTCTCAAGTAGTTTAAAGAGGATGCCCATATTTCAACATCAAAGTTTGATGTCGTCTGTGGGAATGACATTGAAAGCCATTCTCATCATCTACAGTGCTCCAATAATGGCAAAGGGAGAAAGAAGGCTCAGACTACCACTGTTGCACCCGATCCCATGTTGGAAGAACAATCTACAGACCATCGGACTCAACCTCCCAACTCCAAGCTGATTCTGCACCCGTAGGTCCAATACAGCGATCCCGAAACCAGGGAGGTCGGCTTGTCTCTCTAGAGCACCATGTTGAAGCATTGACCAATAACATTAATCAGATAAAATAGATGCTAGAGTGACCGAATCCTCCCCTAACCAGGGGGCTGAGGAGGCTAACGCTCAGGCAGTCACTAAAGTCACTGTGCTGTCTCGAGCACCCATCGGCTCCCAGAGGAATAAATAAGTTCATGAGGTGCCGAACTGTGAACCCTCCCATGCCTCAGGAACTGCCACACTGGTTGCCTCTGACCTGCACCATTGTTAGAGAAGAATAAGCATGATAAGGCTCCCGAGGTGATAGCTGAGAACGAGGACCCCTGGGAAGCCAAGTTCAATGAACTACGAGGTTAGATTGGTGACATACGATAGGCCTATTATGCCCATGCTCCGACCTTGATAAAAGTCATGCTGGAAAAAATCGAGCCACCGTTTACCGATGATATCATACAAGCTCAGCTCTCACCCAGATTTAGGATTCCCCAGATTACTCCTTACTCTGGGTCCACTGACCAGGTCGAGCATCTAGAATCTTTCAGGGCGTGGATGGAGCTTCATTACACCTTAACTGCGGTGATGTGTCGAGCTTTCTCCTTAACCCTCTTAGGAGTAGCTTAGAAGTGGTTTCGCTAATTAAAACCAAAATCCATCAGCTCATTCACACAACTCAACAAAGTATTCATCACTAATTTCATCGGAGGAAAAGTAAGGTTAAAGCCGATGACTCACCTCCTCAGCATCATTCAATGGGAGGACGAACTATTGAAGGATTACATCAAACGCTTTAACATGGAAGTGATGCAAGTGGAGGGCTATTCAGATTAAATTTCCCTAACCGCTACGATGGCTGGCTTGAGGGAGGGGAGATGTCTTTTCTCGCTCGGTAAAAATCCTCCAATAACGTTAGTCGATCTCCTCAATTGAGCCCAAAAGTACTCTAATGCCGAGGAGCTTTTTAGCTTACAAAAAGCTACTCGAAATAGGGGAAGCTTGACTAGGGAGAAGCGACCTAAGGAAGAACAAGCACAAGCTCTTAACAAGAAGTGTAGAAGAGACGATGATTTAACCAAGGGTCAAAGTCCGAATAAATGACCTGAGAGCAGATTCCACTCCTACACTCCCCTCAACACTACGCCCGAGCAAGTCCTCATGGAGGTCTGGGACAAACCACTCCTCAAATGGCCAAACCGGATGAAGATCGACGTCGACAAGCAGGATAAATGGAAGTTCTACCACTTTCACCATGACCAATCCACCAACGATTGCTTCGACCTTAAGGAAGAGATCGAGGCCCTCATCCACAATGGGCATTTACGAGAGTATATCAATGGAGGGAGGAGCAATTAGATCAAAAAAATGAGCAACCCAGTAATGACAACAACAATGAGGCTACTGGGGAAATCTGTAGCATCTTCGGCAGGTCTACGGTAGGTGGAGACTCGAACCGAGCACACAAAGCTTACGCTGGGAGCATAAGCAAAGGTAGCTTAGAACATCAGGTCCACCTCACATCCTATCCTTCGAAGGAGCAAAAGATGGTCTCTGGAGAATTGACCTTCACCGAGGAGGATGCCCAAGGCATCTACTATCCCCATGACGATGTACTAGTGATGGCCATGACCATAGCCAACCACAAAGTGTTTCGGATTCTAGTGGACACTGGTAGCTCGGCCGACATCCTCTTTATAGACATCTTCGATAAGATGGGGGTTAGAAGGTCCCAACTCCGACCAATCAAAACTCCTCCACTCGGATTCGCATGAGATAAAGTAACATCCGAAGGATCTATACTACTCCCGGTCACCACGGGAGAAGGATGGAATCAGATGATGACGATGATCGACCTCCCTATAGTTGATGCCCTTCCGTCTACAATGTCATCCTCGGATGACTGTCTCTCAATATTCTGCAAGCAGTGGTATCGACGTACCGCCTTGCAATGAAATTCCCAACTGAGCACGGGGTCGGGTAAGTTAGAGGAGATCAATAGGAAGCTCGCCAGTGCTACTCCATGGCTTTGAGGACGCAACACCACACGATGACCATTACTTCCCTCGATCCCTAAGAAGAAGATCTCATAAATGCCCCCCTTAGTGATTCTGACCCGACCCAAACAGTACAGGTCGACTCATCACTGGCTCCAGCACTACGGGATGAGATCATGGACCTCCTCTAATGACACGTCGATGTATTCTTCTAGTCCCACCAGGACATGCCCAGTATCAACCCAAAAGTAATGGTCCACAAATTGAACGTTGAGACCCCGACCACTGACCTGTGAGGCAGAAGCGATGGGCGTTCAAACCAGAACTCTACACCATCATTGGTGAGGAGGTTAGCAAGCTCCTCGAAGTAGGTTTTATCGAACAGATCTATTATCATGACTGGATTGCCAATGTTGTCTTGGTGAAAATTCCAATGAGAAGTGGCGGGTATGTGTTGATTACACCAACCTAAACAAATCCTGCCCTAAGGACAGTTTTGTCCTTCCACAAATCAACCAACTAGTTGACAGTACGATTAGGCATGAGCTCCTAAGCTTCATGAAGGCCTATTCGGTCTATAACCAGATCTCCATGCATCCCCACGACAAGTAGAAGGCAACCTTTATCACCGACGAGGGACTCTGCTGTTATAAGGTCACGCCCTTCGGGCTGAAGAACACGGGGGTATCAGTGCTTATGATACTTAAGCACAATTAGGATTGTCAAATTTTGTAGTCTTGAAAGGAACACAAGAACTCATGAAGATACTCTTTGACAACTATTCACAACCCCAAGTGTAGGGTTGCGATGTAGTAATAACTCGGTAAGACCGAGGTCAAATCCACAGGGACTAAATTTGTACATATTCTAAAAATAACTAGAACTAGAACTAGAAAACGATCTAAATTGAAATCAGAATAATTGAGAGTAATGGTGAATAATGTTGATTAAAAGCTATGAATTTAAAGGTAGGAACTAGGGTGCCAAGGATCCACTTGTAGCTATCAAGATGCTACCTTACTTGATGCAAGGAACACAATTAGAATTGGAGTCTTATCCCATTCAATTGGAAGATAAGGCAATTTAAATCAAATCTGAACTTTTCATTGACTTAATTCTCAATGGATGAGAATTGTGATGATTGAAAGGGATTCCATCACCCTACCATGCCCAGGAGACGATAGTGAACAACAAGATTTACCAATATCACTATCTCAAAACAGGAGAAGAAGATATCCAAAGCTATCATAACATCTATTATAATTTGAGTCACAATAAATCATAGAAAATTGAAAATATTCCTTTAATATCAAACTAGAAATCAATGAAGGTCAATAAGAACAAGAATCAAAACAAAATAAACATCCAAACATGCTACAAACTTCACCTCTTAGACCTATCTAAAAGGTTTAGCCAACCATAGATATGATTGAAACCAAATCTCTTAAATAAAGCATGAAAAATAAACTAGGGAAGAAGAAAAACTCTTTAGCGGTTGCTCCACCCTTGTGTATGCTCCTTGAGACCTTTCTAAACCCTAGAAGATGCTTTGGAGCATCTTAGGGAGTCCTATTTATAGTTGTGGAACTTCAACTTTCGCACTGAGTTGGAAAAATCTAGAAACCGCTTTAAATTTATACACTCTATGCAGTTTTCCAAAATAGACTCAGACTTTAAACCGCCTCAAATTTATGCACTCTGTGCAGTTTCAAAATAGACTCGGAGTTTCAGAATATGTTTTTTTAAGACAATTTCAGGAGTATGTTTGTTTTCAGGACAATTTCAAGATTCATTTTCTTCACTTCAAACCTTTGATTCTCTTCATTCCTTAATTAGTTTTCTTAAATCTTTGGTATGTGAATTCTTTATTAATGACTTTCAATTCTTCAAATCTTCATTTAGTAATCTTTTGAGCATAAATCTTCCTTTTAGTATCAATTTCACTTTAAGCTCTCGAAATCACCTCGCACATGAAAACATGCATAATTAAATTGATTAAGCATTATCATGTTTATAAAACTAAGGTATAAATAGGAAAAAATATGTAGTATTTCACACTCAACACAACCCCCAACTAGCATTTTGCTTATCTCAAGCAAAACATGCGTGAAGTGATCTTTAATTTTTAATGTTCAAATCACTTTCAGAAAACAATCTTTTGTGCAATCAAGTATGAATAAGTACAATCTAAAGAAGTGAGAGTGCAATTTTGAAAACGTAAAGCTGAATCACACATGCAATCAATCAAAAAGTTTCTTTATCAATCATTTAAGAGTATAAGTTCATATATCAAAACCTTCCAATGTGCTTAGTGAATTCTATATACTTTCTATAACATACTACTATTTCATAATGTTAGCCATGCTCATCACCTTAAATTTTATTGAATAATTAGGTACTGATTCCGAACTTATCACCTTTTCCTTCTTTTTTCAATTTTTGATTTTATATTGATGGTCCCTTTTATTTATTCATTTTTTTCAGACTTTTCATTCCTTTCTAGTCTTTTTATCATACATGACCTTTTTGTTGATCTCTCTATTTTTTAATTAATTTTTTTTCATCTTTTTAAGGTGGATAAAATTCTCCAGACTTAATTCTCAATATCTATCAATGATACACATACTAACAATGAGAAATTCTAGTATAATTCACAAAAAGTAATTTGAATGGGGCTTGTGACTTAGATTAACATGATATTCAAACTTCCTCTTAATCAATTAAATACAAGAATTTAGATGATAGTATACTCGGTTGATCAAACTCTAACAATTCAAAGTTTAATCTTCATCTTATCATCATACTCAAAGCATTCTTAATTCCATAAATTATCATTTCCTAAACATGTTTTTAGCTTAAAAAATTGAAAATTTTTACAATTTTTGCTCAAAACTAAGAAAATACTAATTAGTTTACCTAATCCACACCCCAACCTAAAACTTGCATTGTCCACAATGTAAAAGATATGAGCATACAATGCATATGAGACAACGAAAAGAAATGAGAAGTGATAGCAAGATAATACCTAAAGAAGGAGAATTGAAGCTTTTCCAAAGTTCTTAACATGTAAATGGGTTAGCACGAAGACTAAACAAACTGAAATCAAACTATCCTAATCCTAAATCCTATGAAAGTAATAAACTTAACTCCACCTTCATCAGATTAGGAGGTCAATCCTGGTACACAGGATCAGTCAGAGGCATGGACATGTCCTCTGAATCAAACTTCTCAACAAATGGCTTGAGACGATGTCCATTACTTTGAAAACATTGTCATTCGCTAGATTCTTTATCTTGACGGCCCCATGAGGATAAACTGTAGTAACAATGAAAGGGCCGGTCCAACGAGATCGAAGTTTTCCCAGAAAAAGATATAACCGAGAATTGTATAGAAAGACTTTTTGGCCAGATGTGAATAATTTTCGAAAGATGTTTCGATCATGAAACACCTTCATCCTATCCTTGTAAATTCTTGAGTTCTCGTATGCATCGTTCCGAATTTCTTCCAGTTCATTCCATTGAAGTTTGCGCAACGAGCCAGTGTTGTCCAAGTTAAAATTTAGATTTTTGATAGCCCAGTAGGCTCTAGGTTCCAACTCTATAGGCAAATGACAAGCTTTTCCATAGGCGAGTCTAAAGGGAGACATTCCGATGGGGGTCTTAAAAATTGTATGGTAAGCCCATAAAGCATTGGTCAAGTGTATTGACCAATCATTACAGTCAGGATTAACCATTTTTTTCAAAATTTTCAAAATTTTCATATTGAAAATCTCAGCTTTCCCACTTGTCTGTGGGTGATATAGAGTGCTTACCTTATGAGAGATGCTATATTTCTTCATTAAGTTCTCAAATGGCCTATTACAAAAGTGTGAACCTCCATCACTAATAATGGCCGAGGCGTTCTGAACCGGGAAAGGATGTTTTCTTTTAAGAATCTAATCACCATTTTGTGATCATTATTTTGGCACGGGATCACTTCGACCCACTTAGTGACAGTCCACTGCCAATAAAATGTAAATATTTCCAAAGGATTGAGGGAATGACCCCATGAAATTGATGCCCCAGTAATCGAATGCTTCGATGATAAGAATTGGGTTTAGCGGCATAATATTTCTACAGGACAATCCTCCCAATTTCTGACAATGCTCACAAGATTTACAAAACTCATGAGTATCTTTAAACATAATGAGCCAGTAAAAGCCACACTGCAGAATTTTGGACATGGTCTTTTTAACAAAAAAGTGACCACCACAGGCCTGAGAGTGACAAAAGGAGATGACACTTTGATATTCATTGTCTCACACACATCTCCTTAGAATATGGTCTGGGCAATATTTAAACAAATAAGGATCATCCCAGAAGAACTTGCGTACCTTGGTGAAGAATTTCTTCTTATCTTGCGCAATCCAATATGTCGGTGTGAAACCCGTGGCAAGATAATTCGATATGTCAGCAAACCAAGGTAATTGGGAAAGTTTAAACAATTATTTGTCAGGGAACATGTTAATTATCAGTGTTGGTCTAAGGGAATTAAGAAGATCAAGCCTAGAGAGATGGTTAGCAACTACGCTCTCTACTCCCCTTTTATCTCGTATTTCTATGTCGAACTCTTGGAGTAGAAGGATCCATCTTATCAAGCGGAGTTTGGCATCATTCTTAGAAAGAAAGTACTTCAGCACCGCATGATTAGTGTAAATGATGTCCAAAGTGAAGACTACGGCTAAGAGTTCCTTCTCCGTAGTAGAGTAGTTTACTTGGGCCGAATTTAGAGTTCTACTTGTATAATGAATCACATAGGGCTTCTTCTCTTTTCTCTGGCCTAACACCACCCCAATAGCATAGTCAGACGTATCACACATAATCTCAAAAGGTATGCTCCAGTCGGGTGGCTACATGATAGGAACGGTAGTCAACATACCCGTGAGCTTAGAAAAAGCTCTCTGACATTCTTCACTCTACTCGAATGGTGTATCCTTTTGAAGTAGATTACATAAAGGACGAGAGAGATGACTAAAGTCCTTTATGAATCGTCTATTAAATTCGGCATGTCCTAATAAGGATCGCACGTCATGTATGCTCTTGGGTGGAGGTAGGTTAGAGATAAGATCAATTTTTGCCTTGTCTACCTCAATTCCTTTGGACGAAATTATATGTCCAATAAAAATTCCCTTGGGAACCATGAAATGACACTTATCCCAATTTAGAACCAAATTCTTCTCCATGCATCGCTTCAGCACATTTTAAAGATTTTTTAGACGCTCGCTGAAGGATGGACCAAAGACAGAGAAGTCATCCATGAAGACCTCTAAATATTGCCCCACCATGTCTGAAAAAATACTCAACATGCATCGCTAAAAAGTGGCGGGGGCATTATGTTGAGGGTCAAATATTGCATATTATCCCCCATTTATTTCTTGGTTTTACAAACAGAATATGGCTTAATGGTATATTTTACATATGTTTATGTTGCAAGGTGAATTTAAGAGCTTGGATTGAAAAGAATGCTAAAAGCATGGATTTAGTGCTTAAGAATTACCAAAGCAAAGAAGGGATTTGTGGAGACCAAGATTGAAGACTCCAAGATCCAAGAAACTAAGTGGAGAAGGAAGGATATAAAAAGAACAAGTGCAGAAATCACAAAGACTGTGCCATTGAGAATCGCTCAATGACATTGAACACTAGTTGATGACATCGAATTTATGAGGAAAAATCAAGTTGGTTGTTGGACATATTGGGTGCTTTTCTCGATTAATCAAAGACTTGTTCGATGACTCAAAGGAAGGTGATCGATGACATCGAAGACTGCTCGATGACATCGAATTGGTTGAAGAAATTGAAGCAACTCGCTGGACTATTTTGGACACGTTCTTGATGACTCGAAGACATGTTCGATGGATCAAAGCTTTGCTTGATGACATCGAAGGATGGATCGATGACACAGAGACTTATGTAGTACAATTGAAGAAAGGCACAACTTCCAAATTCAAACCCCTTCGATGACATCAAAGGGTGTTTGATGACACCGAACCGATTACGCAGTGTTTACGCGGACTGCGAAAATTTGATCCGATTTTACGATTTTGCAGTACGTTGCCTATAAATAGGGGTTTCTCTTTCTAGGATATCGAGGGTTAGGAGAAGTGAAGTAAAAGGGCGGAGCTACTTCACAAGAGTTCTTCTTCTCTTCTTCTTAGTTTTTAATGCTTTCTTCTAAGGTTTTTAGTCTAATCATGTCTATGGTTGCCTAGATCCCTTAGCTAGGGCTAAGGGGTGAAGCTTGTAGCATGGTTGGGATGTTTTTCTTATTTGATTCTTGTTATTGTTGAACTCTTTTGATTCTAGTTTGATATTTAAGGAATACATTTAGTGTTTAATGGTTTGTTGTGACTAAAATTACAATGGATCTGCAATAGCTTGAAGTATTTTCTTTTTCTGTTTAGAGTTTGTGAAAATAGGAAATCCTATTGTTCTCCATCGTCCCTTAGCTATGGATGGGTGACGGAATCCCTTCTATTCTTCACAATTCTCCCATGTTAGTTGTTAGATCAGTATACCCTATTGTCTACCATTGTCTCCTAGGCATGGTTAGGTGATGGAATCACTTCCAACCTTCACAACTTTCATCCGTTGAGAATTAGGTTAATGGAGGTTCAGATCTGATCTCGTTGAATATCTTCCAATTGGATAGGATAGGACTCCGATTCCAATTGAGTGCCTTGAATCAAATTAGGGAACATCCTAATAGCTATAAGTGGATCCCTGGAAACCCTAGTCCCCACCTTTAAATTCTAAAGTTTTTCATTAAATCTCTCACAATTACTCTCTACACTTCCAGATTTAGGTTAGATCTTCTCCTAGTTTTTATTCTAATTACTCTCAGAATAGACACACAAGATCAGTCCCTATGGATTCAACCTCGGTCTCACCAAGATTATTACTACATCGCAACCCTAGACTTGGGGTTGTGAACAAGTTTTTGGCGCCGTTGCCAGGGACTAACGGTTGCGTTTTTCTAAGATTAGCTAATTTTGAAAATAGGTTAAGATTAGGGTTTTTCTACTTTCTATTTTAGGTTAGGGTTTTTTTGAATTATTTTAGAAACTAACTTAGCTTTCTAATTCTAGTTTTAGAAATTTTCCTTTTCTATTTTTAGAAACTTTCCTCTTTTCTACTTTGTAATTCTAATTTTTGAAATTTTCCTAATTTGATTTTAGAAACTAACTTTTTCTCTTTTTAGAAACTTTCTATTTTCTGTTTTTAGAAACTAGGTTACTTTCCTTATTTCCTTTTTAGAAACTAACTCACTTTCCTTTATCTTTTGCAGGTTCCTAACATAGAACCTTCTAATTTGGTAACTTCTTTCTAATTCTCTCTCTTTCTATTTCTAGATTTCAATTTCTCTTCTTTCTTTTAGGTTTAGGTTAGAGTCTGAAATTAAGGGCTGAGAGTGTTTCATGTCCTAGTGGGAACGTGACAACACTCAACGTCTTTTGAATGAAGGAGGATTGGTTAAGGGGTTATCTATCCATCATAGGATTAGACACCACTTGAGATCCTCAGAGTCAATTGAAGTGATGACTGCCAATCAACCGGTCAATCAATCGGGAAGACAACCTCAACCTAGGGTTGAGGAAGTCCAAGATGAGAATAAGGTGCATCAAGCACCCCCGCCTTGTACTTTGCGAGACTATTTACAACCGGTGGGGGGGTGAGTGCACCCTCATGCATGTTTTTTTTAGAAAATACGGGACACATGGATATCAAGCCAGGGGTGATCCAACTCCTTCCAAAATTTCATGGCCTTGAATATGAAAATCCGTACCTATACTTGAAAGAGTTTGGTGAGATTATAACTACTTTATACGTTCCAAACGTATCCGATGACACGGTTAGGCTGAAACTCTTTCCTTTTTCTTTGAAAGAGAAAGATAAGACATGGTTGCATTCACTATGTCCTTGATCTATTGGTAGATGAAATGACATGATAAGGGAGTTCATAAAGAAAATTTTCTCATACCACAAGACGAACACCCTTAGAAAAGTCAATCATGAACTTCGCCCAAAAGGAAGATGAAGCATTCTTCCAATGTTGGGAGCGGTTCAAGGATCTTGTCAGTTCATGCCCACAACACGGTTTTAAAATATGGCGCATCACGAACTTTTTCTATGATGGACCGACATTTGACATATGCCAATTGGTCGAGACAATGTGCAATAGGGAATTCATGAATAAAAATGTTGATGATGTGTGGGACTACTCTGATAAGCTTGCTGAAAACACACAATCATGGGACATTTCCCTAAAATCAAGCACCATGTCTAGGCCGACTCAATCTAAGGAGAGGGGCAGAATTTACCTACTGAAAGAGAATGATGATATCAATGCTAAAGTGGCTAATCTCACCAGAAAACTTGAGGCCATGGAATTAAAGAAGGATAAGGCTAAGGAAACTGTTTGCGGTATTTGTGCTTGCAACATTCATACAACTGAAAATTGTCCAATAATACCTGCCTTTCAAGAGGTACTGAATGAGCAATCCAATGCCATGAATAACTACCAAAGACCTTTCAGTGGACTCACCTCAATACGTACAATCCCAGCTGGAGAAACAGACAAACTGCTACACCTCAAGGATTCCCTAATCAAATTCTACATCAAGGGAAACCTCAGGAGGATTTGGTTTTAAAGCATCTTCAAAATCAAGAGCTTTTCAATCAGGGTATGCTACAAGTCTTTTAAGATCTCACAAAGGCCATACAAGGACTTGAGACTAAAAGTGTGATTGGGAATAAAGGGAGCCTTCTAGCTCAACCTCTTCCCAATCTAAAACCGCAATATGAAGTTAGAAACCCGAGCTCTTCAAATCAGATGGAGCAAGTTAAATCTATCACCACTCTTAGGAGTGGGAAGAGCATTAAGAAAACTATTCCGGTTAGGGCTGAAAAGCCTAAGGACCCAGAAGAGGACAAAAATGATAGATCATGCCATGCCCCACAAGAATTAGAACCAGAACCTCAAGGGAAGCTGACTGCCCCATTTCCTAAATGGTTGATAGCACCAAAACCTCTCTCTAACTCTCAAGACATTCTAGAGGTGCTTAAGCAAGTGAAGGTCAATATTCTTCTACTAGATGTTGTTAAGAAAATACCTAAATATGCTAAATTTCTGAAAGACTTATGTACAACCAAAAGATGGTAAAATATTCAAAAGAATATCTTTTTAACTGAAAAAGTGAGTGCCATCCTTAAGTAAGATGTGCCATAAAAGTACAAAGATCCCGGTAGCCCAACCATCACTTGCATAATTAGGAACTACCGGATTGAGTATGCACTTCTTGACTTAGGAGCAAGCGTGAATCCGATCCCATACTCGGTTTATGAGCAACTGGGTCTAGGTGAATTAAAAACCCACCCGGACCACGTTACAACTAACCGATTGCTTAGTCCATGTACCGAGAGGGATAATTGAGGATGTGTTGGTCCAGGTTGATAAATTCTACTATCCAATAGATTTTATCGTCTTGGATACTCAACCCATTGTGGACATGAGCACTTAAATTCCTGTCATCCTTGGTCACCCATTCTTTGCTACATTAAATGCGATCATTAATTGCAGGAATAGAGTTATGAGTATGTCTTTTGGAAATATGACATTAGAGTTGAATATCTTTTTCAACACAAGCAAACAATTAGAGGATGAAGACGATTCTTACGATATTAACCTCATTGATTCTTTCATAGAAGATAGAATACTTCTGACCTTATCTTCGACCCTCTCGAGACGTGCCTGGCTCACTCCCATGATTTTAATAATGGTATAATTAGGGAGATAGGGACCATGTTGGATACCGTGTTGGTACTTGAAGTTAACTGGTGGAGGCCACAATTTGAAGAATTGCCCCAAACTAATATAGTGCCTTTACCGTCTAACCTCAAGGCACCAAGCTTGACTTAAAACCTTTGCCCTTTGATTTGAAATATGTCTACTTAGGTCAAGATGAGACATATCCGGTAGTGATTTTTCCCACCGTGAGCAAGAACATGAGAGTATGCTCATCTCTAATCTCATTGAGCATAAGGGAGCCCTTGGAAGGTCGATTATGGACCTTAAGGGAATTGACCCTTCGATTTATACTCATCGCATTTATCCAGAGGATAATGCAAAGACCTTCAGGCAACCACAACGTAAATTAAATCTGAACATGAAGGAAGTGGTTAAGGCCGAGGTTCTTAAGCTATTGGATGTAGGTATCATATACCCTATATCCGATTGTCAATGGGTGAATCTAACTCAGGTGGTTCCTAAGAAGTCTGGAATCACCATCATAGCCAATGCCAATAATGAACTCATGCCAACTAGAGTTACTACTGATTAAAGAATGTGCATTGACTACAAGAAGTTGAATATTGTCATGAGGAAGGACCACTTTCCTTTGCCCTTTATTGATCAAATATTGGAAAGGCTAGCTAGTCATTCCTATTACTGTTTCCTTGACAGATATTCGAGCTGCAATCAGATTGAGATAGCCCTTGAAGACTAATAAAAGACCATGTTCACATGTCCTTTTGGTACCTTTGCTTATTGAAGGATGTCGTTCGAACTGTGTAATGCCCCTGCCACCTTTTAACAATGTATGATGAGTATTTTTTCTGACATGGTGAGGCAATATCTAGAGGTCTTCATGAACGACTTCTCTATCTTTGGTTTATCTTTCAACGATTGCTTAAAAAATCTTGAATGTGTGCTGAAAAGATGTGAAGAAAAGAATTTGGCACTCAATTGGGAGAAGTGTCATTTCATGGTTTGTACGGGATTTGTTCTTGGACACATTATCTCGTCCAAGGTAATTGAGGTTGATAAAGTGAAAATTGATCTTATCTCTACACTACCTCCACCCAAAAGCATACAAGACGTGCGATCCTTCTTAGGACACGCTGGGTTTTACAGGAGATTCATAAAGGACTTCAGTCACATCTCTCATCCTTTGTGTAATATACTTCAAAAGGATATTCCATATGAGTGGATTGAGCAATGACAAGAAGCCTTTTCTAAGCTCAAGGGCATGCTGACTACAGCACCTATCGTGCAGCTACTCGATTGGAATATTCCTTTTGAACTTATGTGTGATGCGTTTGACTATGCTATTGGGGCGATGTTAGGTAAGAGAAAAGATTAGAAGCCTTACGTTATTCATTATGCAAGTAAGACTCTAAATTTGGCTTAAGTGAATTACTCTACTATGGAAAAGGAACTCTTGGCCGTATATTTGCTTTGGGCAAATTTTGATCTTACTTGATCGGATCCAAGATAATTATCTACACTGATCATGCAGTGCTCAAGTATCTTCTTTCTAAGAATGATGTTAATCCTCGCTTGATGAGATGGATCCTCCTACTCCAGGAATTTGATTTAGAAATAAAAGATAAGAAGGCAGTAGAAAACGTAGTGGCTGACCATCTTTCTAAACTTGACCTCCCTAATTCCCTTGAGACGACACTCATAAATGACATGTTCCCTAAGGAACAACTGTTTAAAGTTTCCCATTCACCTTGGTTCACTGATATAGATAATTATCTTGCCACAGGTTTCATGCCGACACATTAGACTGTGCAAGATAAGAAGAAAATTTTCACCAAGGTGCGTAAATTCTTCTGGGATGATCCTTATTTATTTAAATATGGCCTAGATCAAATTTTAAGGAGATGTGTGCCAAACAATGAACTCCAAAGTATCATCTCCTTCTATCACACTCAGGTCAGTGGTGGTCACTTTTCTGCCAAAAAGACCATGGCTAAAATCCTACAATGTGGCTTTTATTGGCCCACTATGTTCAAGGACACTCATGAGTTTTGCAAAGCTTGTAAGAATTGTACAAAATTGGGGGCATTATCCCATCGAAATATGATGCCTTTAAACTCCATTCTCATAATTGAAGCATTTGATTACTGGGGCACTGATTTCATGGGACCATTCCCCCAATCTCATGGGAATTTATATATTCTATTAGTCGTAGACTATGTCACTAAATGGGTCAAAGCGATCCCGTGCCAGAACAATGACCATTAGATGGTTATTAAATTCTTAAAAGAGAACATCCTTTCCTAGTTCGGAACGCCTCGGGCCATCATTAGTGATGGAGGCTCACATTTTTACAATAGGCCATTCACAAACTTAATGAAGAAATATGACATCTCGCACAAGGTGAGCACTCATACCACCGACAGACAAGTGGACAAACTGAAATTTCCAATAGGGAGATTAAGCACATTCTGGAAAAGATGGTTAACCTTGACCATAAGAATTGGTCAATCCGCTTGACCGATGCTTTATGGGCTTACCGTACAGCCTTTAAAACTCCCATTAGAATGTCTCCCTTTAGACTCGTCTACGGGAAAGCTTGCCACTTACCTATGGAACTGAAACATAAAGCCTACTAGGCTATTAAAAATTTGAACTTCAATTTAGACAACGCTAGCTCACTATGCAAGCTACAATTGAATGAACTCGAGGAGATCCAGATTGACGCATACGAGAACTCAAGAATTTACAAGAATAGGATGAAGGTTTTCTCTGATAAGAATATCCTTCGGAAATCATTCTTGACCGGCCAGAAAGTCCTTTTGTACAATTCTCGGTTACATCTTTTTCCGGGGAAGCTCCAATCTCATTAGTCTGGCCCTTTCACTGTTATAAATATCTATCCTCATAGGGCTGTTGAGATAGAGAATCCAAACAATGGCAATAGGTTTAAAGTGAATGGACATCGTTTAAAGCCATTTGTGGAGAAATTCGATTCAGAGGACATGTCCATACCTCTGACTGATCCTGTGCACCAGGATTGACCTCCTAGTCTGATGGAGGTATAGTCAGATTTATCACTTTCTTAGGACTAGGGTAGTTTGCTTTCTGCTGTTTAGGATAGTTTACTTATACTCTATTGAGTTTTGTTGTGTGCTAACCCATTTTATGCTGAGATCCGTGGAAAAGTTTCAAAATTCCTTCTTCTAGGTACTATCTTCCTAACACCATCTCCTTTATTTTCATTACCTCTTTTACATTACATACTTATTTTTTGTACATTAAGGACAATGTAGAATTTTTGTGGGGTTGTGGGGGATTAAGTAACCAAATCAGTGCTTTTCTCAGCTTTGAGCGGAAATTTTTAAAATTTTTCTATGTTTCAAGTTAAAATCTGTTTGGAAAGCGATGAATTATGTACTCAAGAATGCTATAGGTATGATAAGATAGAGATTGAATTTTGAATAGTTGGAGTCTAATCATCTAAGTAATTTATCACCTAAGTGTTTGCACTCAATTAATTAAGTGGAAGATTGAATATCATGATTATCCAAATCACAAGACACACTCAATCTACCTCCTGTAAGATGTACTAGAATTTCTGATTGTTAGTATGTAAATCATTGATAGATGTTAAGAATTGAGTATGGAGAATTTTATCTACCTTAAAAGAAGAAAAGAACCAGATAAAAAATAGGAGATCGACTAAGAGATCATGAAAAAGAATGAAAAATCTGGGAAAGAATGCAAAAATAAAGAATGGATAAACATCGACCGTCAATATATATATATATACACACACACACACACATATATATACATATATATATACATATATATTGGAAAAAGAAGAAAAGGGATGAGTTCGAAATCAGTACTTGAGTTCAACCAATCTTGAAGTAATGAGTATGGCCAACATCAGGAAGCAATAGTATTTGTACGGAAAGTAAGTTGATTTTCATTGAGCACATTGAAAAATATTGTATATGAACTGATACTCTGATCTGATTGACAAAGAACTTACTTGATTGGTTACCTATGTGATTCAGCTATAGGGCTTTCAAATATCACTTTCGTATCTTATCTTTACCCATTCATACTTGAGTAAACAAAAGATTATCTTCCTAAAAGGTTTTGAACCAAGATTGAAGATTATTTTTCGCATATTTTGCTCGGGACTAGCAAAATGCTGGTTGGGGATTATGTTGAGGGTTAAATATTGCATATTATCCTCCATTTATTTCCTGGTTTTACAAACATAATATGGCTTAATGGTATACTTTACATATGTTTGTGTTGTAAGGTGAATTTAAGAGCTTGGATTGAAAAGAATGCTAAAAACACGGATTTAGTGCTTAAGAATTGCCAAAGTAAAGAAGGGATCTATGGAGACCAAGATTAAAGAGTCCAAGATCCAAGAAAATTAAGTGGAGAAGGAAGTCGAAAAAACAAGCGTAGAAATCACAAAGACTATGACATCGAAGATCCGTTCGATGACATCGAACACTGGTCAATGACATCAAATTTATGAGGGAAAATCGAGTTGGTTGCTGAACATATTGGGTGTTTTTCTCGATCAATCGAAGATATTTCAATGACTCGAAGGAAGGTGCTCGATGACATCGAATTTATTGAAAAAATTGAAGCAACTTGCTGGACTATTTTGGACACATTCTCGATGACTCGAAGACATGTTCGATGGATTGAAGCTTCGCTCGATGATATCGAAGGATGGTTCGATGACACAAAGACTTATGCAGTGCGAAAGAAGAAAAGGCACGACTTTTGGATTCAAACCCCTTTAATGACATCAAAGGGTGTTCGATGACATTGAACTGATTACACAGTGTTTACGCGGACTGCGTAAATTTGATCCGATTTTGCGATTTTTTGGAACTTTGCCTATAAATAGGGGTTTCCTAAGTCTTTCTAGGATATCGAGGGTTTGGAGAAGTTGAACAAAAGGGTGGAGCTACTTCCCAAGAGTTCTTCTTCTCTTCTTCTTAGTTTTTAATGCTTTCTTCTAGGGGTTTTTAATCCAATCATGTCTATGGTTGCCTAAATCCCTTAACTAGAGCTAAGGGGTGAAGCTTGTAGCATGGTTGGGATGTTTTTCTTGTTTAATTCTTGTTATTATTGAACTCTTTTGATTCTAGTTTGATATTTAAAGAATACTTTTAGTGTTTAATGGTTTATTATGACTGAAATTACAATAGATCTGCAATAGCTTGAAGTATTTCTTTTTCTGTTTAGAGTTTGTGAAAATAAAAAATCCTATTGTTCTCCATCATCCCTTAGGTATGGATGGGTGACAGAATCCCTTCTATTCTTCACAATTCTCCCATGTTAGTTGTTGGATCAGTATACGCCGTTGTCTATCATTATCTCCTGGGCATGGTTAGGTGATGGAATCACTTCCAACCTTCATAACTTTCATCCGTTGAGAATTAGGTCAATGGAGGTTCAGATCTGATCTCGTTGAATATCTTCCAATTGGATAGGATAGGACTCCAATTCTAATTGAGTGCCTTGAATCAAATTAGGGAACATCCTAATAACTGCAAGTGGGTCCCTGGAAACCCTAGTTCCCACCTTTAAATTCTTAAGTTTTTCATTAAATCTCTCACAATTACTCTCTACATTTCCAAATTTAGGTTAAATCTTCTCCTAGTTTTGATTCTAATTACTCTCAGAATAGACACACAAGATTAGTCCCTATGGATTCGACCTCGGGCTCACCGAGATTATTACTACATCACAACCCTACACTTGGGGTTGTGAACACATTACACAATTCGAATGGCATCCTTCGGTAAGGAAAGGTGCCAAATGGAGATGTGAGCGTTGTCGTTTCTTGATCTTCAAGGGCTATCTCTATCTGGTTGTAGCCCGAATATCTATCAAGGAAGCAATAGTAAGAGTGACCTATTAGCCTTTCTAAAATTTGATCAATAAAGGGTAAAGGAAAGTGGCCCTTCCTTGTGACGGTATTCAACTTCCTGTAGTTAATGCACATTCTCCAACCAGTAGTAACTTTAGTTGGCATGAGTTCATTGTTGGCATTGGCTAAGATGATGATTCTGGACTTCTTAGGAACCACTTGAGTTGGACTCACCCATTAACTGTCAGATATAGGGTGTATAATACCCACATCCAACAACTTAAGTACCTCAGCCTTAACCATTTCTTTATTTGGATTGAGTCGACGTTGTGATTGCCGGGAGGTTTTCGTATTATCCTTAAGATGAATGCAATGAATACAACGCAAAGGATCAATTCCCTTAAGGTCTGCAATCGACCATCCAATGGCTCCTTTATGCTCAATGAGAGTAGAAATAAGTATACTCTCTTGTTCCTTCTTAAGGTGGGAAGAGATCACCACCGGATATGTCTCATCTTGACCTAAGTAAACATATTTAAGATCAGTGGGAAAAGGTTTTAGGTCAAGCTTCCGTACTTTAAGGCTAGACGGTAGAGGCACTACATCAGTTTTGGGATAATTTCTCAAATTGTGGCCTCCACCGGTTAACTTCATGGTACCGGCATAGCATCAAGCAAGGCATCCATGTCTCTAATCATATCATCATCTAAATCAGGGGAGTGGGTCAGGCATGTCTCGAGAGTGTCAGAGTATAGAGTCAGAAGTGCTCTATCTTCCACAAAAGAATCGATCATGTTAATGTTGTGAGTATTGTTATCATCCTCTAACTGTTTGTTCATGTTGAAAAAGATGTTGAGCTCTAATGTCATATTTTTAAAAGATAAATTCATAATTTCATTCCTATAATTAATGATGGCATTTGATGTAGTAAGGAATGGGCGACCAAGAATGACAGGAATTTGAGTCCTTACATCTATAATGGGTTGAGTATCCAAGACAATAAAATATACTGGACAGTAGAATTTATCAACTTGACCAACACATCTTCAATCATCCCTCTCGGTACACGAACTGAGTGATCAGCAAGTTATAATATGGTTCATATGGGTTTTAATTCACCTAGACCTAATTGTTCGTAAACCAAGTAAGGGATTAAATTTACACTTGCCCTTAAGTAAAGAAGTGCATGCTCAATCTGGTAGTTCCCAATTACACAAGTGATGGATGGGCTACCAGATCTTTGTATTTTTGTGACACATCTTGCTTAAGGATGACACTCACTTTTTCTGTCAAAAAGATTTTCTTTTATATATTTTGCCATCTTTTGGTCGTACATAAATCTTTCAGAAATTTGGCATATGAAGGGATTTGTTTAACGACATCCAGTAAAGGGATGTTGACCTTCACTTGCTTAAGCACCTCTAGAATATCCTGAGAGTTAGAGAGAGGTTTTGGTGCAATCAACCGTTGAGGGAATGGTGCAATCGGCTTACTTTGAGGTTCTGGAACCCATGTGGAGCATTGTTAGGTCTATCATTCTCATCTATTTCCGGGTCCTTAGGATTTTTAGCCCTCACCGAAGTAGATTTGTCAATTGTCTTCCCACTCCTAAGACTGATAATAGACTTGGGTCACTGATCTCATATTGCTGTTTTGGGTTGGGGAGAAGCTGAGCCGGAATGATCCTTTTCTCCCTAATCAAATTTTTTGTTTTAAGCCCTTGTATGGCCTTTGTAAGGCCTTAAAAGGCTTGCAACATACCCTAATTAAAAAAAAAACTCTTGGTTTTGTATATGTTTTAAGACCGGATCCTCTTGAGATTTCCTTTGATTCAAAAATTGGTTAAGGATCCTTTGAGGAGTAGCCGTTTGTCCGTTCCGCCAACTGAAGTTTGGATGGTTCTTCCAGCTTGAGTTATATGTATTTTAGGTGGGTCCATTGAAAAGTTTTTGGTAGTTGTTTACGACATTTGATTGCTCATTCAATATCTCTTGAAAAACAGGAATTGTTGAGCAATTCTCAATTGTCTATTTGTTACAAGTAAAAATACCACAAACAACTTTCATAGTCTTTTCGGGTTCTACCTTTTTAAGTTCCATGGCCTCTACTTTTCTTGTGAGTTTGGTCACTCTTGTATTTATATCATCTTCCTCTTTTCGAACATAAATTCCTCCCCTTTACTTTGATTGAGTAGGCTTAGAAGTGGTAATTCTTGAAGAGGTATCCCATGATTGCGCAACAAGTTTATCAAAATAATCCCACGCATCATTGGCTTCCTTATTCATAAATTCCCTATTACACATCATCTCCACGAATTGGCATATGGGTGAGGTCAATCCCTCATAGAAAAAGCTTATTATACACCATGTTTCGTAGCCATGATGTGGACATGAATTTATGAGATCCTTAAATCTCTCCCAACATTGGAAGAAGGTCTCATCCTCTTTTCACGCAAAATTCATGATTGCTTTCCTTAAGGTATTTATTTTATGATAGAGGAAGAACTTTTTAAGGAACTTCCTTGTCATCTCAGCCCACGTGCCAACGGACCTTGGTCTTAAGGAATGTAACTATGACTTAGCCTTTTCTTTCAGAAAGAAAGGAAACAATTTCAGTATAACTCTGTCCTCAAACACGTTTGGGAAGTGTAATGTAGATATGATTTCATCGGACTCTTTCATTAGCGAGTATGGACTTTCAGATTCAAGTTCATGAAACTTAGGGAGGAGTTGAATTACCCCTAGTTTAATGTCCACAGTTCCTGTATTCAATGGAAATATCATGTAGGAAGGTTTACTCGTAAAGTACGAGGCGGGGTGTATTATGCACCACGTTTTCATCTTAAACTTCCTTAACTGGTGGTTAAGGTTGATTTACAACCATTACTTCAATTAACTGAGAGGATCTCAAGTCGTGTCTAACCCTTTGATGGATAGGCAACCTTTCGACTAATCCTCCTTTACTCAAGAGATGTTGAGTGTTTTCACGAACCCACTTGGGCATGAAACACGCACAACCCTCAAGCACCAAACAACTAAAACCTAGAAGAAAGAAAACTAAAGCAAATAAGAAATCTAGAAAAGAAAGAGAGAATTGGAACGAGGTTACTAGATTGGAGCTGTTATGTTAAGATCCTACAAAACAAAAAACAATGTTAGTGTTTAAAAACAATTTCAGAAAAAACCATAACCTTAAAAAAGAAGAAGAAAAAAGTTAACCTTAATCTTAACCTAATTCTAATACCAATTAATTCTAAAAAAACGTAACCATAGTCCCCGACAATGGCGCTAAAAACTTGTTCATAACCCAAAGTGTAGGGTTGCGATGTAGTAATAACTCGATAAGACCGAGGTCGAATCCATAGGGATTAAACTTGTACGTATTCTGAAAATAACTAGAACTAGAACTAGAAAAAGATCTAAATTGAAATTTGAATAATTGAGAGTAATGGTGAATAATGTTGATTAAAAGTTATGAATTTAAAGGTAGGAACTAGGATGCTAAGGATCCACTTGTAACTACAAGATGTTACCTTACTTGATTCAAGGAACAAATTGGAATTGGAGTCTTATCCTATCTAATTGGAAGATAAAGCAATTTAAATCAAATTTGAACTTTTTATTGACTTAATTCTCAATGGAGGAGAATTGTGATGATTGAAAGGGATTCCATCACCCTAACATGCCTAGGGGACGATGGTGAACAATAGGATTTACCAATCTCATATCTCAACACAGGAAAAGAAGATATCTAAAGCTATCACAACATCTATTGTAATTTTAGTCACAATAAATCATAGAAAACTGAAAATAATCCTTTAATATCAAATTACAAATCAATGAAGGTTAACAAGAACAAGAATTAAAGAAAAATAAACATCCAAATACGCTATAAGCTTCACCTCTTAGCCCTAGTTAAGAGGTTTAGCCAACCATAGACATGATTGAAACCAAATCTCTTAAAGAAAGCATAAAAAATAAACTAGGGAAAAAAAAACTCTTTGGCAGCTGCTCCACCTTTGTGTATACTCCTTGAGACCTTTTCAAACCCTAGAAGATGCTTTGGAACATCCTAGGGAGTCCTATTTATAGTGTGAAACTCTAACTTTCGCATTGAGTTAGAAAAATTTAGAAACCGCCTCAAATTTACGCACTCTGCGTAGTTTTCCAAAATAGACTCAGAGTTTAAACCGCTTCAAATTTACGCACTTTACGTAGTTTCAAAATAGACTCAGAGTTTTAGAATATACTTTTTCAGGACAATTTCAGGAATATGTTTGTTTTTAGGACAATTTCAGGATTCCTTTTCTTCACTTCAAACATTTGATTCACTTCATTCCTCACTTGGTTTTCTTGGATCTTTGGCATGTGAATTCTTCATTAATGACTTCCAAATCTCCAAATCTTCATTTAGTAATCTTTTGAGCATAAATCTTTCTTTTGACGTCAATTTCACCTTAAGCTCTCAAAATCACCTCGCACATGAAAACATGCATAATTAAATCGATTAAGCATTATCATATTTATAAAACCAACGTATAAATAGGAAAAAATATGCAATATTTCACACTAAAAACAACTCATAAAGAAGAACTGTTATCGACTCGATCAAGCATATCAAGGAAGACTTAACATCTCAAGGCATAAAAGTACATGATTCAAAGATCGGAACACTTCTTAAGAGTCAACCATCAGGTGGTATAACTTAGATTGACCCTAGGTTAGGTATATTTCACATATCATTATAATGAACACAATTTCAAGTAAAATACACTCTAGTTAGGCCAGCTCGACATCTGGTTTAGCCAACCTAACTACCTTTGGCTAACCTAACATAATTCGGGCAAGTTTACAGATTGACATAAATTTTCCTCAGTAAGTTCGCCAACCCAACCTTGGGTTCGGCCAACCGAACATGACCGCTCGGCTAGCCCAACTATGTTCGATCAAGTTTCCAATTTTAAAGATTTCAGATCTCAGGGAGATTCAGCTAGCTAAACTAAAGGTTTGGCCGGGCGAATTTTGGCTTGGGCCAACCGAATTTTTGAAAGATCTTATCCCGCGAAATCCAAGAGCCGTTGGAATGAAATCGTCGAAATCCGGCTAACCGAATAGACACTTAGGCTAGCTGAATTTCCAAGTCCTTTGGCTATAAATAGAGGCATTCTCTCATTCATAAAACACACAAAAATCAGTGAGAAAACTCTTCAAAGAAAAAGAGAAAGTCAGGCCCTTCTTAAGTTATTTGTGTAGTAATTTTACTTTTCTATTAGCTTATTTTATTCCATTTCTCAAGTTAGATTTAATTATTTTTAAGAGAGTTATCTAAACTCAACTTGAGATTAAGATAATAGAATTTGCAGCATTAGGATTTATATATATATATATATATATATATATATATATATATATATATATATATATATATATATATATATATATATATATATTGAAATCACATTAGATCCTTATATTCTTTTTGGGTTGAACTCATACACATCTTCATCAATATCCCAAGAAAGAAGATTGCTGCAATCAAGCTATAGTAACGTCTTCAACTTGCCATTTGAAGATAAGTACTATATTTATATTCATTTCATTTTGGATTTTTCTGAGATAGCCCGAAAATCTCAGCAGGTTGTTTTGTGGTGATCCCATGAAAATCACAAAGTGGGTTTTGTTGTGATAACCCGTGAAAATCATAAGAAGTGTATTAGGTTGTTAAGGTGACCCTATGAAAATCTTGAAATAGTAAAAGCCAAAATTCTGAGGGTAGTAATTTTGGGAGTGGAGTAGGTGTGGGTTTAAGCACCAAACCACTATAATTCCTTTATGCATTGTGGTGATTGTTTTAATTCTTTATATGTCTGTCTTGTAATTGATTAATTATTACTAAGGTTAATATTTTGATTTCAAAGACATCGTGAAATAAGATTGTCCTGCCTAAATATTTTAGGTAAAGGTTGTCTTATGAACTATTTGATATCAAGAATTTAATACTCTAAGCAATTGAGTATAATTATTTTATTATTCTGTATTATATCGAAATATTTTGTATCTTCCTATTCATCCCCCTCTAGGACATCTATAGCTCATCCTTTTAAGGGGCAATATATCAATGACTTGTCAATAAAATGTTTGCTCAGTAGATCGGACGTTCCATGGAGGTCTATGTCGACGACATGCTCATCAAGAGCATCAAAACTACAGGCCACATCGCCGACCTCAAATAAAGTTGAATCCGAGCAAATGCACCTTCAGCATTAACTCGGGAAAATTCCTTGGCTTTCTGGTTAGCCAAATGGGGATAAAGGTGAACCCCGATAAGATTTGAGCTCTGCTGGATATGAACTCGCCTAGGACAATGAAGAAAATTCAGTGCCTCGCAGGGAGAATTTCCGCCCTCAACCGTTTCATCTCCCGAGCCACTGACAAGTATCTCCCTTTATTCAAATAGTTGAAAGGAGAACATAAAATAGAGTGGACCGAGAACTGCAAGCTAGCCTTCCAACAACTCAAACAGTACTTAGGTTCACCCTGCTACTCTCAAAGCCTGAGCAAGGAGAGCCGCTATTATTATACTTGGCAGTCTTGACAACAGTGGTCAGCTCGGCCCTTATTCGGGTGCAAGAAGGGAAGCAGCTACCAGTGTATTACATCAGTAAAGCCTTGGTCCCAGCTAAGACTGGGTATCAAGATATCGAGAAGCTCGCCCTAGCTTTAGTCGTGTCATTCCGCTGTCTCCGACTATACTTCCAGACCCATACAATCATAATCTTGACCAATCAACCTCTCCGCTAAGTGCTCCAGAAGCCTGAAGTGTCGAGAAAACTCACAATGTGGGCAATTCAGCTCAGTGAATTTGACATCAAATATCGACGCTAGATCACCATCAAAGGTCAAGCGGTGGCCGATTTCATTGTCGAGCTTGCCTGTGGTCCAAATCCGGAAGCTAATCCGAGCAACGAAACTGACCAATTAATCAAGGACGATCAAGTGGCCCAGCTCGACCCACCGACCTAGAAATTATACGTCGATGACTCATCCAATTCTAAAGGCAGCGGGGCCGGGGTAGTCCTTGAGGCTCTTGATTAGACCTGCACGCAATATGCTTTAAGATTTGGATTTCAAACATCGAACAACGTGGCAGAGTACGAAGCATTGCTCACTGAACTTCGACTTGCAACAACAATCAGAGTTCAGAACCTAAAAGTCTACAATGATTCACAACTCGTCGTCAACCAGGTCGCCAACGAGTACCAAGCCAAGGAGGAAAGAATGATCGCCTACTTCTAAAAGGCCCAAGAACTTATCAGCAAATTCCCCAAGTGCAATGTTAGCCTCATCCCCAGGTTGGAAAACTCCAAAGAAGATACACTAGTAAAGTGACCACAATAGCCGAGGATGATATCCTAAGGTCCTGGTCGAGTTCCTAGCCGAGCCAAGCATCAACAAGCCTGACCTAGATGTAATTCTCCTAGTAAATTTGGCCCCGAGCTGGATAGACCCGATAGTCGACTATCTTCAGGAAGGCAAGTTGCCCAAATATCGGCTCGAGGCACGCATGCTTCGATCCAGGTCAACTCATTACACTATGGTCGAGGACACCTTATACAAAAAGGTGTTCTCTCTACTCTATCTTCGGTGTCTCTGACCTAAAGAGGCCAAGTATGTTCTGAGGAAAATAGATGAACAAATTTGCAGTAACCATTCTGGTAGTCGCGCCCTTCCCCACAAGGTCATCTAACAAGGGTACTTTTGGCCGACCATTCGAAATGATGTCAAGTAATACATCCAGACATACGACGATTGTCAAAGATTCACGGTAATACCTCATCAGCCACCCAAGCAGCTAACCACCATAACCAAGCCATGACCGTTTACCCAATGGAGGATAGACATCATTTGTCACATCCCAAACTTGGAAACCGAGCTCACAAAATTTTCGATCGCCGAATCCGGTGCCAACAGCCTCCATAGCACCCCATTCTCAGCTCTCGGTGCCCATACGTAAGATTTCGAACCTGGGATCCTACAAGGAGGATTTTCCAACATACATTTATCTCGTAAGAAGCATAACCACAAGTTTACCCAAATCAAAAAGGCAACATCATCATCACATATCTACTAATATAAATAGTTGAATATAGTGCTGAAAGGGAAATACATATATCAAAAATCGAAGCTCTAGGAGACAGCTGCACGCTCCAAGCTAAATGCTGCTGCGACCTAACGCCACCTGCACACATCTATCGTGCATAAGCTTATAGAAAGCTTAGAGGGTGGTGAAAGTGTGTACTCAAGGTAAGTGTCAAGTATGCAATATCAGATCAATGCGGAAACATACCGGTAAGTCCATAAATACCATCAGCCTTATCCAGGGTATGCGATGTAAAAACATAATAAGCCAATATCATATATTGAAGAAGCAATGTAGATCAGCTATGCAATGCGGAGACTTAGTGAGCCAAATATCATATACTGAGGATACAATGCAATATGCAAATCCTGATGAGTCCACGAATACTGTCAACCTCATTTAGGCCATATAAATGCAGAAATATAGCAACCTAAAATGTCATATGCTGTAGATGTAATACAATATCCGGTGCGAATGAAATGACCAAGCTGGAGTGTGAAGTCGGGATGATAGTACGTAGTATCGCAGGAAATGGGGTCCATCATAAGGGGCTTCTATCCAAACCTACCTAAATTTGGATAGGCAGACTCAATGTGGTAAACTCCTGATCTCAAGTTGGTCGCGCGCCCCAACCGAAACCAGGCCAATGCGAAGGTACATATAATAATTAGTTACGCACCACCAGCCTAAGTGGATAGTGAATGAATAAATGAATGAGTAAAATGCTGAGTATGCAACTCCTACTCAATAAGTCCACATATCAGTACCGTATATCTTTGGAATCATCACCGGGGTCTATTACACTCTATGCCACCTGCCGCCCCATCAAGCGCACAACTGGGTAAGTGGAAGAGACCTCACTACCCGCCTACTAGTAGTATACCAATGCCTACCCGGCTTGTCGATAGCGGACCCATTTGGGAGCTGGTTAAACTCAACATAGCTTATAGCCCCCTCACTCGGGTGGATAAGGCCACACCCCCTTCCAACCGACTACGATATAGTGAAAAACGCGGCCTACTAGTATTCGTCACTCAGGCGCGCATGTATCCACTCGGTCTAGACGTTGGAACATCCTCTGGTACCTAGAGGGTTTAAGGACTTTCACTGTCACGTACCAAACCCAAAAATCGGATTCACAGGAATCCCGATCACCGAATCCAATGCTGACAGCCTCCGTAGTACCCCATTCTCGGCTCCCAACGCCCATATGCCAGGTTCCAATCCTGGGATCCCACAAAGAGAATTTTCTAACGTACATTTATCTCGTAGAAGCATTACCACAAGTTTACCTGTATCACAAAAGCAACATCATCATCACATATCCACTAATATAAACTTTGAATACAATGCTAAAAGGGGAAATACATATGTTAAAATAAGATCAAAGCTCTGGAAGACAACTACATGCTCCAAGCTCTACACTGCTATAACCTAACATCACCTGCATGCATCTATCGTGCATAAGCTTATAGAAAGCTTAAAGGGTGGTGTAAGTGTGAGCACAAGGTAAGTGCCAAGTATTCAATATAATGTCATAATCATACAATATCAGAAATACTGGTAAGATCATGAATCATACGATATCAGAGTACGCAATACAGATCAGCTATGCATATGAGGAGTCATAAAGAACCAAATATCAAATGCCGTATCTAGACTATATAAATGTAAAAACACAGTAACCCAAAATACCAAATGCCACGGATGTAATGTAATATGCGGTGCGAATGGAATGACCATGCTGGAGTGTGAAGTCAAGATGATAGTACGTAGTATCGCAGTCTACGGGGTCCACCATAAGGGACTTCTATCAAAGCTAGTCCCATACCTAAATTTGGATAGTCAAACTCAATGTGGTAAACTCCTGATCTCAGGTTGTCACGCGCCCCAACCGAAATCCTGGCCATTGCGAAGGTACACGTAGCAATTAGTTACGCACCACCAGCCCGAGTGTACAATGAACGAACGAATGAATGAGTATGCAACTCCTGCTCAATAAGTCCACATATCAGTACGGTTCCTCTCTGGGAAACCACCGGGGTCTAGTACACTCTACATACAAATCGCCACCCACTGACGCGCGACCATGCAAGTGGAAGAGACCTCACTATCCGCCTAGCTAGTAGTCAACCAATATCTACTCGGCACGTCGATAGCGGACCCATTCACGAGCTGGTCAAACTCAGCCTAGCTATGCCCCTTACCCTTGGGCGAGTAAGGCCACACCCTCTCTCAATCGATTAAGACACAGTGAGAGACGCGGCCTCCTGGTATTCGACACTCGGGCGCTCATATATCCACTTGGTGTCGACGTTGAGGCGTCCTTTGGTACCAAGTGGGTTTAGAGATTTTCACCCAGGGCCATCTATGATAGCCCGATGCTAGTAACAGATTTTCGGTGTTCCATCTGGCCATCTATGATATGCCTGTGGAGGCTACGACCCTGATGTCGCTAGGGCAGTAATCACAAAACACAATACGAGATGCATGAGTCATACAATCCAGTCATGCTTCAATCTTGCGCATACCGTGCGCTTATGTGAGATAACCTCCGCCTATCAGGGAGTCTCATAACAACTTGCCCAATGATATATGTAATGGTCAACCACATCTCATAACAACATGCAGATGATGCGTATGGGTATGTATCATGATACTTATGCTGTCACATACTCATAATCGGTATCAATAACTAGCATTGACAATCGATCTCAACAATGTGGACATTTAACTAACATTGCCCCCAAGGAATGGCCCACATAGAGCCTAACATATAGTGGAACCATGACCTCACATAAGGGCCAAAAATACAACACCATGGGTCTCACTTGAGAGCTTAATACACATCACAATGGGCCTTTCACATGGGCCTAACATACATCACAATGGGCTCCATAGCCTGGCCCTCAAATGCACCACAATGGGCCTCATACAATCATAAAAGGTCGCGTCACATGGGCTAATATACATCACAAGGGCCTATATACATCGGATGGGCTACGTTCCATGGGCCCCCAATACATCACAATGGGCCACAACCCATGGGCCCCAAACATATCGCAATGGGTCTCTCACACAAGTCCATTATGCATCACATCATGATGGGCCCTAATGAATAACCATAAATACGTTACATTGGGCCTCATATACATCAAGTAGGCCACATCACATGGGCCACATATACATCACAATGGGCCTCTAAAACAAGCCTAATATACATCACAAAGGGCCACAACTCATGGGCCTTATATACATTACATTAGGCCTCGACAATCGGAATCGACCTCAACAATTGGAATCGGCCTCAACCAAACGGAATCGCCCTCAACCAAATGGAATCGGCCTCATCAAACAGAATTGGCCTCGATAATCGAAATCGACGATTGAAATCAACAATCAGAATCGGCCTCGACTAATGGAACTGACTATTGGAATTGACAATCGGAATCGGCCTCGACTAATGGAATCGGCCTCGTTAATTGGACTTAGCCTCGACAATCAGAATCAACGATCAGAATCAACGATCAGAATCAACAATCAGAATTGGCCTGGACAATCGGCCTCGACTAACAGAATCGGCCTCGTCAATCGGCCTCAGCCTCGACAATCAGAATTGACGATTGGAATCGACAATCGAAATCAGCCTCGACAATCGGCCTCAACTAACGGAATCAGACTCGTCAATCAGACTCGACCTCGACAATCGGAATCGTCCTTGATAATCGAAATTGGCCTCGACCATCGGAATCAGCCTCGTTAATTGGACTCTGCCTTGACAATCCAAATCAGCCTCGTCAATTGGACTCGGCCTCAACAATCAAAATCGGTATCGACAATCGGAATCGGCCTCGACGCAAGGCGGGGTCCATAGATGGACGGCCGATGATGGATCAAGCAATATCAATGGGGCCCAAGCATTTAAGTTAACCCACTAGAGAACGATGAGAATAGGACTATCTAGGCCTAAGGGAAGGTCACAATGTGGACATTTAACCATCACTGCCCATCAATGTGGCCATTTAACCAACATTGCTCCCAAGGAGTGGCCCACTTAGAGCCAAACATATAGTGGGCCCATGGCCTCACACAAGAGTCTCATACATCAAGTGGGCCATATCACATGAGCCGAAATACATCTCAATGGACCTCCTCATATGGGCCATAACACATCACATCAGGCCTTGCCCATGGGCCTCAAATACATCACAATGAGTCTTACCAAATGAACCAGAAATACATCACAATGGGCTTACCAAATGGGCCGAAAACATATCATAATGGGCCTTACCAAATGGGCTACAAATACATCACAATGGGCCTCTCACATAGGCCCAATATACATGACAATGGGCCACACCTCATGGGCCTCATAAACATCAAGTGGGCCGCATCAATGGGCCTCGAATACAAAACAAGTGAGCCCCATCACATGGGCCGGGTATACATCATATTGGGCCTCAAACATGGGTCATAATTACATCAAGGTGGGCCCACCGTTCTAGGTGAACTATCTACGCCATACACCTATTTTTAGAGATCATTTTAGAACATTACCCAAAAATGAACCATATCAAAGATCATATGGACCACACTTCAAATAGTAACGGGGATGATGATTGGAAGATCATTTGGACCATACCACAAATAATAGTGGAGATAATGATTTTCACTGTTTAAAATTTTACGGGCCCACCATTACGTTATTTTCCATCCAATCTGATCATAAGGTCACATAGACCTGAAATAGAGGAAAACAAATTTCATATTGATCCTGAACTTCTGAGAAACCAAATGGGTTTCAATGGTAGACGTTCAATCTTCCATTGTTTATGCAGTGTGGTCCACTTGATAGATGGACAGTGTGGATCACAATTGCATCATGGTTGGACTCACGTGGCACCGTTCAGATGGACGGTGCTGACATGTAGCACATACATTAAAGGTGGGTCCCATAGAATTTGTTGAAGTCAATGGCAACAACAGTTGCTGTGTGGGACCCAAAACGGATGGACGGTATAGATATACAATACATATATCTGGTGGGCTCCACCGTTCAGCCCATCCGAACGGCAGGGACAAAACATATATATATCGTGAAGGGGACCCCACATATGCATGCTTGGGGTATAACACATATCCCAGGTGGGACCCACACTAGCTGACGTAAATACAGCAGCTATACATAACTGGTGTGGGATGCACCAGCCAATCCGTTGCAAGAAGGTGGGTCTCACATGGGGCCCACCATATATACATATGTTATAAATAAATAAATATATATATATATATTCTAATATTATATTATTATTATTATTATTTTAAACTCAACATCCCGCGTCCAGATGAATGGACGGCTGGATGAAATGCATATGTAAAGTGACCCACCGTTCAAGCAATGGACGATGTGGATCATACAATACATGACCCAAGGTGGG
Source organism: Magnolia sinica (assembly GCF_029962835.1). Lineage (NCBI taxonomy): Eukaryota > Viridiplantae > Streptophyta > Magnoliopsida > Magnoliales > Magnoliaceae > Magnolia > Magnolia sinica. The sequence goes on along the minus strand of NC_080590.1, from coordinate 66,041,211 downwards.
TCCCATGTGGGTCCCATCACATACATATACATATCTCATATATATATATATATATATATATATATATATATCTCATATACATATCTCATATATATTATATTATTATTTTTTTTGAAAATCTCCAGCGTCTAGGCCCTGGACGGCCTGGATGTAAAACACATAAATCATAGGTCCCCACCGTCCAGACCATTAGATAGTATGGATGTGCATGACATGTGGGCCCCACCCAGATGAACAGTGTGGAATATATAATACATACTTCATGCAGGGCACACAACATTTGCTGACGTCATGACAGCAGCAATTAACTGCTATAAGGTGGATGGACGGTTTAAATTATAACACATACCTCACGATCAATGCCCACAACTTGTTAACGTCTTTGGCAGTCAGGTGCTGCTGGCCATCCAACAAATGGACGGCCTGGATGCAACATGTACACAAGGTGGGTCAACACGTGTGGGACCCACCAACAGCTTGAACAAGCTGATATTTGTGTTTTCTTTCATCTGGGCTGGCCCAAAAATGGGCAGCAAGGTGGGCTCCATAAACTGGATGGTCTGGATCTTTGATCACATTGGGTGGGCCACACACATATATCACCATAAAAAAAAGAGAAAGAAAGAAAGAAAAAGATAAAAGAGAGATCAGTAAGAAGGGGAGGGACCCCGCCACTATGGGCCCTCCCTAGCTTACAATCACACACATCAAGATGGGTCCCACCATATGTGGGCCCTTTAATCATCAAAATCACACAAAAATCACCCACCTTGCTTCTTCTTGGATCAATGGCAAGCTAAGCTCCTCAGCTACCACTTTGATGGAAGATGATGGTGATTGGACGGTGGAGATGGAAGATAGGGAGGTGGGCCACACCAAGCTCTCCTCTCTTGGAGATAGCTTGGATGTCTCTCATGGTGGGGTTGCTTGGGAGAATGGAGAGAGAGATGATGGGAGAGAAGTGATGGGAGAGAGGGATGGTGAGTGATGGATGGGTGTACTTGTGTAAGGGAGAGAGAGTTGACTTTGGGGGTGGGGGGGTTGTTGTACTTGGGAATGGAATGGTTGTACTTGACATTTGATATGATGTGTCATAAAGATTCCTTCGGTATTTGCAACGCGCGGCGTTTTTCTCGAACTGAACGCGGGCCCACATCTCCTGGCTCGGGTATCGCCTCAACGCGTGAGACGCGGCGTCGGAACCGCAGCGACGGCGCGGTCGCGAGGGTATAAGTTTCAAGTCGAGCCGACTCAAATCAATAAGATGCGACTCAGGATCACGCGCAAACACCGGTTACAGATCGAGGGTTGCCAAAATTCGACTGGAAGGACCGCGGAAGCCTACGGAATGGTACGATCTAAGATACGGGTCTTACAACTCTCCCCACATAATAAAAATTTTATCCTCGAAATTTACTATCATGTAGGACAGGGCAAGGGAAGAAGAAGCATCGATATAAACATATACAAGGCATAATCAATCTACAAAAGGATGAAGATAGCACTCTCTATTCTTAACCTCACGCTCCCAAGACGTATCATCAACACTATGGTGATCCCACTGAACTTCGGATCCTGGATTAGAGACGATCGAAACTGGAATATTATGCAGCCTCACAATCTCAGCGGTAGGGAGCTATATTAGAAAATCTCTAAGTTATTCAAACTCGGGGACCTAATCATTCTAGGTTTTCAACAATCATAGAGTGAAGGGTAATTACCAGTAGATATGTGATGTTAACCTTAGGTATTCCCAAGTTATGCTCTGATACCATCTTCTATTATGCCTCAAACCTGAAAATTGGATTCACAGAAATTTCGATTACTGAATCCGGTGCCGACAGCCTCCGTAGTACCCTATTCTTGGCTCTCAGCTCCCATATGCCAGGTTCTGATCCTGGGATCGCACAAGGAGGATTTTTCAACATACATTTATCTCATAAGAAACATAACCACAAGTTTACCCAAATCACAAAGGCAACATCATCATCACATATCCACTAATATAAACTTTGAATAAAATGCTAAAAGGGAAAATACATATGTTAAAATAAGATCAAAGCTCCGAAAGACAGCTACATGCTTCAAGCTCCACGCTGCTAAACCTAACATCACCTGCACGCATCTATCGTGCATAAGCTTATAGAAAGCTTAGAGGGTGGTGTAAGTGTGTGCACAAGGTAAGTGCCAAATATTCAATATAATGCCATAATCATACAATATCAAAAATACTGGTAAGATCATGAATCATACGATATCAGAGTACATAATACAAATCAGCTATGCAAATGAGGAGTCATCAAGAACCAAATATCAGATGCCATATGTAGACCATATAAATGCAGAAACACAGTAACCCAAAATACCATATGCCGCGGATGTAATGCAATATGTGGTGCAAATGGAATGACCATGTTGGAGTGTGAAGTCGGGATGATATTACGTAGTATCACAGGCTATGGGGTCCACCATAAGGGACTTCTATCCAAATCAGTCCCATACCTAAATTTGGATAGTCAGACTCAATGTAGTAAACTCCTGATCTCAGGTTAGTCACGCTCCCCAACCAAAATCCTAGCCATTGCGAAAGTACACATAGTAATTAGTTGTGCACCACCAGCCCGAGTGTATAGTGAATGAATGAATGAATGAGTATGTAACTCCTGCTCAATAAGTCCACATATCAGTATGGTTCCTCTCTGGGAAATCACCGAGGTCTAGTACACTCTACATGCAAATCGTCACCCACTGACACGCGACCATGCAAGTAGAAAAGATCTCATTATCCACCTAGCCAATAGTAAACCAATATCTACTCGGCACATTGATAGCGGACCCATTCACGAGCTAGTCAAACTCAGCCTAGCTATGCCCCCTACCCTCGGCATGTAAGGCCACACCCCCTCCCAACTGACCACGACACAATGGAAGACACGACCTCCTGGTATTTGGCACTCGGGAGCTCATGTATCCACTAGGTCTCGACGTTGAAGCATCCTCTAGTACCAAGTTTCGAGTCGAGCTGACTCATATCGATAAGATGCAACTCAGGATCACGGGCAAACATCGGTTATAGTTCGAGGGTTGCCGAAATTTGACTGGGAGGACCGCGAAAGCCTAAGGAATGGTATGTCTAAGATACGGGTCTTACATTCACCCAAGAATATCTATTGCACCCCATGTAAAAAAAAATTTAGTGTCCCATCTGGCCATCCACGATATGCCTATGGAGGCTATGGCCCTGATGTTGCTAGGGCGTACAATAGTCATAATACAAAATGTAAGATGCATGAGTCATACCATCCTGTCATGCATCAAATCTACCCATACCGCACACTCATGTGGGACAACTCCACCTATCAGGGAGCCCCATAAACAACTTGCCAGAAGGCATATGCAATGGTCAACCACGTCTCATCACAAGCATACAGATGTTGCGTATGGACATGTATCATGATGCTATACTATCACATACTCATAATTGGTATCGATAATCAGCCTAACAAAGGGCCTACGAGAAGGTTACAATGTGGACAATTAACCATCATTGCCGATCAATGTGGACATTTAACCAACATTGCTCCCAAGGAGTGGCTCTCATAGAGCCAAACGTATAGTGGGCTGTAATGTCCTAGATTTTTCTCAACTTGGCGATGGACATCCTTAGGCAATGGGACAATATAACACCTTATTGACTTCTCAGAACTTAATCCTAAAGTCTCAATTACCCTTTCAACCCATTTTCTTCAAAAATCTCACCTTTCACCACCTTGTTCTTCAAATTTTTCTAAGTACTTTCATATTAAACACTAATCCTAAAGTTTAAATGATGAAGGATAATACTTCAACTAAAATTTACTATAAATAGTAAATATATAAATAAAATGGATTTTTGATGATTAAATTTATGGAATCTCATAAAATAAAAAGATTATTTGGATAGAGCAACTTCTCCTACGCCAAAATTATATATTGTACGTCAAATAACTCATTTTAGTTTGTAAGATACGCTCGTTTCAAAATTCACATGGCAAAACCACCACTAGATAGCACAGTGGGGTGTGACACTACCGCCCAGTCGGCAGCACGCCGCCAGTGCACCGAATTTGGTGGACCCTCGCTACAATTTTCTGCACTTTTCGATCGACTTCAAAAAGTCATATCTCCCTCAATATAACTCCGATTTAAGTGATTCAAAAGCTAGATTGAAGCTTGATAAGTCTAGTTTCATATAAAAATAAGTAAAAAATAAAATAAAATTTTTAATATAGTTGAATATAGGTTGACGTGACAACTATCCAAAAATTATTAGTTCGGACATCTGCTACTTCTAGAATTTTTAGAATTTTTCTAGAGCACAAAATCTAATGAAATTTGGTGGAGATAAAGTAGACTTGAAGATGAACTACTAGAAAAATAATTAAAATAATATACTAACTAAAAGTGCCAAAAAGGGACATAGAACTACCCTAAGACCTTATTCTGTCGTAGTTAGGGCGGAATTTAGTTAAGTACTAAACTAAATAAGTGGTGGATTTAACGCAAACCACCATTTTCACAAATGACAAGACCCAAAATCATTAATACTATTGAATCAACATCCCTTACAAACCTAGGAGAAATCCCAAAACCCAGTTGCTCTTAGGAGCACATTGAAACTCCGTATCGGACCTGGACCACGTGTCGAAAGTTTGATTACCACGAAACTATAAGGTTATGGCCACCTTATTGGGCTTGACAAAAATCACGAGAATCGAGCCCAAATAGTATCCAGAAATGCACAACTTGAGCCTTGAGCGAAGTGTGTTAGAAACGCGAATATCTTTAGAAAGTGAACCAGAACTTACGTAAATTGGACCGTTTGCTTACGAGAGAAATTGAAGACTTCAGACCATCAGATTCTGACCAAACTTCACCCATGGATTAGGGAAATTTCCCTACTCTTATCCGTATACTTGTAGCCCTGATCGAGTGACAACGACTGTTGATCTGATACGGGTCCTCCACGGTCGATCCACTAATCTGATCGTACCGAAATCATAACCTGGCCTAGATCTATTGTCAGGAAACTTACTCCGTGACATAGACAGGTAATGGACTTCCAGATGAGCCCCATTCGTCAGAAACAGTCACCCTTTGGCTATAACCCAAGTATACCATGGCCCTGGGACCATTTACATCACTTCTGAGCCTATATAAGGCCCTTAAACCACCCCACCCCTCTCTCATACGAATTTCTCAAACCCTAGGTGAGAGAAGAGAGAAAAGAGGAGAAAAGAGTGAGTAGTGAGAGTTCGGGAGATCGTTGTGGGATTCACTCCCACTACTCCACGTACCGAATCGCCTCCCCACCATCGCTACACGAGTCATTCCAACTTCGATTTGGGTAAGAAATCCTAACCCTAATCTTGTTATCCAAATAGAAGAAACAACAAAATAACTAACCTATTTCGTGACTTAGGTAACCATTGTTTTGTAGACGGGAGCGTAGGATTCGAACCGAGTTCGAAACGAGTAATTCGACGAAAGGTGCAGACTATAAACATTTAGGTTTTGGTTTTCAATGCTTTCAATATCAGCTAATGATTTATGTCTAACTTGATTGCTACCATATTGTTGTAGATACGCCTATTCCAGTATAATATACATGTATGAACTATGTTAGATAAAAGATGCATTTCATGTGTTTATTGAAATGTTTGGATGAGCATTTGAATGTGATTTGAGCTTACCATGATTACTGATCTAGGGTTAATCATCGTCACATATACGTTACTCTCTCCGTATAAGAAATTGCTAAAATATATGTTGTAACTAACCTAGTCTATGTATTTGGTATAGTGTAGTCTAAGTGTTTGTTGATTTGTCTGAATGAGAAATTGTTGATGATTTGTACTTATTACGAGTATTAAGATAGTATTTTGCATTACCTTGTATGTATGTATAATTTATTTCATGTAATCATATTTGCCTCTACAAAATTTATGGATAAAATGCAAACGTTTGTTAACATGTTCAAGGTGTTTGATAAAATGCTCAAATGAAGTATTTACTTAAATTGTTTGTCAAATGCTGAAATGCCTATCACATGTATTTATTTGCTCCATCTGAGTAAGATTGGGGCTACCGCGTAGCTCAGGCAATCAGTAACTTTTCCTATTCGGGTGGCTGATTTAGTCACGCCACATTTAGAAAAATTTGATGAATCCGGGTTGTACAAAGATTGTCGACAGTGGTTAGGCCACACGGGGTGCTTATGCACTCCACGTCAATTAAATCAGCGTGTGCCCATACCAATCGAACTTTCCTAATAAACCGATTGGCCTATTTTATGTTCACCATGTATGGACACTACTACTTAAATCTAAGGTACCCCTTACCAATGTAAAGACCCGTTTCAACCATGGTACCACGATCTGCTAAGACTCATGAGTCGGGCATGGTGGTATGGGACACCGTGGTTGAGCTATCGACCTATGCTAGGGTGATGAGCCTTCCTGTAGTGACCAGTGAGCAACCCAAACTCGTAAGCCGGGCATGGTGGTATGGGACACCGTGTTCGAGCTGTCGGCCTACACCAGTGCAGCCTGGTTGCAGTCCCAGTGTGGGTTGGGATGAACCGTCTGATCTGGACCCCCATCAAAAATAGCGCTCCAGTTGGTAGGGTATTGGTGGAGTGACTTCGAGTATAAACTTTTGAATTTGTCTATCAACTGCTTTTCATTAGGGGTGATGCCCTACAACTTTCCGATCGTATGTGACTAACTAGGATTGACGACCCTAGATGGATCCCCGTTTAGATTAATGATGAAAAGGGAGATACCTTAGCTTTCCAAATCTACTATATGAATAAGCCTAATCAATTACTTGACTAACACGATCATGCACTGCATTGCATGTGCTTTGGTGTGAAAGTGCACGTTTAGGGAGTTTGCCATGCGCGAATGGTTGAGGAAGTCGCTTGAGGGAGCTTTGTGTGAGGGCATGCATCATTTCAACATACCATCCCTACATTAATAAGAGTACTTAGGATATGATTGTTGTACTGCTTTATCATTACTACTTGATTGAATTGATAACATGTTAAACTTTGCTTTATAGTTCCATTGAATTAGCTACTCATTCCCACCTGGGATGGTGTTTTAAAATACCAACCAGACTCTGGTTTAGATGTAGGTGATGATGGTGTCTATACTATGGAGCAGGACTATATGGATGAGGAGGAGAAATTCTCCTACATCCAGCTTTCAGGCGGGTCTATATAGACCTCATGCTGCTTCGACGGGATCACAGGGATATATGATTTAGTCAGACACTTTACATTTTGACATTTGGTATATTTTAAAACAAAACATGTATGTATTCAACCCTGTTACATTATCATACTCTAGAGGCAGATAACCGCTTACTTATCTCAATACGTATATTTCAGTCTTCTGCTTGCTAAATTACATTATCTCTGTAGTATGATATGTTGTTTTAGTATAATCTCACTCATATTAAATGTACTAATATGGACAACATTTAAACATCATTATCTATGTTGCATAAGTGATGCATTGGATCTCGGGAGTTGAGGTTCGCTCGACCCTCGAAATCTAGGGCGTTACATGGGCCCATGGCCTCACACAAGGGCCTAACATACATCAGCATGGGCCTCACTCAAGGGCCTAATAAACATCACGATGGGCCTTGCTCATGGGTCACATATGCATCACATTGGGCCTCACTCAAGGGCCTCATATACATCGCATTGGGCCACATTCCATGGGCCTCAAATATATCACAATAGGTCACATCCCATGAGCCTAATACACATCACAATGGGCCACATACAATCTCAATGGGCTAAATACATCACAATGGGCCTCATGCCTGGGTCCCAAATACATCACAATGGGCCTCACGCCTGGGCCCCAAATACATCACAATGGGCCTCATTACATCACATTGGGCCTTGCCAGATGGGCCTTATACACATCAGATTGGGTCATTTGGATCAAACATATACGTTATGTGGGGCCCACGTCCCATGTGGACCGTGTGGATATATATCATATGGCCTCACGGATGCTCGGTGTGGATTTAACACATATATCACGGTGGGCCACGGACGGACAGTGTATATATAAAATACATATATCAAGGTGGGCCCCACACAGATGGAAGGCGTGGTATAAAACACATCCTCAAGGTAAGGTGGACGGTTGGGATATAACACGTACCCCTCGATCAGACCCCTCGGAACATGCTGACGTCAATGCAGTAGCTAAGCAACTTCGTGGGACTGAGAGATGGATGGTTTAGATAGAATACATACATTAGGGCCCCACCGTCCCTATGTGGACGGTGTGGATGAAACACATACAATATGAGGGGTCCTAGACATGGATGAAACACTTACATCTGGTAGGGTCCACGTCCACGTGCTGGCGTACTCCACCTAAGATTTGAATCTTCCTTTGGATGGACGGTGAGGAATACAACACCATCAAGAGGGCCCCACGTTCAGTGGACTGGACATGGATGAAACATGTACATCACTGCAGGCCTTACGATCTGGACGTTCCAGATGACCCACGTCATCAAGATAGGCCCCCATGCCCAAGGACCTAGATGGTATTGATAAAACACTTATGTCTGGTGTGCCCCAGTAACACCGTCTAATGAAGGACGGTGTGGATACAAGATACATGCATCAAGGTGGGTCCCACCCACCCTGGACAGACGAACAGAGTGGATATAGAATAAATACATTAAGGTGGGCCTCACCTCACACGTGTCACACCTCCCAGTGCCCACCGTCCTAGCCAATGGACGGTGTGGAATATAACACATGTACATCAAGGTGGGTCCCACCCCCACACGTGCCACACATGTGGGGTGGCCCCACACCAGGAAAAATGAATGGACGGTATGGTATAATACATACCTCGTGGTTAACCCACAGAACTTATTGTCATTAACACAGCAGCACTAGCTACGTGGACCCACCGTCCCTAGTTGGACGATCTGGATGAAGTCAAGGTGGGTCCCACGTGCCATTAAGGTGGCCCCACGTGCTATGCACGGAGTGATACAGAATACATACAATAAGGTGGGTCTCACGTCTAGCCCACCTATCAGCCAACCAAGCTGAAATTTATTTTTCCTCTTCATCTGGGCCTGTCCCAACATGCCCGTCCGCTGGACAGTCCAGCAAGGTGGGCCTCACAGGTAGACGGGATGGATATAACACATCATGGTGGCCCACACACACAGAGCAAGTGGGCCACACACCTCATCATCATCATCACCATACAAAAGGAAAGGAGAGAGAGAGAGAGGGAGAGAGAGAGAGAGAGAGAGATGGCGGAGATGGGAGGAGCTCCGCCACTATGAGCTCCTCCATGGACATGCATATATCAAGATGGGTCTCAAAAATCGTGTGGACCCTAAATCACAACCAAGATCTAGCGCCATGAATACCAACCTTTTTAGGCGGTAATATGGAGGGCTCAGATTTATGAGGTTGAGTGGGCTGGCGCACAGAGTGACTATGATCAGAGGAGAGACCGGAAGAGGCAGGCCCCCTTCGGTAGCTCCCAGTAGCAGCAGCATCGTCAGCAGTAGAGGCGCGCGGGCCTCCCATCCGCCAGAGCACCAGCAGTACAGGCAGCACCTCCAGCACCACCTCCACGATAGTACCTAGGTGCTTGCTTTGGATGCGGTGCGACAGGTCACAGTAGGCACGAGTGTCCCCACCCGTAGCAGTAGCAGCAGCAACTCCTACCACCGAGGCCCCCACAGCAGCAAAGGCAGCGCCAACCTCCGAGACCACAGTAGCAGAGGCAGCAAATTCAACTGCCTCAGCTACAACAATAGTAATAGCACCCTCAAAGGGGACAGGCACCGCCCCAACCGGTTCAGGTTAGGTTCTATGCTGCTCAGTAGGATGCGCAGTCCTCCAAAGGAGTCGTTAAGGTTATACTTCCATTCTTTGTATACATCGCTTGAGTTTTGTTTGATTCTGGTGCTTTGCACTCTTTTATGTCTGAGGGATTCTACTGTTCGACTGGATTGCTGACCGAGTTTACTCGTCAGGGGTTGACCGTATTGATGCCCTTGGGAAGACTACAGTGTTAAGCCGCTTCTGTTCATCTTGCCCCGTGTTGGTGGGAGAGATTTTCTTGCTCGCCGACTTGTATATGCTGCCGATGTTAGATTTCGATGTCATCTTGGGTATGGATTGACTTGCCTAGTAACACGCCGTCTTGGACTGCTCCGCGAGGACAATCACGTTCTATATACCAGGCTTGCCGCAGTTCCAATTCGTTGCTAAGCCCAAAGGAGAGCCGTTGTCTTGTTTAATGTCGTGTGCTGTAGAGGAGCCCGTGACAGTGAGCTGTAAATGCTATTATGAAAATCTAACACTCGTGGTATTGTCAAATTTTATTGTGCCAACCCATTTGGTACTTGCATCATGCTTTGAGTTAAAGTGATCAGGTTCATACATTTTTAAGTTCAATGGATCTTTATCGAACTTGCTTACATCTTCAAGTTGAAGTGAAGAGTGTTGAAGTTCTTGGTTTTAAGATCAAATTCAAGAACCTGAAGTTCAAGTTTTGAAGTTCAACCTCAGTACGCTAAAGACTCAAGAAATCAAGCATTACTCAAGCTCAAGTTCAAGACATCGAACTCAAACTTTAAGCATGTCAAGTATTCAAGATTTTGAAGCAAATGATGTTTCAAGTGTTCCTACTCATAAACAGGTTTGGATGACCCTAGATTGACCCTAGATTGTATCATATTCATTGCATATTCTTTGTAGGTCATTTCATATGTTTATAGGTCTTTTTCTTGAATAGTCTTAGACCTTGTTCGACTAGTTCAAGTACTGGCTCGACCAATCTAAGACTTTTCTTGACTAGTCTAAGGTTTGTTGCTATTTTTCAGAATTTTCTGTTGGGCTCTCGACTAGTCGAGTGAACAGTGCTCAACTGGTCGTGCAGGCTCGACTCAAAGTCCAGCAACATTTTTGGGTCCCACTCAACCAATCGAGTACATGGCTCGACTAGTCGAGTAGGCCACTCAACTAGTCGAGTAACAACCTTATCTTATCGCGCCAGAAAATTTGAAATTTTGTTGGTCCTTCGACCAGTCGAACCGACCCTTAAATCCGTCGAATGAATAGTATTTTCACCTATAAATAAAGCACGAATTTCAGAGTTTATTCATTCATAAAAGCAAGATTAAGACACCACTCTGAGAGATAAGTTTGTGATATTTTTAAGTTATATTGTGCTTATTTAATATTCTCTTTAATTAGCTTTTGTTATTTGATTTTGAGATCTTTATTCCAATTTTACTTTAAGAAGGGATTTGAGTTTTCCCCTTTCTTGATATCAAAATCGAATCAAGCTAGCCCAGGTTGATTTAATTAAAAATTATTTAGAACTAGAACCTTTTCATCAGTGAGACTGGACATTGAACATCTTCGTCTACATCGGATCAGTTCTACTGGGCTTCTTCAAAGGAGAATTTCTAGATAAGTACATTTACATTTTGTATATCCTTTTTTATTTTTGAGGTTGTGCCAGAAAAATCTCTTTTTAATTTGTCTGAGGTATCCAAAAAATCTCAGAGTTTAGGATTTTTTGAATTGTGTAAGCCCAATCAAAGACACAATTATGAAGGTTTTAAGGTAAACATTGGAAAACCTTTTTTCATAGTGAACGCTAATATCCCAAGGGAGTGGATATTAGGAGTGGAGTAGTTGTGTGGCTGTTTTCTAACAGTTGGTGTACACAAAAGCGAACCACTATAATTCTTAGAGTTGTGGTGAATGATTAAATGTGCTTATGTGTGTGAATGTTGTAATTTATTTTAAGCATTTGTGGTGAATGGGGTAATTTATTTCATGCACTTGTAGGAATGCTGTAATAACTTAGTTTATTTTATTTGCCATTTCCTTCACCGCTTTATTGGTTTGGGTTTTTGATACTTACAAACGTTCTAGTAAGGTTGTCTTACCATAAGCCTTTGGTTTTTGGTGTTAGGTTGTCCTTAGAACTAAGTTTATATCAACCTCTCAAGACTAGTACATTTGAGGTTGTTATTTACTTGTGCTTTATTATTATTTGAATTGCGCTATCTTTCTTTAAATTCCGCATTTATTTTTTAATTTGGCATTGTCTTATTCACCCCCCGCTCTAGGACATATAGCTCGACCTTTCATGAGCGTTGATCAGTTGTCAGTTGTTTACGATTTTCCCGACGTGTTCCAGGAGATTCTCGAGTTACCGTCGCGCCTATCTCAAAGGCCGGCATATTGAGTTTCAGATTGATCTTATGCCTAATACCGTGCCTATCTCAAAGGCCCCGTATCGTATGACACTGATGGAATTGCAGGAACTGTAGCGGCAGTGGGATGAGTTGTGTGAATTAGGTTTCATTCATCCGAACAGGTCACCATGGGGAGTGTCGGTACTCTTTGTCAGGAAGAAGGATGACTCTTTGAGGCTCTACGTGGATTACTGTGAGCTCAACCAGGTCATAATGAAGAACAAGTATCTGCTCTCGAGGATAGATGATTTATTTGATCAGCTGCAGGGTGCACAGTTCTTTTCGAAGATTGACCTATGTTCCAGTTATCATCAGATTCGGGCCGAGAGAAGGACATTTCGAAGACATCTTTCAAGACGCGCTATGGTCATTTAGAGTTTCAGGTCATGTCCTTCGACTAACCAATACGCCCACAGTATTCATGCAGTTAATGAACGAGGTCTTACGTCCGTATCTCGATCAGTTTGTTGTGGTATTCATCGACGACATTCTGATATATTTGAGAACCCGTGAGGAGCATGAGCAGCATTTGGAGACTGCATTGCAGACCCTTCATGCCCACTAGCTGTATGCGAAGTTGGAGAAATGTGAGTTTTGACAGGAGGAGGTGAAGTTCCTTAGTCACGTGGTGACGAGGGAGGGTGTCACAATGGACCCTTCGAAGGTTGAGGCAGTGCATCAGTGGGGCCAGCTCACGAACGCATCCGAGATCCGCAGTTTCTTTGGTTTGGCAGGCTACTTCCAACGTTTTATTGAGGGCTTCTCACATATTGCAGCCCCTTTGACTATGTTGACTCGGAAGTACGCAGAGTTTGTTTGGAGCGACGCCTATGAGCGAGCATTTATGAAGCTGAAGGACTGCCTCACGTCCGCTCCTATCCTCACTCTTCCTTTGGGAGTGATGGATTTATTGTATTTATCGATGCCTCGTATATTGGTTTGGATGTTGTCCTGATGTAACACGGGCGGCCAGTGGCTTATGCATCTCTCCAGCTCAAGGTCCATGAGCTGAACTACCTCACGTATAATTTAGAGCTGGCAGTAGTCGTCTTTGCACTGTAGGTGTGGAGGCACTATCTCTATAGGGTTAGGTTCGAGCTCTTCTCCCACCATAAGAGCTTGAAGTACCTATTCTCTCAGTCCGAGTTGAACATGAGGCAGAGGCGTTGGATGGAGCTCTTGAAGAATTATGATTTTGATCTTCAGTACCACCCGGTAAGGTGAACGTAGTGGCGGATGCTCTTAACCGTTAGCCACGAAGCTTGGTGGCACACATGATGATTTAGGAGTAGAAGATGCTTGAGGATGTGTCAGCATTTGACTTCGAGATCGGCTTGCAGTATTCTATTATGTAGTTATTGAGCCTGTCGATTCAACCCTCTCTTGTCGCAAGGGTGATCGTGGTTCAGCAGGCAGATGAGTCGTTGTAGAGTTATCGGGCAGAGGCAGCATCTGAGAGTCAGTCAGATTAGTAGATTGGTCTAATGGTGGACTTTGCTTCAGAGGCCAATTATGTGTTTCGGATATTCCAGAGTTGCACAGAGATCTTATGACCGAGGCACATTGATCGCGATTTTCTATCCACCCTGGCTTGATGAAGATGTACCGCGATATGAGGCGACAGCATTTTTGGGTGGGGATGAAGCACTAGATCGCCAGTTTTGTGGCCGAGTGTGACACATGTTAGTGTGTCAAGGCCGATCATCAGAGACCCCCTATTCCATTGCATCCGTTGAGTGTCCTAACATGGAAGTGGGAGCATGCGTCGACAGATTTCATTATGGGCTTGCCGAGGACTTAGCGCAGTTATGATGCCATCTGGTTTGCTGTGGATCGCCTGATGAAGTCGGCATATTTTCTCGCAATTCGTGCAGCTTAGCCTTTAGACTGGCATACCAGATTATTCATCGAGGAGATTGTGAGACTGCACGGCGTTCCAGTCTCGATCATTTCTAACCAAGACCCATGGTTCATGTCTCAGTTTTAGAGGAGCTTTCAGAGAGCGATAGGGTCTATTTTGCAGCTCAGCACTGCATATCATCCACAGACTGATGAGCAGACTGAAAGGTCAAATAGATCCTTGAGGATATGCTTTAAACTTGCATGATTGACTTCAGGGGTAGTTGGGATGAGCATCTGCGATTGGCTGAGTTCACATACAACAACAGCTATCAGGCGACCATCGACACGACTCCTTTTGAGGCACTATATAGAAAACTGTGCAAATCATCCATTTGCTGGACTAAGGTTGGAGAGTGGCGTCTCCTAGGTCCTGAGCTTATGCAGCAGACGTCAGAGGGTATCGATATCATCAGGAAGAGGATACGCACATCTCAGAGCTAGCAGAAGAGTTTTACTGATCACTAGCGTTGTCCTTTAGAGTTCGATGTTGGGCACAACATGTATCTCAAGGTATCACCATTGAAGGGCGTGGTTCGATTTGGAGCGAAGGGCAAGCTTGCCCCAAAATTCATAGGACCCTTCGAGATCACTGGGCGCGTTAGCGCCATGGCCTATCGGCTTGCCTTGCCATCTCAGTTATCTAGCGTCCACAACGTTTTTCATGTCTCTATATTGAGGAAGCGTGGGTCAGGCATCGTTCCTGTTATTGATTGACAGTCGCTGGAGGTTCGCGAGGACGCTTCTTACATTGAGCGTTCAGCTCGTATCCTTGATCGGAAGGAGTATGTCCTCCGAACCAAGGTCATTCCCTTGGTAAAGGTGCAATGGGGTCACCATTCTGTTGATGAGGGGTCTTGGGAGTGTCAGGCCGAGATCCAAGAGCGTTATCCCCATCTCTTTGATGATTAATTATATGTTGTATCTTGTACGTTGTCTCTGATTATATATGTCGTTATGTTTCCTCTTCCTTATGAATTATGTTTAGTTGCGATGATTGTGTAAATTTCGAGGACGAAATTTTTATTAGGAGGGGAGAGCTGTAAGGCCGTATCCTAAACCGTACCGTTCTGTAGGCTTCCGCGGTCCTCTCGGTTGAATTTCGACCACCCGCGATGCGTAGATAGCATTTGCACGCGATCCTAACTCGCATCCCGTATATCAGAGTTGGCTCGACTAGAGACTTGTACCCTAGCAACCGTACGTTGCCACAGTTCTGCGTCTTGCGCTCCAATGCGATACCCAGGCCAGGAGTTGTGGGCTCGCATTTATCTCGAAGAAACGCCGCCCGTTGCGAATTCTAAGGGAATCTCTACTACTCATCACATCAATCAATCAATCACTAGTGAAGTACACATCCCATCACTCCACTCATCACACCCATCCCTCTCTTACATAAGCCATCCCCAAAGTCAACCCTTTCTTACAACACCCATCCCTCTCATCTCATCTTTCTGACAACACCAACTCTATCTCCCATACATCACTCCATCCCATCCCATTCTCTACCAAATCCCAAGTAACCATGAGAGAAAAATTCTAAGGAGAGAAAAGAAGCCAAGAGAGGCCCACTTCCTACCCCCTCATCTCACCATCCAACCCTTTAATCTTCATCGTCCTCCATCAAAATCAAAGCTTAGGAGTCAAGGATTCCAAGGAGCTAAAGAGGAAGGTCATAGGTGGGTGTTTTGTAGGATTAGATTATGATTTTTTATGATGGACTTAGTGGGGCCTATCGATTGATAATATGGATCCTATTTGGGACCCATCTTGATGTATGCATTGTAATTCTAGGAGGGCTCATAGTGATGGAGCTCCCTCCATCACATGTCTCTCTCTCTCTTTCCCTATTTGAATGGCCACCCTAATGTATGTATTTTATCCATGCTGTCCACCAAGTGGGCCACCTTGCTACCCGATTTGGCGCCTGCATGACTGGTCGGTCACACAGGCCCGAATGAAGGGGAAAAACAAATATCAGCTCGATTCAAATCTAGTGGCCCACCCATGTGGCGCCACCATGATGTAAGTGATTTTATCCACACAATCCAGCCTCCTGGACGGTGTGACCCACCTCGATGTATGTGCCTTCCATCTAGGTCGTCCGTTTAGGATGCTGGATGCTGGGCTGGATTTATATACACACACACACACACACACACGCACGCACATATGTATATTTGGTGGGCCCCACGTGGGACTCACCTAGCATGGAAGTGGATTGGCTGGACTACCACACACCAGCTATATAGCTGCTGTAGTGACATCACTAAATTCTGTGGGACCCACAATTGATGTTTATGTTTTAAATCTAGACCGACCATCTAGATGTGGGGCCCTTGATGTATGTGTTTCATTCATACCATCTCGATCAGGGACCTACCCTGATGTACGTGTTTCATTCACATCGTCCATTTACAAGGACGCCAGCAAGTTTTATGGGTCCCGCATGTATGCACACCGTCCATCCACACCAACAATATAGCTGCTGTAGTGATGTCAGCAAGTGTGGGCCTGATCATGAGTTATGTGTTAGATTCAACCGTCCATCTGTTGGACGAGCTCGTCTTAAGGCTTGAGACGACAAATAAGACAGATCCACTTATCAAGTGGACCACACTACAAAACTAGTGAAGGATTGAACGGCTACCATTGAAATCCTTTTAGTATCACAGAAGTTCTGGATCAATATGATATTTGTTTTTCCTCTTAATTCAGGTCTTTGTGACCTTATGAACAGACTAGATGGAAAATAAACGTAATGGCGGGCCCTGTGAAGTTTGACAGTGAAAGTCATTATCACCACTGTTATTTGTGGTATGGTCTAGATGATCTTTCAATCATTATCTCTACTGTTATTTGTGGTATGGTCCAGATGATCTTTTAATCATCATCTCTGCTGCTATTTGTGGTATGGTCCAGATGATCTTTTGATATGATTCATATTTTTAGCTATTGCTCTAAATGATCTCTAAAAATAGATGTATGAGGTAGATATAATAAAATAAAAATATAGTGTATGGGTCCCACCTTGATGTGACGTATATTAGGCCCGTATGAGAGGCCCATTGTGATGTGTTTAAGGCCCATGGGTTGTGGCCTATTGTGATGTATTCGGGGCCCATGGGACTTGGCCCATTTGATGTAATGAGGCCCATGTATTACGGCCCATTTGATGTATGTGAGGCCCATGTATTGCAGCCCATTTGATGTATATGAGACCCATGTATTGCGGCCCATTTGATGTATATGAGGCCCGATGTGATGAATACAAGGCCCATATGTGAGGCCCAATGTTATGCATATGTGGCCCATGAGTGAGGCCCATCGTGATGTGTATTAGGCCCATGAGTGAGGCCCATGGTGAAATGTCCACATTGTGACCTTCCCTTAGGCCCTTTGTTAGGCCGATTATCGATACCGATTATGAGCACGTGATAGTATAGCATCACGACACATGCCCATATACATCATCTGCATGCTTGATATGAGATGTGGTTGACCATTGCATATGCTATTAGACAGGTTGTTATGGGGCTCCTTGATAGGCAGTATTGTCCCTCATAAGCGCATGGTATGCGCAGGATTAATGCATGACTAGATTGTATGACTCATGCATCTTGCATTGTATGATGTGGTTACTATATGCTCTAGCGACATCAAGGTCGTGGCCTCCAAGGCACATCGTGAAGGGCCAGATTGGATACCGAAAATACTGTTACTAGTATCGGAGCACCATAGATGTCCCTGAGTGAAATTCCCTAAACCCGATGGTACCAGAGGATGACTCCAATGTTGAGACCGAGTGGATATATGAGCGCGTGAGAGCCGTATACTAGTAGGCCACGTCTCCCACTGTGTCGTGGTCGATTAGAAGGGGGTGTGGCCTTATCCGCCCAAGTGAGGGGGCTTTAAGCTAGGCTGAGTTTGACCAACTTGTAAATGGGTCCGCTACCGACAAGCTGAATATATATATTGGCTGACTACTGCCAGGCAGGTAATGAGGTCTCTTCCACTCACTTGGCTGCGCGGCTAGGGAGGTGGTAGCCAGTGTGAAGTGTACTAGACCCCGGAGATATCAAGAAATGAGCTGTATTGTCATGTGAATTCAGATGAGGACTATCATGCTTGAGTTGCGTCTTGCATCGCATGACTTTGGTATGGCCGATAGCATTCATGCCTTGCATGGCATGACCTTGGTATGGCTGATAGCATTCATGCCTTACATCGCAGAGTCTTGGTACGGCTGTTAGTATTCATGAACTTATCAGCATGATTCTGCATTCTCTGATATTGCATTCTGAGCACGTTCATATTGCACGCACACTTACACTACCCTCTAAGCTTTCTATAAGCTTATGCACGATTCATGAGTGCAAGTGACACTAGGACACTGCAACAACATTGCGATTAGAGCGTGCAACGAACTTCTGTAGCTTCTGATTCTGTTATTATGTTTCCCTTTATGCGCAATGTACCTTAAAGTTTTTGATCATAATGGATTTTGTGATGGTATCTTGGTTATTGTTCATGAGTTATGCTTATAGTTATGCTGGTTATAGAATAAATTCATACTGAAAAATCCTCCTTGTCGGATCCCAAGATCGGAACCTAGTATATGGGTGCCAGGAGCTGAGAATGGGGTACTACGAAGGCTGTCGGCGATCGAAAATTTTGTGAGCTAGTTTCCGAGTTTGGAGCCTGACATTATTGGCCCTCTGCCAACTGGCAAATGTCAGACCAAGTTCACAGTCGTCGTTGTTGACTACTTCAACAAATAGGCGGAGGTAGAGTCATTGGCCAAGATCACTGAGCAGAAAATTACTGACTTCGTCTGGAAAAACATCATATGTCTGTAGGGAAGTCCGCATACGATTGTCTCAGACAACGAGAAGTAGTTCAACAATGATAGGTTCTGATGTATATGTGGGAACCTCGGAATTCGAAATGCCTACTTATTACCTTGGCACCCCCAAGCTAGCAGTCAGGTTAAGGTAGTTAAAAAGATCATAAAAAACTACATCCAAACCAAGTTCGACAAAGCTAAGGGTGCCTGAACCGAGGAGCTCCCCCATGTCCTTTAGGGGTATTACTACACCAAAATCTTCATTTTGGAACGGTTAGGATTTTGATTCAGGAACGGTGTAGGCCATTCTTGATCTGAAATGGTCTTTCGTTGTTCCAAATGTTAAATTTTTTTTTTTTTTTTTTTTTAAATAAAAATAAAAAATTACCCATCAGATTCTCTCTCTTTTTCGGCTCCCATCCGCTTTTCCTCCCTCAAGATCTCGGGGCTCCTCTCTCCCCCCCTCTCCCTCCATCCCTCTCATTCCTATAACCCACACATCCCATCTCTCTCTCTCTCTCTCTCTCTCTCTCTCTCTCTCTCTGGCCGTGCAACCATCGTCCCTGTTGCTGTGCAACCATCACCCGTATCGTGAAAATCCGCTAGTGAAATAGTGAAACAGAGGGTTTGTTCCCCAAATCACATAGGGTTTCTTCCCGAAATCCAGATCTGGTAACAACCTCCCCCAAACCAAAATCCCCAACCCCGTCTTTGCGCTCTCTAGTGATCGCCTCAACCTCCAAAGCCGCAATTAGTGGTTCTTTGTTTCTATTCGGTAATGGACTATTTCATTTGGAAATCTATCTTCTACTAATTAGTTTTGCAGAAGTTTGATGATTTGGGTTTTTATTCTCCACTTGATTTGCGAGTCAACTTGGATGTAATATACTAAGGTTTGTTTAAAATTTCATTGCAGAAATCTCTTGAGCTTTTTAATGGTTGAAGACATTTCATTGATTTCTCTCAAATTCCTTTTTTCTTCTAACCATCAAGTTCCCGAATACTGCAACGACCCTCTTGTGTTTGACAAAATGCCGAGCTTAGCCTGCTTCCTTAGAAACGTACATAAATTGTCTTTGTGAAGAGGGGAAGATTGAAGAGGCCTCATACATGTTTTTAGAATTGAAGAAGGTTCAATCTCTACTGAATCTTATGGTCTAGAATGTGGTCTTGCTGGCTTCTCTCCTGGCTGGACAAACTAATCTAGTGTGGGAATTGTATGGTAAGATGATGGAGTCTGGTGTTGCAGGTGATCTCGAGACCGTTGGTTGTCCGATTCGGGGTTCTGCAAGGAGAAGTTATTGGAGGGTTACGAGCTTCTTTTGGAGGATTTGCTGATTGATCTTTTAGGGAGCAAACATGTGTCGAAATGTTATGTGTACAAGACCCAAGCTTTCTATCAGGTAAGATTTGCTTGTTGATCTTTTGGCCTCAAACAACAAGGCTATTTCAACAGATGGTTGAAACTTCTTTCTCTAGCCGTCCACCTTTTTTTATAAGCTGTCACCTGTTCGAGCTAAACAGCCTGGTTTTGAGGCCAAGATCTCTAACCATGGGTTGAAACCTCAATTCAAGAGCTGTCAAGTTGGGTAGACCAGAAGTGTCAGTGGTGATTGTGTGAAAAAACTTTTGGTGAAAAATCAGTATTTAGTAATTACTTTTAATATAGTTTTATGAAGTAATGTGTTTAGTTGCTGCACATCAGGCTGAGTAATCATGAAATTTCATGATACCAATTTGAACTATAACAAAGTAAGATTTTCTATCTAAATTCCTGAGAAGAGAATGCTACTTCCAGATCTGGTCCAATTTGTCAGGTGGGCCCCATTGTAAAACTTCTCTAACCCATATGCAATTTGTAAGTAATTTCTAAGTGCCTGCTTATCAACATTACAATGGGGGTAGAGTATTAGTTTCTCTCTCTCTCTCTCTCTCTCTCTCTCTCTCTCTCTCTCTCTCTCTCTTTCTTGCTTTGGTCTATTTGGCCACGTCATGTACGGCGGTGCTATGATTCTCTAATAATGGCATATCGGATGATATGACGTCAATGTAGGAAACAGGGCTTACGATATGTTGATGATGGCAGAAAAAATCTTGGCTACTCTGGCAGTGTATGATGGATTAGGTACGTGCACTTCAAAATTGCATATGTTGAGTCAGACTGCATTAGAGTTGAATCTGCTATTGCTTTTAAGTAGCTTTGAATGGCTAGGATTTTCTTGGTGCACTTATTATGTAGATTGTTTTTCTTGTTGATTGCATTTGGATGGCAAGTCTCTCTCTCTCTCTCAAATTTTGATGGCTTCATTGTGTGAATGGATTTCTGTTGTATTTATTTATGGTTTTTAATTAGATGTATTTTCCTTGATCCTGGATTAGAGATGGATTCAAGAACTTTTATCCGGTATTTAGGAATATGATGGTCTTAGTTTAGGGTGCATTTAGGATTATATTTCTATTGGGTGGTCGTTTTCCAACTTCTACATTTCCTAAACTCTGCATATCATTTGGGCAGAAATGTTTTTGCTGAACTGGCAATTTGGATGCTCTTCCCAATATGCACATTTATCTTTCTATATTAACAACTGAATGGGGGATTCTATATATGGCTATGGGTATTATATGATGCAATGTAGTCAAGTATTTCCCAATACGCACACTAATCCTGGTCTTTTTTTTTTCTTTTTTTTTTCTTTTTTGTTCTTTTTTGAGCAGGGCCCTTTTCACACAGATGTGGGTTTTTGGTGATTTTGTAGAAGTAATTCCATGTAAGATTCTTCATGGATCATTTGTGTCTCTGTATCAGTTGTAATTTAAGCTTTTGTTTCATTTATTCATTTTGATGGAGAGAGTGATAAGGATGTGTCTAAACTTGTGTCTGATTTTGAGGCATACATGTCCTAGTCTGGTTTATTAAAGCTTATAGCTGTAGAGCATAACAATGATACTCAAATACCATCTTCTATGCATTCATGGTAATGAGTGGGTCTTCTTTATTGGAAATACTTTTCTTTACAATCAAACCACCTAGTTTTTTTGGTCAACCTTCTTTTGATCCAACTTCTAATTGTTGATAAGTTTCAGTCCACCTATGAAGGTCTTCTGCATGTGCTATGAGAACCTGTGGAGAACCTTTATTGGCAATTGGAATATTTCATGATCGGAACTACTAATCATTTTGAATTTCAAGAATCAGAGGTAAACCATTTTTGGCTTGCAACTTCAATATTGTATATAAACAGATTATAGTTTTTTATAGCTATTTTGATTATCTGTTACTGTTAGTGATGAATTTCTAGCTTTCTGTGAAGCTTCTTGATATACAACAATGCAAAGATATTGCCATTTTTGTTGTTTGTATTTGTAGCAACCATAATCTATTTGTTTTTTTCCTTGTACTGATTGATTTAATATGGATTTCCTTCATCCTGCAAATCAATCATCTGTCACCATGGGTTGGAAATTTCTTAGTAGCTTATAAGGTTCTTGATGTGGAATGATTTGTAAAAGTTTGCCATTCAAATTCAAATTGCAGTCCATTTCGATCATTGAATCCATTTCATGTGAATTGATGTCCTAAATTTCAGGAATCTTGTGCTTTCTTGATCGAAAATCTCCATTAGAGTACCACCATCTATCATTAGATGCCAACTTCGGGAGCTAGACTCGGACCAACACTTCAATGTTGCGGGGTTGTAGGAAGAAAATTCTTGTGGGAGAGAATTATTTAATTGTTTCCATGCCTCTCTTTAAAAGAAAGCCTTTTTCCCACATGCAACCACCACAGGATTTGAATCCAGATGAGCCTGTTTCCATGCCTCTCTTTAAAAGAAAGCCATTTCACTGATCCAAGGTGAGTGTTCTGATCCTTTTTGCTTGGATCTACACCTGATTTTGTCAACTTCAATTTGTGAATAATACCCTATAATAAGTGATCTTGTTAGTGTCTTATATCTTAGAGAAGAACTATTGTGTGAGTTTGAATTTTGATGCACTTCTGGTTTTAAATGACCTCTTAGCTATCGTTCTCCCTAAAGATAAATTGTATCTTCAAGTGGAAGTCGTTTATGAATTCTGCTTTTGAACTTCTATGGAGGCTTGGATGTTATCCAGACATGTTTTTTGGAATGGCCATGAACCTTCTCCTGGCAAGGTATGAAACTTCCTTTATATATATATATTTGGTTTTTTAATTTCTTGACTGGAAATATTTCTGGGTTTTTCTTGTTTTGTAGTATAATTTTGAAGTACATGGCTGTATATTTCCTTTTGGCAATAAAATGCATGTGGGCTGATTCCACTGGTTTCCTTAAAAAAAAAAAAAAGAGTTATTGAAATTGGTTTAGTCTATATGCATGTTCTGCTTTTTACTCACTTGGTGAGATTAGGTGATTTTCAAGTTGGGTTTTAAAGGAGTGCAACTCCCATTTGAGGGCTACTTCTATATGAACACTAGGAAACATCACAATCAGGAGATTTTTGAAAGATTTCATTCTTTATAATTTGGCAAACTCTATATTCTCCCAATTGTGCAGGTGAGGTTGCACATTGTGTGATTGGCAAACAGTATCCTATCCATGGTGGGAACCACCTCATGAATGGTCTTGACAATGGATGATCATGACACGTGCCCAACGTGAGAGCAGGTCATCAGATAAGAACTTGTTGAGCTCCCTAATTTCATCCATGGTGGGACCTGCCTGATGAATGGTCTTGACAATGGACACTTCCAACTTGAGGGCAGTGTAGCTGATGAGAACTTTCTCAGCTCTCCAATTTCATCATCATCATAGCTATTCGGGGTTATTTAAGTTTCAAAATTTGAATTTTCCAGATGTCTTTATTGTTTTCATCATGCATTCTCTTTTAGGTGTTCCTAAATTCTAATGCATTGTGGAAGTTGGTTCTGTTTTATGTTTTGATATTTGGAGCTTGAACAATGTATCTTCACTTGTTAAGCCTTCTATTCTTGTTTCATGCTTGAAGTTATTTATAACTATCTGAAACATGCTCTTGCATTCATCTAACTGTAAGCTTCTTGTTTGCTCGATGAATCTTGATTTTGGTTGTGGTCTGAATGGGGAGTTTTTAAATACTCGATAGCATATGACTCTCATATCTTCTTTGTGGCCTTGTACTAGCTATCTGGGGTCAATCATCATAATTCCCTGGGTTGATGTACAAATCTTGCTTTACCAATTGCCATCAGATATTGTGATTTATTAATGTAATTGTGTCTTCGGTTCACAGAAGCTCTAGTATATCCTAGGAGACCTAGCTGATCTGGAACTCGCAAGCTTTAGTATCAAATGGCAAATGAATACAGAGAAAGCAAGGTGGGTGCAGATAGATTGGCTCAGTTGGGCAGGAGCTAGCAGGCAGACCTTCCTTTAGAGATGAAATACATCATGACGATGATTAATGCCGGAATTGGCCATGTCCAGTGTAGATAGCCCCGACAAAGCACCTACTGAATTATTCCCCTGACTCGATTGTCGTGTCTCTTCTATCTGGTAATTCAGTGCTAGCGCAATCCACAGTCTCTCACAATGCAGGGAGCTCTTGTTTCAGGTCTACATGCTGCTGATTAGCCAAGGTTTTGGATGCGCTCTTTGCTTGCAGATTATCTAGTCCTGCTCAGTGTTGTAAGCCTAGTTTTTATAATTTCTGTACATATGCTTCTTTGACAACTTATCTCATATTGAAAGTAAATTGAGGGTTGTGTATATGCATGGATGATGGATTAAAGATATAGGCAGAGTTTGGGATGAAGGGTGAACAGAATTCACCAGAAAATCTTTCAAAGGTACTTAATAGAAGTATTTTTTGAAACATCATATATCCTATCGATGATCTATTTTCTTGATTGGTTATTTGTGTTGAACTATTTGATAAAAGTATTCTAGTCTATTTTTTTTCTTTTGTTTTTCATCTCAGCTGTATTGCATTTTAACAGTTTTATATCTGTATTGTGGTGGAAAGAACTTTCATCTTGAATTGTGGATTGTTTGAATTTTAGGCCCAATAACTGAATTGTGGACCCTGCCCTTAAGACCATAATATATTGCAAATTTCATTCTTGAATAATGGTCTAGCATGTGGATCTTCTTCAAAGGATGAAAACGAGTGTTTTTCTGAAGGTATGATTATCTTGTCATGAACATGTCCATTTTTCTAGATGGAAAAAAATATTTACATTTTTTTATTTGTTTGTCTTGATTTCCATCATTTCTTCTACTGCATAATGAAACTTGGTTGATGTGCCTGCACTAGCTCTTATGTTTGATAACAAAAATTGGGTATCTAATAAAATGTAGGTTCCTATTCATATTCCACAGATCCTTTCTGGACTTGAAGCTAGATAGCATCATGCACAAAATGGTGTAATTCCAATACACTTTTGTATCTTCCTTGCTTCAACTGATGTTGCTTACAATTGCATCTTAGTTACCAGTAGTTGTGTTTTGTTTTGAAGGATTTTAGCTCCAGGTTTCACATACTAATCCAAGTACTAACAAAATTATTACTAATTTGAGGAATCCAGTTGGATGGTTAGGATTGTCCATCAATATATAGGATTTGTGAGCTAAGGATTCTTCATGATATGTCCACTGATGAACGGTCCAGATCTCGCAATGTGTGACAGATTACAATTTTGAGTCAATGACATTATTTTCTGTGTTCATGTCAGGTAAGATTCTTGCTTTTTTATGTACCATTTAATTTGGACTAAAATCATTTCTTAAAACCCTTTTCATATCCTTTTGTGTTGCATGATTTAGTGGTGTTCAATTACTAATTTCAGGTGTAACAAATGGATGGCTAAAGGTAATAATGTTTATGTGGCAGCTCTTTGTTAGGCATTATGAATTAAATAGTTTGGGTGGGGTTAGGTTTCTTGCTTTTATATATATTGGATGTCGGAGAGTTAAGATGCTCTTGGTTTGTGCTTTTGGTTTCACCTTTCTTCTGTCTTTGTAGTTCTTCATTCTTCATTGGTGGCTGCTTCTTGTAAAATGTCATTGCTCAGACAGTAAAATTGGGATCATGTTCTCATAGCCGTGTGAATTATACTTGTGCAAACATGCTGTGAACACGGGCACAAGAATGAGTGTGGACTTGGATATGCATAAGAATCAAAATGCCTGAAAAAATGGCTTCAATTTCACTGTTGGTTGGAATTGATTAACGACTTCTAATGAGATTTGAACCATAGGTGGTTACATCAATGAGATTTGGTTTGGATCCACGATGAAAGTTATGACATAAGTTATGACATAAGCTTATAGCTGTAGAGCATAACAATGATACTTAAATACCATATTCTATGCATTCATGGTAATGAGTGGGTCTTCTTTGTGAGAATGAGATTGCCTAGATTTGCACTGCATCTTCAGCGAGCAATGTGAGCTAGTAGATGCAAAAATTGAGGATTCAGAAAGAAGCTGGAAATTGAAAATTTGCGACGGTTTTCAACCGTCCCTAATATTTTGTGATGCCCTATTTCAAGAACTGTTTTTAACCATCCCTAATTTTTTGCAAGGCCCTATTTAGCCACAGTTGAAATCCATTCCTAAAGTGGGATTTTGGTGTTGTGTTGGACCACTGCTCGAACGACCACAAGAGAAACTACTCTCCCTGGATTTTGGGGCTGAGGCCATTGTCTCAGTTAAGATTGGGCTCCCTACTGGTTGGATCCGTTTTATGATGAAAATCAAAATACCGAGTAGATGGCACTAGACCTCAATCTGCTTGAAGAAAAAAGGGAGCAAGCCCAACTCAAGGTCGTAACTCGGCAACAACAGGTCACCCGGTTCTACAATTCCAGAGTAAGAATAAGAAGGTTCCAAGCTAGAGATTTGGTCCTCTGCCAAACCTTCCAAAACACCAAGGAGCCTGGTTAAGGGACTCTGGGGCCAAACTGGGAAGGACCCTACGAGATAACGGGCACAACCCTACCAAGAACCTACCGACTTGAAGACATGGATGGACGACCTTTGCCGCATCCATGGAACGTTGAACATCTAAAGATCTACTACCCTTAAAAAATGACCTACAAGGTTAAAATCTACATGTCCGCAGTTCAGAATCTACAATAAACGACCCGTAAGGTCAAGATCTACATGGCTTATTTAGAATCTGCAATAAAAATTCTGAGGTCAGGAAATTTTATATTCTACTCGTTGTCCACAATGTTCGGTTTACATGAATCCACTAAGGGATTCCCTTAGTGCAAGGAAAAAATAGCCCTCACTAACCGTCCGACCCTTAGAAAAGAGGTCAGGCCATTAATCAAATCTATTACATGGTCTACTGAGGACTTCCCTTAGTGCAAGGGAAGAATAGTCCTCGACCAGTTGCCTGACCCTTAAAGAAGAGGTCGGACCACTAATTAATAACGCTACTCGGATTGTGCAATCTACAATGAGGACCCCTTAGTACGAGGGAAAACAATCCTCCTAAGTAAACTACTCGGTCCTTTATGAAGGGACCATTGCAGCTTGTCCATCTATTTTGCAATAGCAAAATTCCCTTGATAAAAGGAAGGGCTCAAGAGCTCGCCCCAACGTTCCCACTTGATTAATATGCTCGGTCCATTAGTATGGCCGATGTACGGCAAATTGACCTACTAAATCTACTTTGAATCTCGTACACAACAAATCATCGCAAAAAGTTCCCTTTTCATTAATGATAAAAACACTGTACATATGGGGAGAATACAAAAAGAGGCTGAAATTTTCAATCAAAGTCTTGCTGAGGTCGGTTGCTCGGCTTCCGGTGGAGTCGTCTCTTTGGCAGGGCTGTCCTCGAGAGGGGTCAGGTCAAGCTCGGGGTATAACCCCTTAACATCATCAAGGCACTTGTCATACTCGAGATTATAGAACACGTCCCTCTCCTCCTCCCAATCCTTGGAGGCCTTGAACTCCTTCACAGCCGCTGCCCGAGCCTCCGGAATAGCTGCCTTGGCTTCCTTCAGTTTGGTTCCTAAACTGATCTTCACCTTAACCAGCTCACCCTTCCATCGTCCACCCTTCTCCTGGGCCTCCTTCAGGAGCGAACCCATCACTTCCAGCTCGGTCTTCGTCTGGGACTCCTTCAGAAGCGAACCCATCGCTTCCAGCTTGGTCTTCACCTGAGACGCCTCCTCCGCGTGAGCTTCCATCTGGATCTTCAGGGCACCGACCTCATATCGGAGTTGCTCAGACTCGACGATCTTCCTCACAAGACCTGCCTCTGCTTCCTTGCACTCCTCCTCAACGCGCAACATCTCTCAAAGAGCAGATAAAATAGCAGGGCTGAACTGAAAAATGGATCCATGTCAAAAAACAAAAAATCTCTAAGTACGAAAAGGTGACTACTATGAGGGAAGCGTCCTAGCTTGTAAAAAAGTGCGGCCACCTGGCCTATAGCGATTGACGGGGGCGTCTGCATCACCTTGATGAACTCGACATCAGGAACATGCCAAGCTATCCACGGCAAGAGGCCCTTTGTCGTGGTGGAAGCAGACTTGAGGGCCCCCAGGGCCTCGCACCCTTGGCAACCAGCCGGACCGGCCACCTGCGCCTAGGCTGCGGGGGGCTGAGCCTTAGGAACTGCTTGGACCTCAGAAGGTTGGGCTTCGACGATAGGGGCCGCCTCCCTTAGTGGGGTGACCTCCACCACCTCAGAGACGACTGGCGGGTCTAAAGAGGTGGCGGCAAGGTCAGTAGCTGTGCTCGACCGACCTGCCATGGACAAGGGGGCTGTGGTTCCCCTCCTCTTCGAAGATGGCTTCTGTTTTTTCTGGGCCACTTCGGCCTTAGAAGGAGCATGGCACTTAGAGCAAGTCTTCTCAGGCAACCCTACACAACAAAAGGGAATGATCAACAAACGGATAGAGATTAAATGATTTTTCGAATATCTACTAGGGTATACCTGATATGGACGAGGCAAGACCTGATTTATAGAGCAGCTCAGGTGTGGCCTTCAAGACCTTACCCTGGCGTCCACTAACCTCACCTCAACTATTCGGTCATGCTCCGACTCACTCACTCTAGCAGGATACTTGGGGAGAGCTGCCAAAGAAAACTATAGTAAAAAATAGGAAAGGAAAAAAATAAACCAAGGAAAAGGTCAGTTCGGATATACCAACCTGGTTGAGCAAAATAGGTAGCTCGGAAGCTTGTGGACCCTCCCAATCTCCCAACTTCCAGAACCACTTACTTTTTCAGTGTTTGTTCGAGGTTGGGGCATCCGTGATAATGGCCTTGCTTGTGTGCGGCCAAGCCGAAAAGTAATACCAAACCTCATGGTATGGGTTGGACTTCACCTGGTATAGGTGAAGAAATTCATTCACGATTAGCTTGGATTGTTCAAGCTCAGCCCAAAGAATAAACGACCCCACCAAGGCCCTCCAGGCATTTGTGGTTATTTGCCCGGGAGCTAATTCTAGGTGCAAGAGGACCTCCCTGACTATGCGATGGAGAGGGAGCCACAAGTCGCACTAGAGGACGACTAGGAATATGGCCACCTCTTTGTCCTTAGGCTCGCTTGAAATTTCGCCAAGTACGGGAGCTTGAAGCACCACTGAGTCTAGAATGTGGTACTTTGACATGATCCACACCAAGATAGATTCCATCAACTTGACCTGATCGGCCTAGTTTCTTCTGATTATATTGAAGACTGGCCGGCCTCCTCCATGGCTAAGGCAGACCCCTCAGCATCCATTGGTTGCTTGGTCGAGGACTGAGCAACCATCCTCGACCCCTGAGATGCCCATAAATCCTTATCGCTCATCATCACGAGTGGAGATGGCAGATTTTCCAGCAAGTCCCAATCCTCTGGTTCCCTGTCGTGCTGGAACGTCCCTGATTCTTCCCACTGATTCGACGGATTTGACATTATTGGCCAAGATTATGATAACAAATTAGGGGCCTATAAGAAAAATGAAAAGGTGAGGGAAGACGAGAGAGGTGAAGCTCACCGAAGAAGGCCTTTAAAGATTGTCATAAATTGCCTAGCATTTAATGCTCGCACTTAATGTGGCATCCAAAATGGCTCCTCGACACCTGCACTCAGACACGGGGAGCTCTCCCACCTGTTGGTCGACTCGACTCTCCAGAATATGCCATGCGTCAGTGCCCCATATGCTGTGGACCGAGGCACGCCACCTTGAGCGTGCCATATCATGATTGCAAATACGCCCCGATTCCCATGCATGCTACCTTATTTCACATTAATGACAAGTAGGCCTGATGACCCTTGTGCAAGAATGTCTGACCTCACTAATACCAACTTACTTCTCAAGCCCGCTGCGTGAGGTCAGAAATAGGGGGGCTATTATTATGGGTAAAAATGGACTGACCAATAAGACGAGGTCAGGTTGGACATCTGTGCGCGTCATGAGCTCAGCCGCCAGAACATGAAGTGCCCACTTCCATCTTCTGGTGTCGAGCTCTTCCACAATCTTGTACATTTTTGAGCTACTACTCGAATCATTTCTTGAGAACAACTCCTACCCCGCGCAACAAGATGAAGAGAATGGTCATCCCAGATTCTATCTACATTTTGCTAAAGAAAGGACCTCGGCCTTTGTGCTCAGACAAAGGCAGGTTGGCAGGTCGACCATCCGCTTGATACTGAGGGAAATCCCGACCATGGTTCACTAGAGAATTCAGGTCGGTAAACCGCTCTCAGAAGTAACAGTATAAGTTACCTCGGACTCTCCACCTTGGCCTCCTTCCGCGCACTTCCACTAGTTCCGACCTGGTACCAACTGTCCTAATATTACCAAAACTACTCGTCCAAGATTTTAGCCGAGGATCTCGGGAAATAACCGCAATACGGGTCTGTTCGAGATCTTCACCGAAGATCTCGGAAGATCATTGCGATACGCTTCTACAATACACTCCTGCTAAATAAGGAGATCATCCCCTATGCCACCGCCATCTCTCACCTATAAATAGAAGCATCCCTAATGGTGAAAGGTACACATAATATACCTAGGAAAATACACCCAAAAACCTTACGTTCTAATAGACCTAACTTGCCTTTTTAACTTTGGCATCGGAGGGTCCCCTCTGCATCCAGGGTCTCCATCCTTGTCTTCTCTTGCAGGTCTCAAGTGATCTAAAGAGGACATCTAGATTTCAGCATCAACAGTGTTTATGGTTAACTGTTCCTCTGGTTGAGGAATTCTCCAGAATGGACATGGCTATATGACCTTCGTCCGAGATGCATTCTTAGCCTCTATCAATTCTTTTTTCTAGTTATTTGACATTCTTGCCAAAGACGTTTCTGGGTTTAAGTCATTACTTTAAGGGTGAAAGGTAATTTAAGATACCTGACCATTCTCCAGACTTCCTCTTAAGTTGGTTTAGGCTTGACCATTCTTTGCCTCAGAGTTATCTACTGGGGCTAGCGATCATGAGATCAAAACGCCATTGATGGTTGATAGGGATCCCTTTGTCAGTCCCTCTTGGAGTTGCATATCTGACATGCCTCATTGGTTGAGCCATAGCTTCTAAGTCTTGGACCATTCCGACACATCGACCACATAGCTGCGAGTCTCAACTACTACGTTATACTTCTCTCAATCGCTCTGCGAAATCGGTGGTCACTGCATAGGACTGATATCACCCTAACCTCAGTCGTCATGACGTGCCATGGTACCTAGCAGGACAAAGATCAATCATTTTCCGTGGTCGATCCAATTTTCATTGATTCACCGCTTCCATGTTGACGTTAAGATCAGGCAGGAACAGATCAGTCTTGAACAACATTGCTTCTTCGCCCTTCTCAGGGAATTTCAACAATCATCGATCGATGTTATCCTGGATGATGTTCCTGAACACAACGCACTTATTAGTGGAATGAGAACACGTCCCATGCCATTTGTAATACTCAACCTTTTTCAATTCATTGTCCATGGGTATTTTGTGATTACTGGGAACTTTAATAAACTTCCTGACTAATAGTATTTTAAATATTTCATCGGCCCGAGTAATATCAAATGTGTAAATCTTCTGAGCCTTTTGTGTGACCAGTGTAGTTGTTTCCACTTTGACCAATACTGAGCATATAAGTGGCTTTTTTGCCACTACCTTGGTAATCATAACCTCGTAGTTAGGGTAATGATAATGTCCCGATTATCGAGTTCTTTTGCATGGCTCATTCCTAAAGAAGTTCTTCATATCTGGAAACTTTCCTAGCTAGATCATACAAATCTATAAACTCCATTCTGATGAATTTCTTTCAAAGTTTGTATTCCAGGCCATCTTACGCAAGTTGCACAAACTCGGCCTCAGTTATGATGACTTTACACCAACTTTTTGCTCTCTTGAATTGGGTAATGTAACTCTCGCAAGATTCCCTTTGTATGTGTTGAAAGCGTGTAAAATCGTCTATGGTCATCTCCATGTCCTTAGAAAAGAAAAAAGCATGAAAATTTTCCTCCGTCTCCTGCCAAGTAAGGATTGAATTTAACAGTAAGTTGGAGTACCACGTAAAGGTTGTTGCCGTTAATGAATGACCAAATAATTGCAACTTGTGATAGTCATTGTCAGCCAGTTCACCACAATGCATAGTGAATCGACCTATGGGTCAAATGGTTGATTGACCAGGATCGCCAGAGAATAGTGCAAAATCCGGTCGATAATTCCTCGGCAATGGTTGTCGTCGATCAATCCATTCGGGATACAACTTATGGTAGACTGGGATAGTATTCAGTCGAGTACTTGGCATGTCACCTCTTGGACCATTTGCATGATTCGGTTACGATTCACATGTTCAGGTTTAACCATTGGTGGTGGATCAGGACCCACCTGGTTCTTTCCCTCACAGAACAATGGATTTATAGGAAAATGCTTGAAAGATTGTCCTCCCAGCATACCCTAATTCCGAGCTTCGGGGATAAAATTGCTGACTTCCTGCTCTGGTTGCCTGAATTCGGTGGGTAGTGGAGTATTCCGTCCATCCTGGGTTGGAACGGGAAGTACGTTCCACTATAGGGGAGGTATCAATGATGGTTGAGTCATGTTACAGACAGAACTTCTTTTGGCATTATATTGTGTCGCCGCAGGTGTTCTTTTGATAATGATAGCTATTAATCGATGCATGGCCTCACTCTAGTTAGTCATCCATCTATTAACATTCTCAATTTGAATACATAATTGCTTGGCTTGAGCGTGTACCAACTCTTCCTGAGCTCTCCCATATTCCTGAACATGCTGAATACTCAGTTGCACATCTTGAAGTCCAACCATTATCTCTTCAAGAGAAACGATCTGAGAGATCGATGCCCCTTCCTGGTTAATGGGACTTACGTGTTGGATTACCATTTAAATTCAATAATTTGGGGGCCGTTTGAACCTGTACGTCCTTAATCGGATGTGGTGTGGTTGGTGTTGAAGGTTTAGCCTCAACAATTTGATTGCTCATTCTTTTCATATTTATGATTGGCCAATCACAACGTTACACCGGTAATTAAACTAGAGAAAGGGTCCCACTAGGCATGCCAAAATATGTTGCCTCTCGGTTTCAAATTTGGTCACATAGTTTGTGCGAGCGTGCCAAAATTGAATGTGCGGCTCAATTCAAATCAAACAACTATTACCCTAAACTCCAAGATAGGCAGATACGTCAGAATCGACTGTATGTGACTAAGATTGAATATCGGTTGCCTATTCAACCACTTGCACAACGTTGTTTAAGATGATCAGGCGATTATCAGAAGATGGGGTTCGTCCTCTGAAGATGGGTTGCACCTTTGCCTTCCATATGAAAGGACTTTTTCAATATATATATATAAATAAAAAGGAAATTCTTACAGTCAGGCACAGAAAACAAATGCAAAGAGCCTTTCTGAATGAAGAATGTGCTTGATATTCGAACTAAATCCAGCGTATGAGCGTAGACCCGAATTACAACTAAAGTTAACAACTACTTAACTACTGTTACCGATTACACTAAGGAATGTAAATGACTGATAATGCTAAGGAGCATAAAGTAATTGAAAGATAGATTTGATTTGATTTGGTTAGTATAAGACGCCTTCTTCAACTGAATTCCCTTGCTATTTATAACCTTAAATCGATCATCTAGATGCTTCCCATGTTAAGACGGTTGTTATAACCATTTTAGCACTGCTGGCCTTTCAGAGCAACAGTTACCGCCCCAAGTTTCCTTATCGACTTGACCATATTCCGCTCGGCCACTCTTGTTTTGTGGATGACGTGACACTGCTTGATAGAAACTAGTTGTGTCGCCATAAAATCCTCTTTGAGTATCTCCACAGATCTCGAATGCACCACATAACTCTTGTAAAATCACATGTGCCCCTTTTTAATTGGCTCTCATAGGAACTGACAGAAATAAGATATAACACTGATAACACACACAAGGTGGATAATACAAATCAATGATTTATTGAATTAGAAATGAATGGTTTGATTAAGCTAATAATTAAAATCAACGGTCAAAGTAACACCTAATCCCCTCCGCAACCCGCCTCTCTACACACCTACTATATATATATATATATATATATATATATATATATATATATATATATATATATATATATATATATATATATATACTCGCACAACTTTTTAGGTGAGAACTCATGCGCACAGTTGCACACATGTCATGGGTACAAAATTTGAATGGTTCATGTGATGCGACACTCCGTGAAACCATTAAGGATAAAATTTTAGCTTTATTTAAAACTTTAGTTAGCCATAGTACAGGAAGAGGAAGATCGAGGGAGGAAATTGTTTCCCTTTGCTAAGACCCACCAAAGTTTTGAATATGGGTAAAAGTTATGCCACCTGAAACATCCTTTGGATTTTGTGTCAATATCATGTGAGCAAAGGTGTGCATAAGTTTTTACTTAAAAAGGTGCGTATGTGAACATTTTTCTAATACACACAACTTAGTGGAGCCCGATACAATTCTCTCTCGAAAAGGACACCTACATGCTTAGGTGTTATTTTTGGAGAGATTTTGGATTCAAGTGGGACCCACTTTCTCCTAAAGCAGCAATTTGATGCATGGTGAGGTGCAAGTTGTAACCATCTTTATTGGAACCAAATCGAGAAGAAACTAAGGGCAAATTAAGGTGTTTTGCATTTATAAGATGAACGTTCAGATGAACGTTGTGTGGGGCCCACGATGTTCTCCTAACCATTCTCCTTGCAACAACTGGCATGGAGGAGATCAAACTTGAGAAAGAAAATCAAAGAATCTAGAGCTAAAACGAACGCAAAATGACATCTGAAATATTGGATAGCATAGCCCATGGCTACCTAAGAGAGTTTACTGCAAAACGCTAGATTGTGTCAGGATGAGAAGAACGGAAATAGTGTGGATGGAAATGCCTACTATTGCATTCTTCCTAGGACTCACCGTGATGTTTACATGCCATCCAACCCGTTTATAAGGTGATTCCCACCGAGATGAAGTGAAAATACAAATATCAGCCTCACCATGTTGTTAAAAGATGTCTTTAATCTTAGATTTCCAGGACGCTCGACCAATCGAGGGACTATCTCGACTAGTCAAAGGTCCCTTCGAGTGGTCGAAGCCCTATCTCGACTAGTCGAGGGTTATGAAGACGGTGCGCAGTTTGTGCGCAGACTACATAAATTTGATGTGGTTTCTAAAGATGTGCATAAGTGGGAGTTTCTTATCTATAAATAGGACTCCCTAGGGCCATTCTAAGATATTTTAAGGTTTCGTAAAGGTATTCCAAGGGTTTCTAAAAGGGTTCTAAGGTTATCAAAGGGTGTAACAAGGGTGAGATTCATGCTTGTTTAAATTGGGTAAGTCTTTTTCTCTTTGTAATTTCTGCTTTCATAGTGATGATCTATCGCTTTGTGCCATGGTTTTTTCCCGAAAGGGTTTTCCACATTAGATCTTTGTGTTTCTCTTGTGATTGCTTAACGTTATAAGATTGTTATCCTAGATCCAAATCTGTGTGATTTCGCAACACAAATCCCAATAAGTGGTATCAAAGCAATCGTTGGGGCATAGATTTGAATCTGCAGGATTAGCAATAATGGAAAATTCCAAGTTTGATATTGAGAAGTACTCAGGCAAAAATAATTTTGAGTTATGGAAGGTTAAGATGATTAGCCTATTAACCAAGTAAGACAAGATTAAGGCTCTTGAGGAGCGAAAATCGACTATGAAAGACGAAGAATAGAAAAACCTTGATAGTGATGCTTTAGCCTTCATCCGTTTATGCATGTCTCACGGATGAAGTTCTCTATAATGTTTTAAGGGAGAAAACTGTGGCAAGTTTATGAGCGAAGTTAGAGAACATTTATGCGAAAAAGTCCTCTGAAAATCACCTACACTTGAAGCTACAGTACTATACCTTCAAGATGGTAGAGGGTGGAGATTTGGAAGCCCACATTAGCAACTTTAATAAATTGATGTGTAAATTGCTGGATATGGAGGAAGCGGTCAAAGATGAGGAACAAGCATGTATATTGTTGAATTCTCTTCCTGCATCTTATAAGTCATTCAAAGACACGATGTGCACTGCAAATAAAACCCTGAGTGTCAACACCGTTATCTCAACCCTTCAAAAGAAGGCCATGAGAAAGCTAAACAGTGAGATAAGGACATCTTCTGATGCATTGATTACAAGGGGTAAAGATTATGAGCGAGGTACAGGATCTTCTAGATGTAGATCCAAATCCAAGGGCAGGGGTAAATGAAAATTAAAGTGCTAGAACTGTGGGATGTCTAGACACATGAAGAAGGATTGTAAAAATCCTAAAGCGAAGAAAGAGAATTCAATGGCTTCTTCTAAGGAGGCCAATGTTATCACATTTGATGAAGAGACAAGTGGTGGTGATATTCTGTCTGTTTCCATGATTGGTCACTTACATGACAATCATAAAGACGAGTGGATACTTGACACAGGAGCATCATATCACATGATTCCTCATCGGAGTTGGTTCGCCAGTTATAAGGAATGCGATGGTGGATAGGTTTTTATGGGCAATAACAATGCCAGTAATGTTGTGGCTATTGGTACGGTGAACATCAAGATGTTTGATGGGATGGAGCATACCTTGACTGATGTCAGGCACATTCCTGATATGAAGAAAAGTCTGATTTCTCTTGGTGCACTCGAGGCTATAGGGTGCAAGTTCACTAGTATTGATGGTGTCCTTAAAGTTTCAAAAGGGGCACTCGTAGTTATGGGAGTGCAAAGGCATGAAAATCTTTACAGGTTAATCGGAAGCACTTCAGCAGGTGGAGTAGTAGCAGCTGTTACAGATTCCACTTCTGTACGTATGTGGCATGCTTGTCTGGGCCACATGAGTGAGCGGGGATTAAGGTACTATCTGATCGTTGTTTGATTCCAGTTATTAAAAATTCTAATTTAGATATATGCAAGTATTGTATATATGGTAAACATTCTAGATTATCTCTTAAAACTGGAAAACATGTATGTAAGGGAGTGCTTGATTATGTGCACTTTGACGTATGGGGGCCATCGCCAGAGGTTTCCATTGGGGGGTCATTATGGTATGTTTCATTCATTGACAACTACTCCAGGAAGGTTTGGGTTTACTTCATGAAACGTAGATCCGAAGTTTTCACTATATTCAAACAATGGAAGTCAATGGTGGAAAAACAGTAAGAGCGGAAAATAAAGGTTTTAAGGACTGACAATTGTGGAGAATTACTTCCACTGAGTTTAATAAATATTGTAAGCATGAAGGGATCATTAGGCACAACACAGTGCGCCACACGCCCGAACAAAACGATGTGGCTGAGCGAATGAATCAGACTCTCTTGGAGAGGGCCAAATGCATGTTAAGTAATGCTATGTTGGGCAAGGACCTATGGACAAAGGCTGTTAACACAGCCTGCTATTTGGTGAACTGGTCTTCTTCTATGACAATTGAATGTAAAATCCCTGATGAAGTATGGAGTGGTCATAAGATCGACTACTTAGATCTGCACATATTTGGTCGTGAAGCTTACTCTCATATACTATCAGTTGAGAGAGATAAGCTAGACCATAGAGCCAAAAAATACATTTTTGTTAGCCATGGTATTGGTGTGAAAGGTTATAAGTTATTCGACAAGGGCACGTGCAAGGTCATCACTAGCCGTGACGTCAAATTCAATGAAAGCTCCCTATTCCACAAGAATGATCAGGAGGAGTAAAAGAAACCTGAAAGGTTAATTATAGATGTCCAGATTGACATAGATGATACTCAGGCAGAGACAGATGCGCAGATAGAGGTACAGGAGCAGGTGGAGCAGCCACCTGTGAGAAGAAACCTACTGCGTGATCGCAGGTTACCGACAAGATATAGGGACGACTCTAATATTACATATGCCCTCGTTACAGATGAGGGGGACCCGTATACTATTCAGGAGGCTCTCAGTGAGCCTGATGCAAAAAAGTGAAAGGCGACTATGAACGATGAGATGGACTCGTTGCACAAAAATCACACATGGGAGCTGGTGGAGCTTTTAGTGGGCCGAAAAAATGATGAGATGTGAGTGGTTATTCAAAAGAAAACAAGATAGATACAAAGCAAGGTCAGTAGCGAAGGGTTATGCTCAGAGAGAAGAATCGATTTCATGGAGATATTCGCGCTAGTGGTTAAGCAGGTGTCTATTAGATTCGTGTTGGCATTGGTTGCCCAATACAATCTTGAGCTGGAACAGATGGATGTCAAGACTACATTCTTGCATAGGGAGTTGGAAGAGCAGATTTACATGAAGCAACCAGAGGGCTACAAAGTTAAAGGGGCAGAGAAAAAAGTTTACAGGTTATTGAGGTCGTTATACGGCTTGAAACAGTCGCTTAGGCAGTGGTATAAAAAATTTGATTCTTTCATGGTGAGTCAGAAATGTACTCGGAGTGAATACGATCACTGTGTCTATTACAAGACACTGAGTGATGGCAAATTCATCATCCTAGTATTGTATGTTGATAATGTATTGATCGCTAGTCATGATATGTCTGAAATCAACGTACTGAAGACTCAGTTATCAGGGACATTCGAGATGAAAGATCTGGGGGCTGCAAAGAGGGTTCTCAACATAGATATTTATAGAGATAGGAAGAAGAGCAGGCTTTGGATATCACAGGTAGAATACCTTGAAAAGGTGTTGATCAAGTATAGGATGAACCAAGCAAAGCCGGTGAGCGTTCCCCATGCGGCTCACTTCAAGCTTTCCTTAAAACAATGTCCTAAATCAAATGAAGAAAAGCAGATTATGTCTCATGTGACTTATTCGAATGCGGTTGATAGTTTAATATATGCCATGGTCTGTACAAGACCAGATATTTCACAGGCAATCGGTGTTGTGAGCAGATACATGTCAAACCCTGACAAACAACATTGAGAAGCGGTGAAATGACTACTTCGATACATTCGAGGTACAAAAGACTGTCTTAACTTTTAAGAAGATAGGTGCAAATTTGGTAAGGTATGTAGATTCATACTACGCATGTAGTGTGTATTCCAGAAAGTCTACTTCATGATACTCGTTTGTACTAGAAGGTGGAGCAATAAGTTGGATGTTGAAGCTTCAGTCCGTGGTGGCTCTTTCCACAACCAAAGCAGAATATATGACAGTGAAGGAAGCGTTTAAAGAAGGTGTTTAGTTAAGAGGCATGATAAATCAATTAGGAGTTTAGCAGGAGGCCGTGCCGGTTAACTGTGATAGCGAGAGCGCTATCAATTTGGCTAAAAATTTTGTTTATCACTCTCGTACTAAACACGTTGATGTTCATCACCATTTTATTTGACAGGTGCTTGAGGAAGGAGGTGTAACACTGGAGAAGATTCACAACAACATGAATCCAGCAGACATACTCACCCAGGTTGTTCTTATAGAGAAGTTCAAATTCTGTGCAACTTCTCTGGGCTTGGCGATGGCGTAAAAGAAGGACATAGTGTGCACGAGAAGCATTAATTGAAGCTATGATGTGATGTAGAAAAAAGAGAAGAGGGCAAGAAGATACACGTTTGAATATTGAAGGCATGGTGGAGATTGTTGTTAAAAGATGTCTTTAATCTTGGATTTTTGGGACGCTCGACCAGTCGAGGGACTGTCTTGACTAGTCGAGGGTTACGCAAACGGTGAGTGGTTGGTGCGCGGACTGCATAAATTTGAGGCGGTTTCTAGGGATGTGCGTAAGTGGAAGTTTTCCATCTATAAATAGGAGTCCCTAAGGCCATTCTAAGATATTCTAAGGGTTCTTGAAGGTATTTCAAGGGTTTTTTAAATGGTTCTATGGTTATCAAAGGGTGTAGCAAGGGTGAGATTCAAGCTTGTTTGAATTGGGTAAGTCTTTTTCTCTTTGTAATTTCTATTTTCATAGGGATGATCTGTCGCTTCATGCTGTGATTTTTTCACGAAAGGGTTTTCCACGTTAAATCTTTGTGTTTCTCTTGTGATTGCTTTGCGTTATTGGATTGCTATCTTAGATCCAAATCTGTGTGATTCCGCAACACAAATCCCAACAAACCAAAACTTTTGTGGGCGCCAATAAGACTTCAATGGTGGTAGTTCTTCAATTCCAATTGTTTCTTGTGGTGGGGCTCACTTGAGTCTTTGATCTGATTCATTTTAGAGCTCTTATCATAACATGAGCTAACAAAACTAATGGATGGAGTGGATTTTTCATAGACATCTCGGGGGCTACAGCTGGGTTTGAAAATCTCATCTCACAGCTCTTTAGGCCCACGAAATATACCTACGAAATCATCTTTGTATAAGTGTCCACATGAGCTGTATAAGGTAACAAAAACATCTCCAAAATTGCCGTGGAAAGCATAGGAAAACGACTTCAAAGTGGGATGTTCGAACGAATGTCCATGTCTACGTGCATGTGCTGGACATGCTCATGCATTCCCCCGTCACCTGTGCTGTAGGTGTTTTGATGGCCTGGATAGTTTGCAAGAATAGTTCAGAACATGGACAACTCATCGATCTTGTCCATTGGATCAATTTTGATTGTCAAACCAATGCATTAGGTGTTCTTAATTTGATTTGGACGATCAGCAAGGATGGTCTAGATATCATCATCACTCTTACTGGTTCGGAGAAAATTCTGCCTCGATTTTGAATTAATTGATGTTCTTCTTAACTTTATAGGCTTCCATTACATTGGATCAATCTGTGGGATGTTTTTCATATGGCTATTTCGATCCTCTTGTGATTGTGGTGAACAGTCCCAATTGGTACCACAAATCTGAACGTTAATCTTTCATCATGCATGCAACATTACAAGTATGGGTTGATCTCACCGTTGATTCATCATCAATTACCTAGATCACCATCTCTACAGTCACTTTGGTAGGTTCTTAGTTTCTAATATTTTTTACGAATGCGCAGAGAGAGAGAGAGATTTTCCAAACATGCTAAAATCCATTAGATACCATTAAACAAAAACTAATAAATAAAGAAATCAAAAGAAAGAAAGAAAGAAAGAAAAACAAAAACAAAACAAAAAAAATGTGTTGCACTCGCATTTTATTCAAGTAACTACATTAGTAATGAAACTACTTGTGGATATGCCACATATTGCTGAGGGAGTTTACTGTAAGAGGGCATGCTTTAGTTTTTCATTCCAAACTGCGATTGGAAATAATCAATTATGTTCTTATCAACTTGGAATGCCTTGGCAAGAACATCATCTGAGATGGGTGGATTTGATCCAAACATGGCGTTCGCAATGGTGATGGTTCCCGGGTTCTGGCTGCTCAGTCCTGCAATCGCTATGGCATTGGTGTGGCCGATGTTAAACTGGAAGTGAATCAAGTTTATTGGGAAGACAAACACATCGCCCTTTTAAAGGACCTTTATGAGGCTATTGTCAGGGTTGGAAGTGACGAATCCGACGTAAAGGGTGCCCTCCAAGACTGTTAAGATCTCGGTCGCCCTTGGGTGCGTGTGGGGTGCATTGAGACCATAGGGTGCATAGTCTATCCAAACCAAAGAGACTCCGAGTGTGTTGAGTCCTGCTATTTGGGCTAGGTTTACTTGGGTCACGTGGACCCAAGCTTGTTATTTGTGTTGCCTGGTTTGTCAAGTCCCGTGAAGAAGAAATCATCAGCCTGAACTTACTTTGGCTCCTTGCACGCAAATCCATATTTTACAAACACTGCCATCATATAACACAAAAGAGTTGTAAGCAGCGTATTCTTAA
Source organism: Magnolia sinica (assembly GCF_029962835.1). Lineage (NCBI taxonomy): Eukaryota > Viridiplantae > Streptophyta > Magnoliopsida > Magnoliales > Magnoliaceae > Magnolia > Magnolia sinica. Next base: position 65,998,963 of record NC_080590.1, on the reverse strand, counting down.
TTTCAAGAATTATTAAAACAATATAAATAGAAAATAACAGACAATGAGGCAGGTGTTGTATCCCATTCATTATGTGAAACCTTTCACGAATGGGGTGGATGGCATTTACATGAAATACTATTTGCAAGCAATGATGCAGTTACTTGATTTTTTTCGATGGAGTGAAAACACCTGGGCTGTTGTGCACAGCGACGCAGAAATCCTGTAAAGGGCTGGGATCCGATGCAGAGGTAAAGGAGAAACTAAATGCAATGAATGCTAAGGGAATAAAGCCGGTAGGCATCTTGAAAATCTGTCTAGAATTGTGTTTGTATGTATGCTAGGAAACTCTAAATGTTATAATGAGAAATGTTTTTGGCTGTGGGTTAGGTAAGAGGATTAGGCTAGTATTTATAATGGGGTTACTGAAACGTTTGTCATTGAAATGGTCGTATTATTTTTATTATTATTTGAAATCCAAGACTTTTCCTCTTCAGTCCTATGTAAAAGAATGAATTGGCACTACACCAAAATCGCTATTTAGGTACGGCTACTATTTTGGTTTAACTACGGTTTTAGGCCGTTTCTGATTTTAACGCTACTATTTTAACGCCCAGAACCCTCAAACCATCCGTATGTCTCTCTCTCTCTCTCTCTCAATCTCACTCCCTTATCTCTCTCTCTCTCTCTCTCTCTCTCTCTCTCTCTCTCTCTCTCTCTCTCCCTCTCTCTCTCTCTCTCTCTCAATCTCACTCCCTCTCTCGATCTCCCTCTCCCTCTCTCTCTCTCTCTCTCTCTCTCTCTCTCTCTCTCTCTCTCTCTCTCCCTCCCTCCCTCCCTCTTGATCTCTCTCTCGATCTCGATCAGTCTCCCTCTCTCTCTCTCTCTCTCTCTCTCTCTCCCTCTCCCTCTCCAACTCGGAGCTCGACGAAGAGAGCCTCAACTAGCACAACCAGGTAATTTGTGGTCTGCGTCTTCTAGGGTTTTTTTTTCCACCTGTTTCTCTCTTGACAAAACCCTCTGTAGCGAAAATGGTGAAAGGGAACAAGGGCAAGCGTGTCAGGCTGTACGTGCGAGGAACCAGTACCCATCGACATCTCTGGTTCAGATCAAGGGTGTGAATACGATGGAGGAGGTGGCCTGGTATTGCGGTATGAGGATGTCACACATCTACAAGGCCAAGGTCAAGAAGGATGAAAACCCTCTGATTCTTCTTACTCAGTTTCTGTTTTCGCCCAAATTTCTGTAGATTTTGGCCAATGAAATCTCTAGTACTGTTTTGATTTGTAATGGCCTCATTCACTGAGCCACCGACCAAACTTGTCACATCTGAAAACCTTCTTTGTGTTGTAAAGTGTACCTGGAACAGGGCATCTGTTGTATAATGGCTGTAGTGTGCATTACCATATGACCAAACTTGTCATATTGAACCCGTTTGTGCAGATTAGGGTGTTGAATTTCTTTGCAAAATGTGAAGTGATTGGGTGTGCACGTGGGGTGAGCGATGAAATTGCTGAGAGGAATTTGAACAGGCCTTGTAGGAGTAGGAGACTGTTTTTGTGGCGGATGGATTTCATTCTAGTAGTCCACATCAAAATCTACTCGCATGAGTGGACTTGATAGAGCTTGTTTTAGGAATGGTGTAAGATGCAGAGGTTATCTGCTACAATACATCCTGATCTTTGGGTTTTATAAGTAGGGACTGCAGCAGCTGGATCTTGTGTCACATTTCAATGATCGATACCGTTTATATGATGATCCTCAAAGCAGATGGGGGTTAAGTAAAATAACTCTCAGATTTGGATATTTTCTTTGTTACTTCTTTTTCTGTCTTTTTCACATCAAATTCCATTCTGAATTTGTAGGCTGCTTGGATGTCCTGCTCACATTTGGGGCTTATTCAACAGCTAGAGGCATGGTGATCTCAAGGCTGTTTATTAGATTCTTTTGGTTTGGACTCAGTTCAGTATTTGTAACATATATCTACATGTGAATGTAGTATTATGTTTGAAATTTACATTTTCATATTGTTGTGGCAGACCCATGGTCCTTTTTTGCTGTCGCTGTACAATTGTTTTTTGTATCCTTGTACTCATACATGCTTCCCAAACTGCATTGCAGGAAGGTTCTGAAGGAAAAGATAACTGGAACTCAGATTCTTTCTATTTTCAGATTTATAACTGGAACTCGATCACTTCAAATTCATTGTTGCTTTCACATTTTCCCTTTGAGTTGCCATTGGTTGCGAATGATATCGCTTCTAAGCAATTTGTTCCCTTGGTTGTGCACATCTATTATTGTAGGCACTCAGATTATTACAACAGCTCAACTATCAGAGATTGGGTTGGATGGGTGACGGATTTCAAAGCAATGGCTAGCATTGGTGATGGTTTGACACCTGTTCTTCATAGGTCAGCACCCCATGTAGCCTTATTTTCTTCCCGAGGACCTGATATAGAAGATTTTCTTTTTCTTTTTCTTGCCCAAAGTGTATCATCCATCACACCGTGCCACAGTATCAAAGGTTTTCTGTATTTTTTCTTGCCCAAAAACCCAATTGCTGGTATATACCTGAAAATTGCCTCACCATGACCCAATGAGGATGGGTGCGAGATCTGTGTTTAAGAACCAGCAGAACATATTGTGTCAATGGGAAATAGAGAAAATATTTTTCAATTCAATATGTGAGAGAGTTCCCTAACATATATAAAACATTTTACTGATGACCAGCTTATAGTTTGTTCTGGAAGCATTATTTGGCGTTCACTATTATGGAATTTTTAATTCCTTATATTTGTTGTTGTTAGTAAAGCTTCTTTTAATTTTTAAAAAGTATTTTGATGGACCTAGTTCATAACATTATTTTGATCTATGATACATGGATCCTTCAAAAAAGTATGAGATTAAAAAGTAATTAGATGGACCTAGTTTAATATGTTATTCTTATATATGATATTCAGATCCTTCAAAAAATTGGATTCCTTGAGTTAGATACTTGGGTACTTGGATAGGGGTAAGGATAAGGGTCCTCTTTTATTGAGAGCTGGAAAAACCTTCTATTAAAAGTTTGAACCTGAGATTTGTTAGTTTTCTAGAGATTGTAGTTAATAACATCAACAGAGAAACCAATTTTGTTAAAACTAAACCTATGAAAATCTCAGAGAAATCTAAAACATATGTTTTCAATTCTCATACATTTCACGCCCCTGGGTTTGATCGGATGTTGATCTGCATCTCATGCCCAAGATCACATATTCAATCCCAGCTTAGCTCCTCAATAAAAAGGTTAAAAAAATAGAGAGAGAGAGAGAGAGAGAGAGAGAGAGAGAGAGAGAGAGAGAGAGAGAGAGAGAGAGAGAGAGAGAGAGAGAAGAAGAAGAAGAAGAAGAAGAAGAAGAAGAAGAATCGTCTTGTAATTTTTAGCACATATTCTGTATATCTTTGTTGTTTGATTCTTGATGGGCTTCTTTACTTAGATCTTAAGCTTTTTGTTTCTATTTATTTATTTATTTTAGTTCTGTTTGGCATTGTTAAAATTGAGTTTGATGGAGTAAACTGCATCTTTGTAAATTTTATTCAAGGGTCCTCCACATCTGTGACTACATTAGGTACAAGTGCAGTGTATCTTTCATTTCTTTTGTAAATGTGCGGCCCACCTTTATTTACTTATTTTAATTCTATTTGGAATTGTTAAAATTGAGTTTGACGGAGCAAGCTGCATCTTTATAAATTTTATTCAAGGGCCCTCCACATCTGTGATTTTTTATTTTTTATTTTTATTATGGTTGATGAGTTACCTTCATTTTTTATTTTTTTTAAAGGAGGTCCATGTTTCTATAATTTTGAATATATGAATTGGGAATGTACAAAACAAAGATTCGGATGGGCTACACAAAATCAGGCCTCAACCATCATATATCCTAAAAGCCAAAACGAAACAAAAAGGGGAAAACAAAAGGCAAACGACATCCTGTGGCCTTCAAGCTGGCCACTCCTGCTGATGAAAGAGCAAACCCCTGCTCCCCCGCATGCCGGGATTGGAAGCACAACCCACTCTTCAGCCTGAGAGCCAAGAAACCCATAAAACACACCAAGCAGCCCCAAGGCCATAAAGCCAGCACAACAGCCCCTCCAATTGATCAAGCTTCCAACACAGGTCAGCCATTTCCCAGCCAGACCAGAATCATATCCAGCCCAGGTCAGCCATTTCCCAAGTCGCCCATTTCCTAGTCGATCAACAGAATCATATCCAGCAACCGCTCCATAGGGAAATCCAAGGGAGAAGAAAATTTGAATAGCACTTCTATTTGACTTACAGCCGCTAAAAAACATGCCACTGATGACTTGAACGAAGCAGCCACAAGAATGAACTGCCAAGACTGCATGAAAACTGGTCATCACTTCCCTAGTCAACCACTTTGCACCTGAATTAACATCCCAACAATCCATCATACAAATAAAGAAAAGTCCTTCAGCAGATAGAAAGAGGCACCAAGCCAGCAAGCAAAGTCTGGAATCTAGCCCCAAGCTGATTCTCCCTTTAGGCAGTAGAGTCGCCTAGATGAGAGCAAGACCGGTTGCCCCAAAAGTTGTTTTATCCGATCCCCCTCTTGAGTATTCTGGTTCGACGAAGCGACCCAAAACCTGCACTATCTAGGGTCAGAAGACCCCGAATCTCTCGCGGAAGATCCAACTTTCTGGCATAAATCTTGTTGGGATAATTGTTGCTGGCCCTCTTGGCTAGACCGTCAGCAACAGAATTTCCTTCCCGCAAGGTGTGTAAAGGAGAGGCCAAGGGGCTCTCTCTTGTCAAAGATGGATCCCATATACTGCCAGATGTTCCAGGGGCAGTTATCAGATACAGAGGATGCCACATCCGCTATGATATGTGAATCAGATTCTACAATAATGTTATAAAAACCTATATCGCTGCATATTAGAATCCCATCTAGCATGGCCCGAACTTCAGCCAGTGTTGGAAACCCGACCATATTTGATATGGAAAGAAAAAATAAGGTGGCATTGGTGGTCCCTGCAGACTCCACCACCTCCTAAGCCTGGGTTACCTCTCGACAAGCCATCCACGTTTAGTTTCGGACTTCCAAATCTCGGTCTCAGCCATTTGAGGAGGAGAAGCTGATTGATAGAGTTGCGAAGAAGCCCATCTATATACCAGGGATGTAATCTTGATGGTGGATTGTCGTAGGTTGACAGCTTGGCGTCGAAATCGAATCCAGATGGAGCCTGACAACTGCAGGGGAGGGGGCTGTCCTAGGAGGAGTTGGAGGTTCTGGGAAGTTGTGGATAGAAAGAGGATCATACTGCGTGGTTGCATTAGATACAAGTGCAGTCTATCTTTCATTTCTTTTGTAAATGTGGCCCACCTTTGTTTAAAGGGAGTGACCCATTCTAGTATTTGAAATTGTGTTTTCCACTACCTTGTAGAAAATTTGGAGTTGGACCTGATCTTTTTTTTCTTTTTTTTTTAAAAAAAAAACTTTGCACTTTTGTTGTGATACTTGTGAGTTATAATGGGATGGTAAGGACCTGTTTATACAAGAGGGAAATCAGGACTTCTATGGGTTTCTATTCAGAATGATAGAGGTCCCAAAAGTTGGGTATTTGATTTATTCAACACATAGCAGGCGGTGTTGAATTTTTTGGAGGAGCTTTAGTTTTGGCCAATAAATCAGAACTGCATTTACACTACACCAAATTCGTTTATCAGGAACGGCTGGTGCTTTGGTTCAGGTACAATTTTAAACCGTTTCTAAGTGCACAGTGCAGGCACATTTTTCAAAACCCAGGAGTACCGTCTTTTACTGGGGTCATGTTCAATCCATCAACAACAAGTTTCGGTTGGTTGTACCTTTGGTAGATCCTATTGTTTTTTTGAATATCTAGCAGCTTTGGCAGTGTGACATTTGTTTATTCTGGATGTTCCATTTTGTCTAGTATATTTTTTCACTCTCGCTTTTCAGCCTTACAACCTTGTTTCCCATTGTAATTGCCGCTTCTGATACCAAATATTTGTATGTGCTCAACCAATCTAGCACCAGACCGATACTTGTACTGGGTATTATTTAGGACATTTGCTTGATATTTTTTAATTGAATCATATTGTATTACTTTTGGTTTTGCCTTCTTGCTTTTTCTCTTTTGCAGTCGTGACATTTTTCATTACATTATTGTCCTTGTATATGCACGGATGTAGATGCTATATAATCAATGCATGTATAAATATTGCAAACATTAACAATTTGATTCATGCTAAGTTCTAACAGCATATATAGAAGACTAATAGTATTGAAAGTTTTGTCCATGGCTGCTCCTGTTACATATAGAAGAGATGTCATAAGAAGCTCCCAAAACAGTGGAACTACCAACATATGAAGACTATTAATATGAATATCGATAACGGGCTTTAATTAAAGCTTAGTGACTGCATAATGTCAGCATGTAGAATGACTATAGATCTTTTTTCCCCCGTCCCATCTCATGCTAAAATTTAGTTAATTAAGTACGGATGTGCAGGTATAATGGACTTCAGTTGGTGACTGACACTTTTCCACTTCAAATTTTAGATATTGACAATTAATGCATCTTCTTCTTCTTCTTCTTCTTCTTCTTCTTCTTCTTCTTCTCTCTCTCTCTCTCTCTCTCTCTCTCTCTCTCTCTCTCTCTCTCTCTCTCTCTTTAATTTATTTTATTTTATTTTATTTTATTTTATTTTAATAATTGTGGTTGTGGTTGGGATTGGATTTTTTATTTTTCTTATTTTTTGAATAATTCCTTACCAAGTAGAATGTAAAATTTTAAAGTATGTTCATTCTTCCTTAGCTTACTTGTATGAGTATCCTTGAAAATTGATTTTATTTATCATCATTTAGTTAAGGTGGATGGGTACATATGATGTAGACCAAGTGGAACTCACTTATCTGAAGGCCAAGTGGATACTAAGTTTTGTCATGTTATGGAGAAAGAAGTTCTAAGCCGATTAAACTGTGAGTTTCTTCTAAGATTGATATGTACAGTCACTTGCAAAAATTACCTCATTGTACCTTGAAACAAGCTTGCTCTTCTTTTTTCCTCTTCTATATTTACAAATTGCAGCTGGAAGATCAGAGCCTTCCAAGCAAATGTAAGTGAGCTGTTATGGCTTCAATCTTTCGGTATGAGTTCTTTGAAGAATTGCTTTTAATGGACACCATTTTGAATAGAGGAAATACACAATGTTCAGTCAACTAAATTTACTAGGACCCGCAAATTGTACATGTGTTGGCCTGCCATTTGGTGATCCATAACTGTCCGCATGGTGGGCCCCATAATTGATGAGGAAACCATCATGTGGTCCTAACCATCCAACTGGATCCATGCTTCTTCTCAAACATGGAACATCATCTCTTACCTCCACTTTCAACCCATCAATTGGATAGAAAGATCATCCATGATGAGTCCCACCAGGTGAATAGCCAGAAGTGCCGAAAGGTGGGTGAGTCCTATGTGTACCATTGCTAGATAAGGTTTTTTTTTTTTTTTTTAAAAAAAAAAACACCATTCTTTGGATTCAGCATTGGATAACCCCTCTTTGAAGTGCCGTAGTTTAAATATATTGCTACAATTATTCTTATTCATAATTCTCTTGGGATCATACAGAATCAGCAAAGGCTCATCACAGGCAAGATTCTATATTCAGCAGGGTGTCCTCTGACAAGGTTCGTATATGGTCTTGTTATGGATTCATGTGTTTTTGATGTATTAGATGGTGACCAGGGATACCGTATGGGGTGAATTGATTTCCTAGGAGTGTAGTTACAAGTAGTTCTAAAACTGGCCGACTCAAATCAAAACTCAGCAGGTTATCAACCCTCCGCTTTTCCACCATGAAAAGCACTCTGTTCATTTCAGGTACTGCTCGAAAAAAATGAAATATTAATTCAGCATATAAGCTTTGCATGTTTTTAGCCTGTCGAGACTTCAGAATTGATTGACATCTTTGTTAACATACATTTCATTGTTTTGGTGGTGTGGCCCACATGAGTTTTGGATTGAGCTGATCTTTGTCATCTACGGTGACAATGAGGTGAACAACTAATGGATAGCACACGTATTGTGGCTCCACAAATCTCAGGTGTTGCACATTTCTTCCCACAACATGTGCAAATCTAGTAGATTTTGATGAGCAAATCTCGAAAGAAACATCGTGTGAGGGAACCCATTTTGCTGAAATTACAAGAGTTGCTTTAACCGTAATTGCAGGAACCTTCTCTTAGAGTGGATTTGAAGCTGCTGCTTTGAAGGATCCTGGCCTCAATGCTGGCGAGGAGGTGCAGAAGATGGTCAATCTTCTTGACAAGCTGGACACCTCCATGAAGGTAAACTGCATTTCTTTCTGAAACTCAGAAGCTGTGTCTGTAACAGAAATTTAATTTTCTTTACAGCTTCTATAATTTTTTTGCCCACTACCTTCAGATGCATTCATTTTGATCAGATTGATAGAATGCCCAGCATTCCTGAAACTTGTACTTGTATAGTATGCTTTCAGTTTTGTGTTTTTTTTTTTTCCCCTTTCTGACCACTTTTTCGTACTTGTATAAGCCAGTTAAGACATTTCATGGTTTTCCGTCAATTAATTTGGAAGTTGGGGGTTGAATAAATTTTTTTTCCTAGTTATTAGTGATTTAGTCAACTACCAGTAATTCAATTCCATCCTTTGACAGATCGCAGAGATCCTTGATTATAGACCAGTTGAATCTCAAATTTCATAAGATTTGAGCTTCCTTAAAATTCCAAATGTTAATAGGGAAGTAGTTTAAAAATGAAAAGATATTGGTATGGTTGGATGTTGTGGCGAGCCTCCCCGTAGTGACCATCGAGCACTAATGGAGGTAATAGGTCCTTGTTCGAATGACTCCCGTCAAATTACCTGGCCGATATTTCCGTGCCAGAGTACCGTTCGAACGACCCGGGTATGAATGGAATTGGGTGACAAGCCCTTCCCTTATGTGTTTTTTGATTTTATGTGAAAAACCCGCACCTCGGAACTGAGTGATCATACTCGGTTTGGGTGACGACCCATATTGGGTTGATCCTCATACATTTAGGTACCATACTATACCTTTGGAATTGTTCTTTTGTGAGAAAAACGGGTGACACCTAAATTTGGATCAAGGGACACTGGTAAGGAGTCGCTATGTGCGATGACGAACCATGTGATCCGGATAAGGACTCGTGATATAACGTCAGTATCCTAGCTTCGCCAATATACTGGATGAATTGAATTTAATAATTAATTGGCTAACATAATCATTCACCGCACTGCATTAGTTAGGATGTGCCAAGAAGGTGTTGGAGTTGCACCATTTTGAGGAAGTGTTGTCATATGCGAAATAGGTTGTCGGAGTTGCTTGTGAGGGAGCTTTGATGTGAGGGCATGGATCATTACTTGCAATCCATTTTCTGCATTAAAAACAGTAGTTAGGAAGTGATTGTTATGATTGTCTTATCATTACTGCTTTGATTGACTTGATAACATGTGTAACTTTTACCTTATGGAACCATTGAGTTGATCACTCACTCCCACTCTGGGACGGTGTTTTAAAACACCAACCAGACTCTAATTTAGATGCAGGTGCAGATGAAGTTTATGCAATGGAGCAGTACTTCTTGCATGAGAAGGAAAAATTCTCCTACTTTCAACTCTCAGGCGGGTCGACGTAGACCTCATACCGACACGCGGGGATCACTGGGACATCTAGGCTTAGTCGAACACTTTTACATATTCATTTTGTTCATTTTAAAACAATACATGTATATATTGAATCCGATTACGTAAAGAGTGCCCAATTCTCTTATGATTGGTTGTGAGTTTGGTATATTGTTGTTGTTTGCCTTGTCTCTTGGGCATGGTTTGGTGACGGAATAACTTCCAAATCTTCATCACTCTCATCCTTTGATGATTAGATCCATGAGAAGTTCAGAGATCTGACAAATCTCTTCTTACCAATTGGATAGGATAGGACTCTGCTTCCAGTTGTGTCCATGAATCATGCAAGGTAGCTTCCTAATTGCTACTAGTGGATCCTTGGCACCCTAGTTTCCTACCTTTGAATTTTACAGGTTTTAGTTTAACAATTCACCATTATTTTCTTAAAATTTTCAGATTTAGATTACATCTTCTTCTAGTTCTAGTTACTTTCAGAATACGTACAAGGTTCACCCTGTGGATTCGACCTCGGTCTTACCGAGATTATTACTACATCGCGACCCTATACTTGGGGTGGTGAACAATTAATCTTTCATCATGCATGCAACATTACAAGTATGGGTTGATCTCACCGTTGATTCATCATCAATTACCTAGATCACCATCTCTACAATCACTTTGGTAGGTTCTTAGTTTTTAATATTTTTTACGAATGCGCAAAGAGAGAGAGAGAGAGAGAGAGAGAGAGAGAGAGAGAGAGAGAGAGATTTTTCCAAACATGCTAAAATCCATTAGATACCATTAAACAAAAACTAATAAATAAAGAAATCAAAAGAAAAAAAAATGTGTTGCACTCGCATTTTATTCAAGCAACTACATTAGTAATGAAACTACTTGTGGATATGCCACATATTGCTGAGGGAGTTTACTGTAAGATGGCATGCTCTAGTTTTTCATTCCAAACTGCGATTGGAGATAATCAATTATTTTCTTATCAACTTGGAATGCCTTGGCAAGAACATCATCTGAGATGGGTGGATTTGATCCAAACACGGCGTTCGCAATGGTGATGGTTCCCGGGTTCTGGCTGCTCAGTCCTGCAATCGCTATGGCATTGGTGTGGCCGATGTTAAACTGGAAGTGAATCAAGTTTATTGGGAAGACAAACACATCGCCCTTCTGAAGGACCTTTGTTATGAGGCGATTGTCAGGGTTGGAAGTAACGAATCCGACGTAAAGGGTGCCCTCCAAGACTGTTAAGATCTCGGTTGCCCTTGGGTGCGTGTGGGGTGCATTGAGACCATAGGGTGCATAGTCTATCCGAACCAAAGAGACTCCGAGGGTGTTGAGTCCTGCTATCTGGGCTACGTTTACTTGGGTCACATTGGACCCAACCTTGTTATTTGTGTTGCCTGGTTTGTCAAGTCCCGTGAAGAAGAAATCATCAGCCTGAACTTGCTTTGGCTCCTTGCACACAAATCCATTCACCAACACTGCCATCATATAACACAAAAGAGTTGTAAGCAGCATATTATTAATTTCAAGAATTATTAAAATAATATAAATAGAAAATAACAGACAATGAGACAAGTGTTGTATCCCATTCATTATGTGAATCCTTTCACGAATGGGGTGGATTGCATTTACATGAAATATTATTTGTAGCAATGATGCAGTTACTTGATTTTTTTCAATGGAATGAAAATACCTGGGCTGTTGCGCACAGCGACACAGAAATCCTGTAAAGGGCTGGGATCCGATGCAGAGGTAAAGGAGAAACTAAATGCAATGAATGCTAAGAGAATAAAGCCAGTAGACATCTTGAAAATCGGTCTAGAATTGTGTATGTATGTATGATAGGAAACTCTAAATGTTATAATGAGAAATGTTTTTGGCTGTGGGTTATGTAAGAGGATTAGGCTAGTATTTATAATGGGGTTACTGAAATGTTTGTCATTGAAATGGTCGTATTATTTTTATTATTATTTGAAATCCAAGACTTCTTCCTCTTCAGTCCTATGTAAAAGAAGGAATTGGCTCAGTTACGTGCAGAAAATATCATCATTTGTTTATTAGTTCTTGATTTCCTTGATGCTAACTACTCCAAATCAGATAAGTGGCATGAAATATACTAAACTTGGTCATGCTTTGAACGGTGGTGATGTGGTCGGAATGGGTTCCTGATGTGATCGTTCATGAGATTTACCTAATCACACACGACCAGGCTAAGCATTTAGTCAACAAAAGAAAATTAACCGAAGCTAAGTAAATGCATATATGCTTGGTCTATTTCGTTTGAATTGGAAACGATGACCTTTTCAACAAGACAATTGTGTGCCCTGTCTGCCTGATATATGAGCCATTCATCATGTAGGCTCCAACTTTAGTGTCTTGTGCAACATAATCTGGTATTTCGTTTATCAGTCAAGTCCATATGCATGAAATAATCCACGGTAACGTGTAAATAGCAAGATTATTTCTTTAGTACAGATTGACGGTCAAAGGTAGACCACGCAAGGTGGATGATACAAATCAGTCATTGAAATGAATTGCTTGATTAAGCTAATATTTAAGATCAGTGGTTTAATTGGATCGATATTGAAGATCAAAGGTTGCGATGGATCGAGATCAATGACAAGTGGTCTTATGGGCAAAATTAGAGATGAATTGTCAGCTTAGGTAAGGTTAATGGTAAACATTCTAATTGGGTGCCTTTATTGACCATGAATGGTATGGTTGGATTGATGATGAAGTCCAATGGTCTAATTTGAACGATATTGGAGATCAACAGTATAATTACGCTGAAGTCGAAGATAAATGGTTTGAATGGACCAATATAAAAGATTAATGGTCTGATTTGGCTAAAATTGGAGATGAGAGGTTCAATTGCTCTGAACTTCAAGATTTGCTGTCTAATTTGCTCCATATTGAAGATCAATTGCTAGTAGACTGTTATCAAAAGATGAACCGTCTGAATGGGCCGAAATTAGAGAATGGTCCAATTTTACCATTACATAGGATTAAAGAAATGATTGGACAACCATTGAAGATGAAATGGATTGAGGTGAATATGACTGGTTTGATTTGATTGATGTTGAACTCAATCCGTCTGATTCAAATGATATTGATGATCAACTGTCATATTAGGCCAAAATTAAAGATCAATGGTCTAATAAGACCAATATCAAAGATTGATGGTTTGATTGGGCCAAAATTGGAGATGAGTGGTCCAATGGGTTTGATATATGAGATTGACAGTCCAATTGAGTTGATATTAAAGGTCCATGGCTGGAATGCACTGATATGAAAGATGAACCATCTGATTGGGCTGAAATTGGAGTTGAATGGTTTGATTGGACCAATACTGATGACTAATGGTCCAATTACGGAAGAGGATTGGCTGGTGTACCACAAACCACCAATATGGCTGGTGTGGGTACGTGTTGTGCGAAGAGGAGCGCTGAGAGGTGGGCATCGGACCGAGTCGGACCGGATTAGGTCAAACTCGACTCTATTCGGAATTATTAGAGCCATACCCGAACTGGATCAGACCAAGTCCGGATAATCTAACCCGAACAGATCCGAAATCCTGCTGGCTTTAACCGATCCCAGTCCAACTCGGTCGGGAAAACCAAGTCGGATGGGATTGGGTGAGGCTCGGATCGTTCAGTTTTCTTAACGGTGAAAATCATTATTATCAGTGTTTTATACAGTGTAATTTACTTGATCATTGAATTTATTTAAAATTTATTATCAACCCTCAAATGATCTAAAAAAACTGATGGACGGTGTAGATAAACCAAAAATATTCAAGATGGCCCACATAATGTACTCAGTAGGATAAAAACTACAGCTACGTAGCTTCTGGAAGAAGCTTTACTCATAGATATAGCTTCTTGAAGAAGCTTTATAATTGCTGTCTGTAGCTAGCACGGAAGCGGATTGCGTACTGAGTAAACTCTGTGGGACAGTGATTGATATATTTTATCCACTCCGTCCATCCATTTTACCGGATAATTTTAGTGGAACGGATTGGCTACTCCCCCTGACACCAGCCCTGGGGCTGGTGGTCGGTGCTTTGTGGGCCCCACTATAATGTATGCGTTTCATCCATTATGTTCATTCATTTTTAAAGATCATTTTAGGGCTTTATCCCAAAAATGAGAGGTATATAAAACTCAAGTGGACCTCACCACATGAAAACAAAAGTGATTGGATATCCACCATTAAAATCATCCTAAGGCCCACTGTACTATTTGTTTGACATCCAATCTGTTGATTAGGTCATACATGCCCAGATGAAGGGAAAAAACAAAAATCAGCTTGATCCAAAACTTTTATGGGCCCCAAAATATTTTTAATGGTCAACACTCATTCAACACTGTTTCCTGTAATGTGGTCCAATTGAGATTGGGATATGCCTCATTTTTGGTCTCGTACAGTAAAATGATCTGTAAAAATATATGGACAGAATGGATGAAATACATACATCATGGTGGGCCCCACAGAGCACCGACCACCAGCCATTGGCTGGTGTCAGGGGGAGTAGCCAATCCGTTTCCTAATTTTAGGGCTTGAACTTAAAACCGAAGTATATTCAAACCTCAATTGGACCACACCACATGAAACAGTGTGAATTGAACATCTACCATTGAAAATTTCTTGGGGGCCATAGAAGTTTTGGATCAAGCTTGTATTTGTGTTTTCCCTTCATCGATGTTTGTGCGATCTCATGAACAGGTTGGATGAGAAATAAACATCACTGTGGGCCCTATAAAGGTTTCAACGGTGGAAATCATTATTGCAACTGTTTCTTATGGTATGGTACACTTGATCTTTGGGTATGCTTAAATTTTGGTCTCAACCACTAAAATAGGATGGAAAATGGATGGACGGCGTGGATAGACCAGATACATTCACATTGGGCCCAACCAAGTTTACTTAGTGCGATAAGAGCGTACTGAGTAACTCAGTACACAATCCGATTTCAGCTAGCACCAGCTAGCCTATAGCTGTTCTTGGTATGTGTCGTGTGAAGATGGCAGTGACGCTCCTCGATCTCCGAGTTGTGAGATCAGTTCAAAGAGATCAAAGTTACATCTTACATGGGCCCCACAGTGATGTATTTCTTATATCTACACTGTTCATCTATTGTTGGAGATGATTTTAGAGCATTATCTAAAAAAATGAATCATATCCAAAGATCATCTAGACCACATCGTAAATAGCAATAGAGATAATGATTTTCACCGTTAAAAAATTTGTAGGGCCCACTATAACGTTTATTTTACATCTGATCTGTTTATGAATAAGAAAAATAAATTTCATACAATCATAAGTAACTGAATGAAGAGAGGAAAAACAAATTTTATATTGATCAAAAAATTTTGAGACCTTAAAAAGGGTTTCAACGGCAGACGTTCAATCTCCCACTAGTTTTTTAGGTGTGGTCCAGTTGGTGGTTAGATCCATCTTATTTTTTGTTTTTAACTTAAAATGAATCACCAAATGGATGGTCGACGATTTGGATATAACACATACCTTGTGATCAGACTCGTTACACCAGCCGATCCGCTTGATACACATGCGCTTCCGTCAACTTTGGGTGTGACTATCAAGACACAGCCTCTAAACAGTTGTATGCACCTGCTACAACTCCTTCTCTCTTTCGTTTACAACTATACACCATTTCTCGGTATATATTTCTCTCCAACGGATCAATTCCATGAAGCTCCGTAGCCCAATAGCAAAAAAAGAAAAATTTTATCTATCAAAGGACATCTAGCTAGTCTTCTTTTTGCCTTCTTCTTTAATAGAAATACAGAGGCAAATATAAAGAGAGATAGATAGATATGGAGAGATAGGGTTGGGGCGGGGTGGGGTGTTTTGGTGCTGAACGAAAAGCCTGGGTGGTTAAACTTTTATTTAGAGATATATTTACATCCGAGTCGGGTGGGGTCGGGTCGGTTCGAGTTTTCGGATCGGTTCTGTCCGGATACACCTCTATCCGAACTCGACCCGAAAAAGATCGGATCTGGATTGGCAAACTTGATCAGGGCCAATCTAGGCCGTCGGTTCTATTCGGAACGGTACCAAGTCGGGTCGGATCAGGTCGGATCCACCGGATCAGGTCCAACATGCCCACCTCTAGCGCTGACACTTTTGGAGCTCTGAGTTGTAAACGGCTCAAAGGACATCAAAGTTACATGGGCCACACAATGATGTATTTATTATATCCACCCCGTTCATCCATTTGGTGAGATAATTTTAGATCATGAGTTCAAAAATGAGTCACATCCAAAGCTCAAGTGGACCACACTACAAATAGAAGTGGGATAATGATTATCACAGTTAAAACATTTGTAAGGCCCACCATCGTGTTAATTTTCCATCCTATCTGTTCATAAGGTCACACATACCAGGATGAAGAGGGAAAACAAATATCATATTGATCCAAAACTTCTGTGACCCGAAAATGGTTTCATTGGTAGATGCTCAATCCCCCACTACGTTTTTCAGTGTTCCACTTGATTGGATCTGTCTTTTTTTTTTTTCTGCCCAAGCCTTATTACTAACTCTCCAAATAAACTAACGGTTTGGATATAACACATACCTCATGATTGTACCCACAGAACTTAGTGATGTCAACACACCAACAATATTGGTTGTGTGTGGTACACCAGCCAATCCCATTTTGGAAATCTTGTGCCTTTCTTTATTATCTATCAATGACACAGGTTTTGACGTAAGTGCAGAAATAGATATATATATATATATATATATATATATATATATATATATATATATATATATATATATGGGAAAAGGTACTATACGCTCGACCTTACCGTGGCCTTCCGTAAGGTCGAGCGCTGTCCTATTGCTGGCCGTTAGATGGAGGTGGTTTGCATCCAACGGCTGTTGCTTTAACGCCTAATGAAGGAGAGAAACCGGTATCACCGGTTTCTTTGTAGCCGAATACGTACACGGCCATGTAAATAGGGCTTTTTTACCCCTTCGACGCAACCATCTCTCTCTCTCCCTGGATTTGGTCGAGCAACTACATCCCTGTGCAGCCGCCTTCACCCCTCTCTCTCTCCCTCTCTCTCTCCCCCTTTCTCTCTCTCTCCCTCAATCCATACCATCACGCAGTGCAGACCTCAGATTGAGTGTTAAAGGTAAGGTCTCGGAATGGATCATGCACTGGCTCTGGATTCGGATCCGAGTTTGGTTCAAGTTCTGGGTCTGGGCATGGATCAAGCTCTGGTTCTGGCTTTGGCTCTGGATCCCGGCTTTGGACAGTGATTTGGGATGGATTTTTCTTACATTCCTCTTTTTCTTTTCTTTTCACTACAAGTGTTTGGCATGATGTTCTTGATAATCTCTTGTTGATAGTTTAAATGGTTGTCATTTACAATGTTTGTAGTCTCTGTTAAGATTTGTAATTCTTCATTGTATTAATGATGCTGATTATTAGATTTCTTTGATTTAGTTCTTTCTTGTCGATGATTCCATATTAGCTGAGAGGGATAGTGTTTATTATCATTTATGTCATGTTGATGTCAGCACCATTATAAAGACATATAAAAAAAGATGATCTTCATGTTGGGGCCCACCCTGTGCATGGATCAGATGATCTACAAGTGTGGCATGATGGTAGAAAAGATGGAGCTGCATGCCAGGCTACCATGAGGCTGGCTAGATGTAGGTGATCAGTTCTGGTAGTGGGGTTTTTTCTCTGGTAATAAGTGAAGCTGTGCTAGTATAGCATTGGCCATCTCTGTTTTACCAGCTGGAGTTATTTCAAGTCATTTCAATTGGCCATCCAAACGCACTACACATCTCGAATGCTAAGATATATGCCGTTTGTGTGATGTATATGTTTCTATGCTTAGTGGTTGGACGCAAGCACGAGTAATGTGCATTGTTGTAGCTGAGTATTGTGCACGATTAGCCAAGTAGGGCTAGGTCACACTAGGCCACTTTGCTGGACGGACTTAAAAGGCAAGCCGGTCATGTTGATTTCTAGATTCCACTCAAGACAGGGATGGAAAACCAGTGCTCAGTGACCTGAATGACAAGCAACCACGACTCCATGACTTGTTGATTAAAGCACGCTTACATATTTTTTTATAGGAAAAAAAAAAAAAAAAACTCTCTCAACATAAAGCTGAATTACTCTGGCCTTGCATTAGAATTGAAGCAAGCAGCTTAGGCAGCCTTCAAACTGCGGAACATCCATGGGAGGGTAAATGCCTACAAAAAAAAAAGGTGTTACTTGTCAAAGGTTCACTGAGGGAAAACACAAGGCCAAAAACAAACAAAGCGAGAGAAGGAAACTGACCTGCGGAGATTACATCAATCATCCAGGTAGTAATAAGAGCCAGCAGATTTCTACTCCCTGTCCTTAGTGGAGTCCAACTTGTTAATTCATGGCCTATAATTAGTTGGGTCCCACCTGAATGTAATATTCAGATGCTACACAAAACATGGGAGCAAGCGGTTAAAGCTCTTAAGCACGGTAGCGCAAGCACATGCATGCAAGTGTAACCAAGGAAACCCACGCTATCTATCCAAACCAATTACACAACATCTGTAAAAAAAACCTTTTCATTTCCAAGCAACTCTGTCTAGAATTCAAGCCTGTGGCCTGATTCACTAAAACAAGAAAAGGCAAAAGCCTCATAGGACTCAAACTTAAATTGTCCTCATTTTATACTATTTAACACTATTTAAGATTCCAAAAAAGTATGAATATTGAGTATTTTTTTTCTAGGCCTATTTGGATTAGTACCTTGGATTTTCCGTTCTAATTTCTAACTTCGTGAATCTGGTCTTTTGTTGCAGGTTTCAAGTAAGAAACCATAGCACTCGGTTAATTAGCTTTGAGTTTTCATTTTCTTTTATGTAGTTGAACAGACATGTTTGTTATGTAGTATCGTCATTGTCTTTAGCCATTCTAGCCCGAGGACACTGACTATATCACCATCATTTGACTTGTAGAATACAAATGACCATATCGCTTGGGACTGGGAGTGATGAAGTGCAAGTGTAATTGATTGATAAACAACCCAATGGCAGTAGTGGAGGTGATTCGTGTGGGAGCCAGGATCTTGAAACACAACTCAAGCTTTATGGTACGGAGGCCAAAGAACTCAAGTGGGTTTTTCTTTTCTTCTTTTTTCATTTTTTTCCTTTCTTTCTAGAAGACTCTGAAATGGCATTTGGTTGTTTTGTTTCTTTGAATTTGGCTCTCCAATGCTAGAAAACGCTAACTTTCATTTTGTGTTTTTAAATTCCTAGGGCCTCAACTGCAGAAATTCAAAGAACATACTTGTTGGAAGGTATATCTTCAAATTAACAATTCATCTCTTGTAATTGACAAGAATTTTGTTCTTTTAATTGGTTGGAAGTATCTAAATTTTAATTGGTTGGTTATTTGTTCCAATGCAAACTATGCAGAATTCCAAAAAATTCCAAAGAACACCCAATTCCACCAACAAATCCATCTCACCATTCAGCATTCTTGCCAGACATAGCATCAAGCCTTGTGTCACCCCATTTGCACACGTGCCACGTCCATGAGTGCAAGGAGACAGTTGCATTGCCTTAGCATGTAAGGCGTTGGCACATGTATCATTCAATTATAAGATAATTAACTGACACTCACCTGCCTCTATTTAGTAGTTGACTATGGTTGGACTATTCCAATTATCTGATCAGTTTAATGCAGCTGGATAAATTAATCTTTTATGCTACTTATTGTTTTTGTAACTTATTATCTAGTTGTAATTTTGGAATGACAACAATCTATAATTTGTATCTGAATTGGGTTTTCTTTGGAATTTTTCATTGGAATTCTGATTTCATTTGGAATTTTAATTTCATTGTTGTATATTTTTTTAGTCTATTGATTGGGTTTTCTTCTATCTTCATTACTTCCGTTTTCTCTATCCCTTCTTCTTTCTTTTGGCAGATTAAACAGAGAAGAAAGGAAGGAAGAGTTAAAAAAGAATAAAAATAAACACTAAGTTGTCTACTCCCTATTTTTTGTTGTGGTTTTTCTTTTTTTTTTTTTTGTGGATTATTTCCCTTTTTCTCAGGACCATCCTTACTGTCATGGGTTTGTAAGCCATGAAGTCTTTATATGTGTTAGCTTAGATGAGTTGATCAATCAGGGCATTTACTAGCAATGGTAAGAGACGTCACATTCTTATAATTTTTTTTCTTTTAAAAGCAGGAAATAGCTACGGATATTAGCCGTAGCCTTATTTCTAGACTCTGAACTATTACTAGCTTCAGCATATTGCTACGGATTTCGTTATACATTTAGCTACACATATTATCCGTAGCTATGTACATTTCGCTACATGATACGTTGGGGGCCACCACTTTAAATTCCTAAACCATACATATTTTTAGAAATTTGATATTTTACCTCTGCTAAAATGGGTCCCATGTGATCGGGAATCAAATCCCAAAATTGGACAAGTTAAAGTTGTGCACAAAAGTTCTGTGCAAAAATTTATACATGCACATTAAGCATGCCCTACCTTACAGATTTTGGAGTGCATACATAGGACTACCAAGGTCACTTGACGAAACATCCAAAAGTTTCCCCATACGATCAGGAGGTACGCCCAAAAATGGTCGGACCCATTTCTCCACTGCACTTCCAGCACAGTTTCTCAAAAATTATTGTACAACTTTATAATATAAATTATATATTTTTACAACAATAAGTTTACAATGGTCTGAATACATTAAAAATAAATAAATAAATCCTCTATGCTCCACTCCTTGTTTAAGCATGCATGATGCATGGCGCAGACCACAGAGCATGTCATGATGCATGACCAAGCAATAGAACTGGGATCTTTGGCTTGTTGAGAGAGGCAAAGCGTTTTGTAAGTTTGAGGTTTCTTTGCTTGAATTACTTTGAGAGAGTCCACTCCCTATCTGCTCCAGATAACCTGATGGAAGTGAACAAAATAAAATCTCATTATTTCAGTACCAAATAAATCTAGGCATCAAACTAAAATGCACAAATCACATTTTGCAGTATGAAACTTTAAATTGCAACAGTCAAGTATACCTGCAAAATCCATGAAACAGTTTAATAGTACCAAGTCTAACAGATTCTTGGAAAATTCGGTGACTCTCTTGTAGGCAAAGCAAAGTCTTAAAAAAAAAAAAAAAAACATAAATTAAAAACCCAACCAACTCATTTGGAAAGATCTCAATTCCCTCTGAAATGTTGTTTTCATCCCATCAAGAAGAACACAGAACCAGAAAGAAAAAGAAAAAGAAATCCAGATGTGGGAAGGGCTCCTTGCCTTAAGTGGGTTGCTATGCTGTTTCTCATGATTTATCAACTAAACAGTACTGCTTTTAATTACAGCGGGTGGCTTTCGAAATGTTCTAGTAATTGGTGCTGATGCGCTTTCCCGATGTGTAGATTGGAAAGATAGAGGTACTTGTATCCTCTTTAGTGATGCTGCTGGTGCAGTATTAGTACAGGTACCTAGCTCTTTAACACCAAAGATGCATTTGTATGCACATGCAGTATTAACACAGGTACCTGGCTCTTTAACATTTCTTCCATCAGATATTATTTACTTTGATTTTGTTTTTCATATCCTTATCTCGTCCATGAAACTAGCTTCCAAAAATGATAGTAATAATGTTAATAAAACTAAACTAAACTAAATAAGGTTTGAAACTTGAGTCAGGCCTGCTGCTACCATAAACATCCTGAAATGACAACTTTGTAGCTGTTTCAGTTAAGATTAGGATCCCAAATCTACCAATCTTCACCATCCCAAGAGATGTTCTGAATACAAAATCCTGACCCTTGACCACTTAAAATGGAGGATATTAAGAATATAATTTAGTTGCCTTGGATAATTGAAAAGCCTGATCAGTCACTGAACATCTATATTGTTGCTGGCATTGTTGAACTAAAACCCATTAACCATGAACTTGTGGAAACGGTCAGCAAGATTGTTGCATTATCACTTTTTCATCCCAAATTTGCAGTGGGATAAGCTGGATAAATGTTAGAAGTAATGGATTGGGATTGTCTCATGGCTTTTATTTTAAAATGTGAGCAATCTGTCTATATGTGTGGACCTGATCAATACATAAACCTGCAATGTGTCATGTGGATGGGATGATAAACCTATCAATTCTCAGGAAATTAAAAAAATAAAAATAAAAAATCTCAACCTTATAACTAATTATTGCAATTCAGTTCATCTATGCATTCAAACTCAGCCTTATAAATTTCTTAATTCATTTCATAAGCAAGAAGGAAGTTATTAGAAAAAGAAATTTTCGCTGATGTAGTTGGCTTGCCTTTTAAGCCCGTCCGGCAAAGAGCCCTAGTGTGACCTGGCCCTACTTGGCTAATTGTGCACAATACTCAGCTACAACAATGCACATTACTCGTGATTGCATCCAACCACTAAGCATAGAAACATATCCATCACACAAACGGCCTATATCTTAGCATTCGGGATGTGTAGTGTGTTTGGATGGCCAATTGAAATGACTTGAAATAACTCCAGTTGGTAAAACAGAGATGGCCAATGCTGTGCTAGCACAGCTTCACTTATTACCAGAGAAAAAACCCCACTACCAGAACTGATCACCTACATCCAGCCAGCCTCATGGTAGCCTGGCATGCGGCTCCATCTTTTCTACCATCATGCCACACTTGTAGATCATCTGATCCATGCACAGGGAGGGCCCCAACATGAAGATCATCTTTTTTTATATGTCTTTATAATGGTGCTGACATCAACATGACATAAATGATAATAAACACTATCCCTCTCAGCTAATATGGAATCATCGACAAGAAAGAACTAAATCAAAGAAATCTAATAATCAGCATCATTAATACAATGAAGAATTACAAATCGTAACAGAGACTACAAACACTGTAAATGACAACCATTTAAACTATCAACAAGAGATTATCAAGAACATTATGCCAAACACATGTAGTGAAAAGAAAAGAAAAAGTGGAATATAAGAAAAATCCGTCCCAAATCACTGCCCAAACCCAGGATCCAGAGCCAGAGCCAGAGCCAGAGCCAGAGCCGGATCTATGCCCAGACCCAGAACCTGAACCAAACTCGGATCCGAATCCAGAGCTACAGCGTGATCCATGCCGAGACCTTACCTTTAACGCTCAATCTGAGGTCTGCACTGCGTGGTGGTAGAGAGAGAGAGAGAGAGGTGAAGGCGGCTGCACAGGGATGTAGCTGCTCGACCAAATCCAGGGAGAGAGAGAGATGGTTGCGTCGAAGGGGTGAAAAAGCCCTATTTACATGGCCGTGTACATATTCGGCTACAAAGAAACCGGTGATACCGGTTTCTCTCCTTCATTAGGCGTTAAAGTAACAACCGTTGGATGCAAACCGCCTCCATCTGACGGCCAGCAATAGGACAGCGCTCGACCTTACGGAATGCCATGGTAAGGTCGAGCGTATAGTACCTTTTCCCTATATATATATATATATATATATATATATATATATATATATATATATATATATATATGAAATGGTACTATACGGCCGAGCATATGTAATGTTACCATGCGGTTGAGTCGCGTTGAATACAGACAGAAAAGAAGCCGATTGCGTGGTGTCCTTCAGTGCGTTGACGTTATGAAGTTATGTGACCCCACAATGATGTATGTGTTATATCCAAACTATTCATTCATTTGGGTAGATCACTTTAGGGCATGAGCTCAAAAATGAGACAGATTCAATGTTCAAATGAATAGCACCAAAGAAAGTAGTGGGGATTAATTGCTATCATTGAAAACTTCTTAGGGCTCTCATAAGTTTTGGATCAAGCTGATATTCGTTTTACCCCTTTAGTCTAGGCTGCGTGACCTTATGAAATGGTTGGATTTCAAAAAAAAAAAAAAACCATCAAGTAGGCTCCCAGAAGGTTTTAACGGTGGCTGTCGTCCTCACTGCTTTATGTGGTGCGGTCTACCTGAGCTTTGGATCTGACTAATTTTTAAGTCTATCCTCTAAAATGATCTCACCAAATGGATGGACGGTTTGGATATAGTACATACAGCAGGGTGGGGGCCGAAGTCGGTGGTGCTCTGCACACCACACAATCAACTTCCAGGAAGAAGATACAGAAGGTGGGTGTGGATTCTGTGGGTTTTACCCTTACCATGGGGCCCACCTTGATGAATTTTTGCATATCCATGCCGTCCGTCCATCTTTCCAGCCCATTTTAGATGTCATTCCAAAAATTAAGTAGATCCAAAACTTAGGTGGACCACAAATCATAAAAAATGGTGATGGAACTCCTACCATTAAAAACTTCTATAGCCCACTATAATGTTTATTTTTCATCCGACCTATTAATAAGGTCAAAAAGACCTAGATGGAGGGAAACGATGAGGATTGTACGATCCAGACCATCCAAATTGTGGGTCCCCTTTTGGATTAATTATATACTAAAATGATACTTATCAAGCATTTTTAGCCATCCAATTAATGGACATTAAATAAACTAGGGCAATCCACTACTGTTCTCAAACAAGAGATATACTTGCACGGAGAGAGCCAAATACTAGGAGTGGGACATAGATTGGCTCGGACAGCCTAGTTGTGGCCACCGTGATGTAAATCCATACCATTCATCTAATTGCCAAGTTATTTTAAAACATTGCCTGAAAAATAAGGCAAATACAAAACTCAAGAGGACCACATGACAATAAACAGGGAACGTCCAACATTGAACATTCGCAGGGATACAAAAGTTTTGGATTAGGCTGATATTTCTGTGTTTTTAGTTCATCCCAATAGAAACGACCTTGTGAACGGAATGGATGGCATATAAGCATCACTGTCGACGCCTGGGAGGTTTCAACGGTAGACATTTCCCTATTACTGTGCAGCCCACTTGAGTTTTGGATCTACTTCGTTTTGGGCACACGTCCTAATGTGATAACATAGCGGATTTCTCACATACATCACTGTGGGCTCCACCTACTTTCCTCCGGCTATAAGCTTAGCCATGCATTGTAGGAACAAGATGTTGTCCGGTCGGAACTCATAAGCGGATTGCGTGGTGTGCCACACTCAGCTTTTTTTTTTTTTTTTTTTTTTTTTTTTTGGGTTAGCTTGTTAGTACACACCCATGTCAGGACACACACTCCATGTTAGCCACCCCCACTAGGGATCGATACCAAGACCTCAAGTGTTGAAACGAGGCATCTCCACTCAGTTTGCCAGTTGAGTGCCACACTCAGACTTGGCGGTGTGTTTATGTCACTAAGTTATGTGGGCCCAACATAATGTAAATATTGTATCCACACTGTCCATCCATTTTTCAAGATCATTTTAGAGGATGATACAAAAATTGAGGTAGATCCAAAGCTCAAGTGAACCACAACATAGAAAACGTTGAAGATTTAATGCCTACTATTGAGAACTTTTTAGGAGCATCAGAAGTTTTGGATCAACCTCATATTCATTTTTTACCTTCATCTAGGTTTGTTTGACCTTCTGAATGGGTTGGATGGAAAATAAATATCATGGTGCATCTTAAGAAGGTTTCAGCGGTAGACATCATTGTCCCTACTATTTTCTGTGGTATTGGTTCACCTAACCTTTGAATTTGCCTCATTTTTGGGCTCATGCCCTAAAATGATCTCTCCAAATGGATAGATGGTTTGGATATAACACATACATCATGGTGAGGCCACTTATGATGTTTACGTCAACACAGGTTGTGGGTGCACCACGCAATCTGCTTCCCCATCCATGGAAGTCGCAATAGGGTAAAACATCAGCCGATTTTTCTGTCTTTGCTTCCTTATTACTCGGGAGTTATCTACACCATGAACTTTACAAACTCTTATTCAATGGCTGGTGAGAAGACACGACTCGACCTCATGGTAACATTGCATATGCTCAACTGTATAGTACCATTTCCCATATATATATATATATATAGAGAGAGAGAGAGAGAGAGAGAGAGAGAGAGAGAGAGAGAGAGAGAGGAATGCTCAGCATTACCTACGAACCTTCCTATCAACTGTCAGATAAAGTAGACGGTCTAGATGAAGGCGTTCTTAGCGTGAGTTTCCTTCTCTCGCACGCCTCTTCATCTTATTCACTATCTGAAGGATGTAGTGGAAGCCTTTTCACATAAAATTCTTCTATTGGGATGCTAGGTGGGTCCCACCAAGATGTTAGTGATAAATCCACGCCGTCCATACATTTTTTAAAATAATTTTATGTTATGAACCCAAAACTGAGGTAGATCAAATTCTCAAGTGGGCCACACAGTGTTGATTGAAATCTCACCATTAAAAACTCCTGGGGCTACCAAAATTTTGGATCAAGCTGATATTTGCTTTTTTTTCCATCATCCAGGTCTATATGACCTAATCTACAGGTTGAATGTCAAATAAATATCACGGTGGACCCCAAAAAATATTTAATGGTGAGAATCATTATCACCGCTGCTTCCTGTGGTGTGGTCCACTTGAGATTTGGATCTGCCTTAGTTTTGGGATAATGCCTTGAAATGATAAGGAAAAATGGATGGACTAGGTAGATTTCTCAAAAACATCATGATGGGCCCCATAGATTTCCAACGAACTTTCTAAATTGCTTATGTCATTACACGTCATTATGGGCAGATTTGATTTCCTGCAAAAGCCTTTCGCAGGAAGTTCCTGCGTAAGCATGCTGGGTGGGCCCCACCACTATGTTTTTGGGAAATATACTCCATACATCCGTTTGTCGAGCTCATTTTAGGAAAATCGACCAAAAACGAGGTGGATCAAAACTAAAGTGGGCCACATGAGAGGGAAATTTTGGGAAATAAATACCTACCGTTGAAACCTTCCTGGGCTTCATCTTGATGTTTATATGCCATCAAAACCGTTTATAAGGTCATTAACATAGGGATGAAGTGAAAATATAAAAAATTTATCCTGAAAAAAAGCTTTTATGGTCATAAAAATGTTTCAACGGTTCTCACTAAATCCCTATTGTTTCCTCTCGTGTGGCCCAGTCGAATCTTGGATCCACCTCATTTTTTGTCGCTTGTCCTAAAATTAGCTTGCAAAACAGATGAACAAAGTATATTTTCCAAAAACATGGTGGTGGGCCCCACCCAGCATACCCAGGAACTTCCTGCCTAAGGCTTTCGCCGGAAATCAAATTCTGGCCACTCAAAGCTATTGCCTATCCCAAAGACGGGCGGAGGTTGGAAGTGATATGCGTCCCTCACCTCCCGCGTGGATTAGCTGCTAATAGGTTGATAACAGACTCCCTAATGAAGTGAATGTCACCAAGTTCTGTGGGCCACACCATGATGTATGTTTTGTATCTACACCGCCCATCAATTTGGAGGGATCATATTAGTGCATGATCCAAAGAATGAGTCGGATCCAAAGATCTAGTGGACCCCACCACAAAAAATAGTGAGGAGAGTGACGCCCACCATTAAAAAGTTCTGAGGGCTACAAAAGTTCTCGATCCAGCTAATATTTGTGTTTTCCCTTCTTTCATGTCTGCATTAACACATGAACAGATTGGATCTCAAATAAAAATTATGGTGGACCTTTTGAAGGTTTCAATGGTGGGCGTCACACTCACTACTGTTTTCTATGGTGGGGTCCACCCCAACCTCCATACCTCGTTCTTTGGACCATATCCTAAAATGATCTCTCCAAATGTATGGACAATGGGGATACAACACATACATCATGTGGGGCACACAAAACTTGGTGACGTCACTTCAGTAGTGACTCTGGCTACTCAACCTCTATCATTAATCATTATCCAATCCATGTCAGCTACTCAACCTCTGTCGGGGACGCGGATTTCTACGAAAGCCTTTCGCAGGAAGTTCCTGCGCTGGGAACCCAGGTGGGGCCCACTATTATATTTTTGAGAAATCCTCTCTGTCCATCCGTTTTTTAAGTTCATTTTAAGATATGAGGCCAAAAATGAACCGTATCTAATTCTCAAGTGGGCCGAAAACATGATAATTGAATGTCCACATTTGAAATATTCGTGGGGCCAAAAAAGTTTTCAATCATGCTATTATTTTTGTTTTTAGTTCATCCCAGTACAAATGACGTTATCAATGGTATGGATGGCATGTAAACATCACGGTCGAACTTAGGGAGGTTTCAACAGTAGAAATTTCCCTAACTACATTTTCCTTTAGTGCGGCCCACTTGAGTCTTTTATCCTGATAAATTTTGGTCTTATCTCCTAAAATGATCTCAAAAAATGGATGGACAGAGAGGATTTCTCACAAATATAACAGTGGGCCCCACCTGGGTTCCTAGCGTAGGAACTTCCTGCAAAAGGCCTTAGTAGGAAATCCAGTCTGCGTCCCTTAATGATGCATGCAATTTGCACAGTTCATTGGAAATCTAGGTGGGGCCGACCATGATGTTTTTGAAAAATCTACCCTGTCCATCCATTTTTCCTTATCATTTCAAGGCATTATCCCAAAATTGAGGCAGATCCAAATCTCAAGTGGACCACACCACAGGAAGTAGCGGTGATAATGATTCTCATCGTTAAATATTTTTTAGGGCCCACCGTGATATTTATTTGGCATCCAACTTGTAGATTAGGTCATACAGAACTGGATGATGGAAAAAAACAAATATCAGCTTGATCCAAAAATTTGGTAGCCCCAGGAAGTTTTTAATGGTGAGAGTTCAATCAACACTATGTGGCCCACTTAAGAATTTAATCTACCTTAGTTTTGGTTTCATACTATAAAATTATTTTTAAAAATGTATGGATGGTGTGGATTTATCACTAACATCTTGGTGGGACCCACCTAGCATAGGAAACTCGCTCTTTCGAGCTCGCGCTAAAAGCGCCTTCATACAGACCGTCTACCTTATCTGACGGTTGATAGGAAGTTCGCACGTAATAACGTGTGTATATGTGCGTAGCTGAGCGTGTGTGTGTGTGTGTGTGTGTGTGTGTGTGTGTGTGTGTGTGTATATATATACACACACAAACGGTAGAAATATGCGTATTTCCTCTGTGTACAATGAATTTCTCTGTTTTATAGGATGAAATCTTTTGGAGCGTGGATCTTCAGTGGGCCCCACCATGATGTATATGTTAGATCCACACTATTGAACCATTTTTCAAGATAGGTCTAGGATGTGAACTAGAAAATGAGGCAGATCTGGAGCGAAATTGAACGACGTCAGAAAAACCAAGGATTGTCAGAACCTTCATAGGGCGGACATGATGTTTATTTGCTATTCTACTTGATTCAAATAGACCACGCAAACCTGGATAAAGGGAAAACAAAATATGAGATTGTTAACCCCTGAGTGGTTTTTAACGGTGGGTACACAATTGCCATTGTCTCTGTTTCGTGGTCCTGTTGAGATTTGGATTTGCATCGTTTTGGGGTTCATGCCATAAAATGATCTTGAAATATGGATGGACGTTGTGGATCTAACACATACATCATGGTGGGGCTCACACAAGTTCCACTCCTTGTAACATGTGTTGGGGGCCTTGCTCAAACCTTAGGATCTAGCCTCCCAGAACAAACCAAAATTATGGGATAATAAAGCAGTGAAATAAATCAAAGCATAAACCACACACCACACAAGAGATTTTTACGTGGAAAACCCTCAAAGAGGTAAAAACCACGGGACTTCGTCCAGATCAACAATCCACTATGAAGTAGAACGTTACAACCTTCTTCACTCACGCATGAGTGGATAAACAATAAGAGAATAAAAGAAAAACGGAGAGATCTCACTGATTATGAGGATGTGGAAGTGCTGAGATATATTAGATCACCTCTACGAGCATAACCTCCTGTCCACAAGCTTCCTCCCTCTCTCTCTCTCTCTCTCTCACACACACACACACACATACACACCCCTTTGATAGCCCTAAACACATTGGCAAACCCTTGCAAAGCTTTAGGAAACCCTCTTGCATTACCTCTTGCATGCCCTAGAAAACCCTAGAGACCTCCTATTTATAGTTTAGGAAACTCTCTTTTGCACCCTTGCGAAAGCCGCCTCAAAATTTCGAATCCCACATAAAATCGGACTCAAATCTGCATAATCAGGACTGGTCGTGCAGGCTGCAGGACTGGTCAAGCCGACCCTCGACTGGTTGAATACTATTCACAGAGCTCGCTGGACTTTGAATCGAGTGACCCAGGACTGGTCGAGCAGGTTGCAGGACTGGTCGAGCAGCGCAGGGATTCCACTGTTTGTGGCATTCGAACCGCACCTCATCTCCTCTAACCTGAGGAGGAAAACACCATCAACATGGACATCCTTTATTCTTTCTGGACGCAGTAGGCATCTCACTCCGAATCCTCCGGATACGTGGATTGCGGGTGTATGCCTTTCGACTAATATAGGTCAACTATAACCTAAATGGGACCATCGTGAGTTTTTCAAGAAATCCGACCCGTTAATTAGTTTTAACAGATCATGTTAGGATAAGAGCCCAAAAACGAGCCAGATCTAGCTATCAAGTGGGTTATACGATAGGAAACTGTGAAGATTGAACGTCCACCATAGAATCATTTATAGGGCCACAGTAGTTTTGGATCATGCTAATAATTTTGAGTTTTCAGTTCATCCCAGTAAGTACGAACTTTTTTTTAAAAATTTTTAGATTAGCTTGTTAGTACACACCCATGTCAGTACACACACTCCATGTTAGCCACCCATACACACGCCCATGTCAGTACACACACCCATGTCCGTAAGTATGAACTTATGAACGGTATAGATGGCATACAAATATCACAGTGGACTGTATAAAGGTTTTAACATTAGGAATTTCTCACAAACATAAAAGTGGGCCCCAGCCATCGGTCCATGTTACTGCGAAAGGATTTTGCGGGAAATCCACGCCCAGAGGGTTTGGAGAGACAGGAAGCCGACTACGTGGGAAGGAAAAAATGATGGACATGTTTCGAGAAGCAGAGCTTCTGTGGGGCCATCATGATGTTTGTATTAGATCCACAGCGTTAATCCATATTTCGAGATCATTTTATGGCGTAAGCTGAAAATCGAGTCGGTTAAGACTCTCATATCATAAAGTAGCATAAACGCACCTGTTTTTGCCTAGAAAAATCTAATTTATTTTTGGTGAGGACTCGTGATATATAGAAAAGTTAAGCCTATTGAACAAGTTTTCTAAACCGAGGTAACAGTGATGAAACGTACATATTTTGACTTTGGATATGCAAGTTTGCTTAATAACAAGTGTTGCAGCTCCAACTCAATTTGCAGGATCACATTTCAAGGCCCATGAAAATTTACCTACGAAATTATTTTTGGATAAGTGTCCACATGAGCTGTAGAAGGTAGCATATATAGGAAAACGACTTCAAAGTGGGATGTTCAAACGAACATCCGTCCATGTCTACGTGCATGTCTTGGACATGCTCGTGCATTCCACCATCACCTCTGCTGCAGGTGTATTGATGGCCTGGATATTTTGCACGAACAGTCCAGATCTCATGATTTAGTGTGAGAATGTGGACCTCTCTTTGATCTTGTCCATTAGATTAGTTTTCATGGTCTGCATGAGGTGTTCCACTTTTGATTTGGACCATCAGCACGAGACACTCTAGATATCATCATTCTCCCTGGTTCAAAGAAAATGCAGCCTCGATTTTGAATTGCTCAACCTTAAAAGGCTTCCATTGTATAGGGTTATTATGTGGGATGTTTTTTCACATGACCATTTCGATCCTCTTGTCATTGTGGCGAATACTCCCCACTGGGTACTGCAAATCTGACCGTTGATCTTTTATCATGCATGCAACATTAAAGTATGGGTTGATCCAAACTGTTGATGCATCATCAATTGCATTTTTATAATTATCTAGACAGATATTTTCGTCACGTGCTATAATCCATTAGATATCATTAAACGGAAACAAATAAAGAAAGAAAACAAGAGACAAAATAAATAAATAATAATAATAAAAATGTTGCACTCCCATTTTATTGTATGGGGCATGCTCTAATTTTTCATTCCAAACTTCGATTGGAGATAATCAACTATGTTCTTATCAACTTGGAATGCCTTGGCAAGAATGTCGTCTGAGATGGGTGGATTCGATCCAAACACAGCATTCGCAATGGTGATAGTTCCTGGACTCTGGCTGCTCAGTCCTGCAATTGCTATGGCATTGGTGAGGCCAATGTTAAACTGGAAGTGAACCAAGCCTATTGGGAAGACAAACACATCGCCCTTTTGAAGGACCTTTGTCATGAGGCGATTGTCTGGGTTGGAAGTGACGAATCCGACATAAAGGGTGCCCTCCAAAACTGTTAAAATCTCCGTCGCCCTTGGGTGCGTGTGGGGTGCATTGAGACCATAGGGTGCATAGTCTATCCGAACCAAAGAGACTCCGAGGGTATTGAGTCCTGCTATCTGAGCTACGTTTACTTGGGTCACATTGGACCCAACCTTGTTACTCATGTTGCCTGGTTTGTCCAGTCCCGTGAGGAAGAAATCATCAGCCTGAACTTGCATTGGGTCCTTGCACACAAATCCATTCACCAACACTGCCATCATATAACACAAAAGATATTGTAAGCAGCATATTCTTTCAAGAATTATTAAAACAATATAAACAGAATATAACAGACAATGAGGTTGGTGTTTTATCCCATTCATCATGTGAATCCTTTCACGAATGGGGTGGATTGCATTTACATGTAATATTATTTGCAGCAATGATGCAGTTACTTGATTTTTTATTTTTTTTCTTTCAGTGGAGTGAAAATACCTGGGCTGTTGCGCACAGCGACACAGAAATCCTGTAAAGGGCTGGGATCGGATGCGGAGATAAAGGAGAAACTGAATGCAAAAAATGCTAAGAGAAGAAAGCCCGTGGACATCTTGAAAATCTGTCTAGGATTGTGTATGTATATATGCTATGAAACTCTAAATGTTATAAAATGATGAGTTTTTCGGCTGTGGGTTCTGTAAGAGAATTAGGCTAGTATTTATAACGGGGTTACAGAAATGTTTGTCATTGAAATGGTCTTATTATTTTTATTATTATTTGAAATTCAAGACTTCTTCCTCTTCAAGTCCTGTGTGAAAGAAGGAATTGGCTCAGTTACGTGTAGAAAATATCATCATATGTTTACTAATTCTGGATTTTATAAATGCTAACTATGTGACAAGGAATATCATAAGCATAGTCATAATGCCACCGGTGGTGAAATGGTCAAAAAGGGGTCCTGATGTGCCCTCTTGACTAATCATTCGTTCATGAGATTTATCTAATCACACTAATCTAAGCATTCATTTAAAAATTAATCAAAGCTAATTAGTAAAGGCATACTTGGTCTACTTCTTTTAAATTGGGGTTTCCAAAGACCTTTTCAATGAGACAAATGTATGCACTGTGTATGTCTGAGATTTGAGCCATTCTTCCTGTGGGCCCAACTTTGGTGTCTTGTACAACATAATCTGGCATTTCATCTATTAGTCGGCTGTTGGAGAGCATGTCCCGCACAATATCACAACGTGGACCACCTTGTCTGGCCCACCATGATGATTATTTCCCATTTAACATATTTATTAGATCACACACACATATGAAGAAGTAAAGATACAAATTTTGGCTTGGTTAGCAGTTCTTGGGCACACCATGAGTTGGCTCACTAGACGGCCTAGATTTCTCAGGTGGATTCCACATACTTGCCCTTTCTTTTTTTCTTTTTCTTTTTCTTTTTTTTTTTCTTTAAAAAAAAAAAACGTTTCCAGATGCTGGGATGTTCTCAACGTGAGACTCCATTAATACAAAGGGGATTGGG
Source organism: Magnolia sinica (assembly GCF_029962835.1). Classification (NCBI taxonomy): domain Eukaryota; kingdom Viridiplantae; phylum Streptophyta; class Magnoliopsida; order Magnoliales; family Magnoliaceae; genus Magnolia; species Magnolia sinica. The sequence goes on along the minus strand of NC_080590.1, from coordinate 65,965,415 downwards.
GCCTCCACTCTTGAACTCCACCATGATGCTTATGTCCCATCTTCACCATTCATCCGAAATTCCATCTGATTTTGGCCGTTGGACCCAAAATTGAAGGCAAGCCAATTCTCAGGTGTGCCACACCGTGATTATCATGGCTATTAAGCCCATCGTATCTATATGGGAGAGTTGGGAGAGTGGGTTCCCACTCATGAGACCCACTGTGAAGTATTTCATAGATCCACACTACCTATTTGTTTCTCGGCTCATATTAGCCATGGAGCCTAAAAATCAAGCTGATCCAACCATCAGGTGGACCGCACCAGAGGCGTCGGTGGGGAGTTGGGAGCACCCCGCTCACGTCAGCCATGGCGACGTGGGGGTGGGGGCGTCCCAGCCGTGACTCCACCTTGATGTATATATTTAATCCACATCGTCCACCAGTTTCTCCAGATTATTTTAGGCCATAGGCCGAAAAATTAAGTGGATCCAAGTCTTGAGTGAACCGCACTAAGCGAAATACAGTCTTACAGTTGAAACCTTCCAAAGCCTGCAGTGGGGTCACTGATCATCCAAACCATCCCAAGTCAGGGCCTATTGGGCTCCGTTCGAGATAAGCAAGACGGTGGGTGGAGTAGATCATTCACATGGGGCCAACCTTGACGGTGTATACAAAATAAATATACATATATAATAATACAAAGTGTAGCCCTGCATGCTGGCGGTTAACCCATCCTCGCCAAGCACGACTCTCAAAAGTGGGACCAATATTGATTTATATATTTAATCTGAGCCAACCACCAACTTCTCCTGATCATTTTAGGGCATGGGCTGAAAAATGAGATAGATCCGAGTGTCAAATGGGCCGCACTGAAGGAAACAAACTCCTACTATTGAAATCTTCCAAGGCCCACTATGGAGTCCATGTTCGTCTAAATCAGCCCAAATTAGAGCTCATTGACCCCGCTAAAGCTGGCCTACGTGGTGAGCAGAGTAGATTATCCAAGTGGAGCCCAATTTAATTGTGTGACCAAAACAAACAACACACACACACACACACACACACACACACACACACACATATATATATATATATATATATATATATATATATATATATCTATGGGAAATGGTACTATGAGCTGATGTGTGTCAAACATCTGACCCATCAGATAGATGCATCATTCCATGGTGAGCCACAGGCTTAAAATTCAAGTCAATCCATGACTTGGGTGGGCCACACCACATACAATATTTGAGAGGGGTTATCCTCCCATTAAAACATTCATAATCATTTATTGGGCCCACCGAGATGTAGTTCACAAATCCAGCCCATCCATTGTGTGTGTCCCACTTGGATGAGGGGTTAGACCAAGTTTTAACCGCATCCAAAACTCAGTTGGGCCCCACTAAGTGATTTTATAGGTTTTAGTCATGTCTTTACATGGTTTTAAATGGTATGGCCCACCTGATTGCTGTATACAGATGATTTTTGGGATGTCCCATAACCTAAATGGAACCCATCAAATGCATGGTTTTGATGTTCGACACACATCACGATGGGCCCACACAGATTGACCTCATGGGAAGTTCCCATGAGGTCGACCTCATAGTACAATTTTCATATATATATATATATATATATATATATATATATATATATATATATATATGCCACCGGCACCCAATGGGTAGGCAGACGCCCAACCACGGGCGTGGAGTGGGGCCCACTCGTGGGACCATCCATGATGTCTATGTTTCATCCACACCATTCATCCATTTTAATAGATCATGTTAAGCCATAGGCCCAAAAATGAGGGTGATCCGTATATTAGGTGGACTACACCAATGGAATCATTGGGCAAGGAGGGTTGCCCATTTTGGCAGCACTTAGGCCCCACTTGTGGGACCCACCTTAATGTTTATGTGCCATCTACGCCAGGGGCGTAAAGTTGAGGCCAATCCAAATCTTAGGTAAGCCACGCACGAGAAACTATGGGGGGTAGAAACCTCTTGGACTTGGGATTCCTTGGACTTGAAAATCCCTAGATTTGGGATCCATTATAATTTGGTTATGTTTGGCATACTGGATTCGAAATCCTTGTAATCCTAAAGTGATATGCATAATATACTTGTAAAGGTTTGAAATTAAATCGATTTAATTCCCTAATTAGTGGGTGCGTGTAATATTAAGACTATGGTTATGTTAAATGTATTGAAGCATATACCTTGGCTGAAATGATGAAATCTCAAGACTTAGAGGCCATAAGCAAATGATCACATCCTAGTGACTAACCATCGATTTATGTCAGAAATGTTCGGACGGTATAGATCATCCTAATAAATTAATTATAGAAATGTCATTGACAATTTGATTGTTTTGGGATATCATCAGTGGGCCAATAGACTGGAGCCTAGTGGGACGTATGTTGTACATGTGGGTGTCCATCCAGGTCACTCCCAGTGGATCCCGCCTTCATATATGTATTTTACCCATGCCTTATACACTACATGAGGAGTCGATGTTAGTCTAATGTGAGCCACACCACATAAACCTTTATATTTCTAGTGAGGCCTGCCGTTCGGTTCCTACTTTTTATCTCATGATATGTTTAATAACATGCTGGTATATTTAACTTGATCGGACACACTGATAACATGTCTAGTATAATTGATATCATGCTCATTTATATGCTCATACGCATCATTTCTATGCCTGTTGTGGATGAAGATTGATCATATCATACGCCTTTCGGCTTAAGATACTTAGGGGACCCCATATGAGATAAGGTTGCCCCATATGATCGTGCGGTGCGCTTAGGTTTGGTGCATGACTTGGATAGTATGACTCATGCATTTTGCATCTGTGTGTCACGATCACTTTTACACCTTAGTGACATCAGGGTTGTGGTCTCCACAGGCTTATCATGATGGTCAGATTGGATACCGAAAATATCTGTTTTAGCACTTGGGGGCTTAGGATGTTCATGGGTGAAAGTACCTAAACCCTTGTGGTACCGGTAGAATGCTTTAACGTTAAGACTAAGTGGATAACATGAGCACCCGAGTGCCAGATACCAGTAGGCCACATCTCCCACTATTTCGTGGTCGGTTGAAAATGAGTGTGACCTTATCCGCCCGAGGGTAGGGGCTGTAAGGTAGGTTGAGTCTAACCAGCTCGTAAATGAGTCTACTATTGGTGAGTCAGGTGGGCATTAACATACCACTAGCAAGGTTGATAGTGAGGTCTTTTCCACTCACTTGGTAGTGTGCATCATGGGCAACAACCAATGTTAGAGTGTACTAGACCCCAGTGATGTTTCCATATACTAACTATAATTATATGTGGACTAGTATTGCCATGTTTTACATTGCATCTCTAGTATATGACATTTGGCCACGTAGGCCTTGCATTGCATAGCCTTGATATGACTAACATCATTTATAGACTTGCCAGTTTAGCCCTCCGTCATTTCCGCTTACTCTGACATTTGTATGCTTGACACATGCATTGCACACACACTCTTTAAGCTTCTTAGTAAGCTTATGCATATTTGTTACGTGCAGGTTATGCTAAATTGTAGTAGCATTGAGGCAGGAGTATGTGCCTGATCTTTTGGAGTTTTGTTATATCATATATTTTCCTTTCAGTACTGTACTCAAATATTATATTAGTGGATATGTGGTGATGATGTTTTGTGACTTGGGTACACTTGTGATTATGCTCCTTTACAAAAAAAACCCTAAAAATCCTCCTTGTAGGATCCTAGTATCAGAACCTAAAGTATGAGAGTTGGGAGATGAGTATGGGGTACTACGGAGGCTGTCGAAACTGGATTTAGTAGCTGTAAATTTTGTGAGCCTGGATCTCGAGTTTGGGGCGTGACAAGAGATGATCTTTCAATTCTCTTAACATTGTGGCAAATACTCCCTACTGGGTACTGCAAATCTAATCGTTGATCTTTTATCATGCATGCAACATTAAAGTATGGGTTGATACAATTATTGCCCATTAGTAATTCTTTTATGTTGGATAAGGCTACATGTTGCAATAGAAATGTAGAATATATGACAAAAACTTTTGTGTCCTACATGCATTGAATGTGAGATATGCTCAAACAGCTGTAGGCCCAAGCTTTGGCGAGACTCAATAAAAATCAACTATGTCAAACCATTCATGAGATCTGATATATTTCTACTCGTAGTAAGTTTAGGAAGATCTGTGACCAATGAAATTTGGATTTGTTGCAGCATATTACGATGTTGTAGTTATATTTGACCCTTTACTTGTGGTTCGGTTTGGAGAATGATACTTTCGAAGCCTCTTATGAGACCTTTTAAAATCATTGTGATTTGGCCCACTGAGACAATGTTTATGTCATATGAACTCTTCATCCTATATTAACCATCCTACTACATGGACCATAGCCCAAAATTCATGAAGGATCAATCCTAACCATATGATTTTGGGACCTATGTCTGTTGAATTTTTTGGTTATTTTAACCATCCATCTGTAAGAGTAATTGCAATGAGTGGAGAAATTTGTTGGGTTATCTCTAATGCAAAATGAGGTGTGTCAACTGAGAAATATGGACCATAAAGAAGTTATGTCACATGACTTCTAAGTTCTAACAGAGTATCATTCCAATCTTATAATGATTCAGTCAAAGTTTGTACTCCCCATTTTATCCGATTCTATTGATCGCCCACCACCCTCTCTCATTTCATATGATCAACAACACTATGAAACAAAATGCTTTTAGATGCATTGGGTTGCACCCACTATTGGTACATAATTAGAATATGAAATATCATGAAAATTCCTGGTATTTGGTGCAAATAAAAACATCCTTCAACAAGAACTAGAAAGAAAACATACTCGCCACTCTTGAGTCTCTTTGAAGCATGGTCATGACTCACATTACATCAAGCATATACATCGCACTAGACCCAATGCTTCAACATTTTCTGATCATGACTACATTAGACTAGTGAGAAATTTATGTGACAATAAAGAAGAAAATCCAGAAAAAGAACATATTAGATTTATTTACAATTACATTGCCATTCACAAAGTCTGAGAAACACAGAGTCTAGTTGTAACATCCCGAATTTTCACAGCCAGAGTTTATACTTATGTCCGAGAAAACCAGGTGTTAATAATGTATAAATTAGATGCTTCGAAACTGCACCCTATTTTTTATTTCATTTAAATCACATCCAAATACATTCACGATGGTAACCATTCACAAGAGTAAAATCAACCATATTTATTATTCCATTAGAGTAAAAGAATTCAACAAATTATCAAATGCCCTCTCAATAGGAGCCTATTACATTATCGAGTTCGTAGCAGAATATAAAACTAAATCATAAAACTATCTTCTTATTCTTTCAGTATAATCTTCCATAGGGAGATGGTCCTCTAAGTATTCAATCTGTGCATCACCTGCATCATCTGTACGGTTGGAGAGGGTCAACGCCCTACTCATAGTGATGGTTATCTTTTAAGATTAATAGTAATTTAAGAGATTCATAAAAGCAATGTAAGAGTTTTGATATGTCCCGTACTCCACAACTACGAGAGGTATCAATATGCGCAAGCAACCTACATGAGATGCATGCCTAGAAAAGTATATATGGTTCATCACACTTAGCGATCGCCACATGTGAAAAATGATTTAGAGTTATCCAGCTTGCCCCACATCCCATTCTATGGAGATTCGTCGGTGTGTCCCACGTTAACATGGATTTACGTGGTTATCCCAAGATGACACAATGCATGACTTGGATAAATTACATAACACGATTTGTTCATGTGGCGACTATTTGCGACATCCAATCTCAGAAGTGATGTAACACGTATTGCGAATTACTTACATCGATTTGTGCACTGCTATCCAAAATTTATGGAATTACGTGTCGACCCATAGGGCCGCTACCCGAACCACATTACATTCATGATATTTACTTGATCACTAGAAGTGAGATTTCCAATATAACACTTGCACCAAAGAGGAAATCAATTGAATCATGGGAGCTTTGGAATTCCAAGACACATGTCCAAGCCATAAAAGTAGATAACACAAGGCTAATAAAATAAGGAGGAGAGTAGCAATGACTAACTCAACAAAGAGGAGAGTGGCGATGGCCAACTCAACAGAGAGGAGAGTCGCAATAACTCAACAAAGAGGAGAGTGGCAATGGTCAACTCAAAAAAATGGTAAAGGCAAGGGCAAGGCTTGTACCATCGCCCCACATAAAATAATGAAGATCACTCGTAATTAACATCATGACATAATTCCCAAAGGTTAAATAAATGAAGGTAATAAATCAAATAATTGCAGGGAGAGCATCATAGTAATATGAAAGCATGTAAAAGGTAAGAATAATCATATCAACTTAAATTAAGGTAAGCTTAAAGGAATCTCTCACATAAATTTGGAAAGATCATGTATATTTAACATCACACCTGAACCATTATTCTTAAAGGATAAATGAATATTGATGGTGGTAAATTAAATATTTGCAGGGAGGATTCAAAGCATGTGAGGGAACTTAATTAATTAAACCAACTCAAGTTAATATAAGTTTAAAGGAATCTCTCACTTCTTAAATCGAATCATCTTCACTCGAGGCTAGATGTCCACATATACACACATCAAACTATATCCTTTGGCGAATTCGGACTTGACTCGAATTTGGACTTGTCCTGTGACTCAGCGAGTCTGGGTTTGGTGCGCAACACCCATGTTTTCTTTCTCTCCTCTTCTTCTTCTTCTTCTTTTTCTTCTTGTTCTTCTTTTTGTCCAGGGTGGAAGAGAGAATTCGGATGGGCCAAAGCCTTAACCCATCTGATCCCAACCGAGTTGACTTGGTCCAACACCCAAACTCTATCTCTATTTCTTTCTCTCTCTTTCTCTCTTCTTATCTTTCTTCCTCTCTTGCTGGTGCGCTCTCCAGCGTTGGGCGTGGGGTATTTATCCTAACTTAGGACCTCTAGAACATTCCTACGTATATTATACGTGGCGTGTGCCTTGCGCGAATAGGCTATGCAAGTTATACGCAGGAAGACATTTTGAATCACGCTTCTTCTTTTCTCCTCCTTTCTTTTCTGTCGAAATCGGATTGTTTTAGATAGGGCTCATAGATAGGAGGTTGTGATCATGTTCTTGGGTGCACGAGTGCTTAGTTGATTGACTAAGAGGTGGCCCTGCAACGTGATCTGCACGATCGCAGCTGCCGTGTTTTGCGGTGGTCTTCATGGAATCGGGGAGCACCAACCCTTCTGCAAGATTTACTTCCTCCGTTGTCGATGTGGATGTGGTCGAAACCCTCATCTCCAGGGAATGAATGGCTCAAATTTGAGCTGGGATCCCAGGTTCAAGTGAGGAAGTTCTTGGAACGTGGCTGGATTCTCGATGAGACCTCTTGCGGAGGGAGTCCCGGTTTTCTGGGATTGCGGAGGTCGTCCCTTTTCTTCTAGACATCATGGAGGGAATTAGTTTTCCCTTAGGTGTGGATTGAATGGTCCAGATCGACAAAGATCAGTACGTGCAAGGGACGGAAGTTTCCCTGTCTTCGCCATATGGTCTCACGTAGTTCCTGATTTAGTGGGAAACAGTGTGCTCATTCCTGCTTTCCCGCATGAGTAAATGGTTGGGCTTTGGCCAAAGATGGGAGCTGTGCTTGATTGACAACTCTGATCATTCATCTTGACATGATGGTGGGTCGTGATCTCGCTGGGAGTTGTTTCGTTTGAAACTTTCTATTAGAGGGAAAAAAGGGTAAGAGGAAGATGAGTTTTCCTCTTCAGGAATAGCCAGGTCAAACAAGGTTTGACCTGCTTTAGCCTTCGACACTCCACAACTACACGCGGTTTGTGCAGGCGTACTTTCAGTATGGTGTCCATCAAGATGTTCTTGATGAATCCACTCCGTCCATTAGATTGGTTGTGCACATAGGACCCTTGGAGATCCAAGAATGGGGTTATTCTAAAGTTCGAGTGGGTCATGGTTTAAAGTCGTAGATTTTAACCATGGATTCTCATTGCACGTGATAAGTGGGGTCCATAATGTGGTTTCATCATGAAATTCATTCCACACCTTACTATAGTTAGGTCGTGTTGGCCCATGAGCCCAATTATGAAGCAGATCTGAGCCTTAGATATGCTTATCTTGGTAGTTCTCGTAGCAGGTGTCGAAACGGACTTGATCTTAATTAATGGTCCACGTTCAATGATCAAGGCCCAATTTTGGGGGAAATGTGTAGTTAAGGTTGGTAGATGGTTGGGCAAAGTTTGGTGGTTAATTAATGGTGGAAAAAGTCTAAATCTAACATATCACCTTTTGCGTCAAAATAAAGGAACTGGCTTCAGCGTCGACGGTGTAGGATCATAGATTGGGGTTTACATTTTATATGTTATCGTAGTCATGTGAGACCAGGGGGTGGTCCAAGTCTGAGCTTTGATGGATGATAGAAAGTGGTTAGATCTGAAGATCTAGGTTTGTACCGAGTTGGTAAGCTTTTAAAAGGATAACTTCGTGCCTTGGTAAAAGTCTACCAAAGTGGGATCTTCATATTTCTCACTTGGTCCATATGTTGTGAAATCCAAGTCGTTCACTTGGATGGAAACACCCTACTATGACTACTTACGAGTTTTTCTCACTTGATGGAGACTAAAACCAACGATTAAGGGCTAATTTGTTGATTGGCCACTTCTGTGATGATCTAATGGCTGAAAATTGACATGTATCGTTAATTTATGATCATTAGGCCTGGTATAAAATTTCACATGAAACGGATCATGAGAACCATGTGGTTTGGAATTCAAAGGTATAGGTTAATGTCATTTTCGTAATTATTGCTAATCTAAGAGTTTTGTGAAATCTAATGGTTCTACATGGTTATATGTACCTTTTTAAATAATTCTTACAAAATAACTTACATCTAAATTATTATGGATAAAAATTTATTCGCCGATTCATTTAAAGGAAGGTACATATGTCAAATCACATGATGGATAGTCTTATCTTAAAATTAATGGTCAGATTGCTTGATCTATGAACAAAGATTATTCCCAATGGTCAGATTCATGTTGGAGAATGGATGTAAGGTAAGGATATCTAGATTGGCATCGTACACATATACATATTAAGTTAAACTTTATAGTAACACTCGAGAACTTTCAATACTCGGGTATTGAAAAGTTTGGGGTGTTACACTAGTAAAGGAATTTTGTCAAACACGTAGAATAGCATGAAATTCAACCTACACTGCATCTTCCCTTCACCACCATCCTAATCAGGCACTCCGGTCTCCGGTTCGCCTCGATCAGGTTGCATATAGCACTGCTTCATCGTAAATATGAATTTCATTGAAACATCTTTTCATCAATAGAATAGGAATAAAATCAACAAAATGTCAAAAATTCAAAATACTAGAATCACATATTTTTGGTAGGATTGATTAAACTGAAATTCCTGAAATAGGAGCCGAATGCCGGTTGTAGAGATAAACCCCATCTCCTCTCCCTTCCTCACAATCCACATCCTAAAACCCAACATTCCCAAGCTTGTCCCTGACAATGATCAATGTCTATTCCTCAGATGGAAAGAACCCCACACTGAATATCCATTTGAGCACCAGCCATGCGATGTTATCTGGTTTAAAAGTAACATCCCCAAATCAAAGAATTCAACATCTACCCTCTTCTTCGAGCGAGACAACAATACATTTTCTAACATGTCCATGATTGTATCAATAAGCTAGTAGTCGGGGGACACATGGCCATTGTACACTTGTTGCATATGAAGTAGGCCCAATTTCTAAATCGAAGGCCTAAGATGAGAAGATGAGTTGGTGGGTTTTTTAAGGGAGGTGATGAGATCATCTTCAAGTCAGTTTGAGTGGAAGCATCAGGTGGGATGCCGCGAGACCTGAAGGATTGGTGGATGATGATGGGGGATTTGGTCTTAGGTTTCTTTTTAGGGGGATTTTTGTTGATTTCGATCCTAGGAGGGAAGAGCCCATGAGAATGAAAAAACCTCACGGGCTCTTTTTTGTGAGCGCAGATTAAGTACCCTCACCAAGATGGAGGTAGGGACGGATGGTCCTATCAGGGCTATGTGGGGCCCACTGTGATGTATGTGGCTTATACACACTGTCCAATCATTTTCACAGCTACATTTTGGGCATAATCCCAAAAAGGAGGCAGATTGAAGGCCCAAATGGACCACACCATAAATTGAGGATACAACTTAATCTCCACTGTTTCCTATAGTTTGGTCCACTTGGGCCTTCGATCTGCTTCCTTTTTTGGGATCATGCACTAAAATGAGTTTTTAAAATGGATGGATGGCTTAGATGAAACACACACATTGAGGTGGGCTGTCACGCCCCAAACCCGGAGATCGGACTCACAGGAATCTCGATCACCGAATCTGGTGCTAACAGCCTCTGTAGTACCCTATTCTCAGCTCCCAACGCCCATTCGCCAGATTCCGATCATGGGATCTTACAATGAGGATTTTCTAACGTACCTTTATCTCGTAAGAAGCATAACTACAAGTTTACCCAAATCACAAAGGCAACATCATCATCATATATCTACTAATACAATCATTTAAATACAATGCTGAAAGGGAAATATATTTATCAAAAATTAAAGCTTTAGAGGTCCGTTGCATCTCCAAGCTCAACGCTGTTGCAACCTAACGCCACATGCACGCATCTATCGTGCATAAGCTTATAGAAAGCTTAGTGAGTAGTGAAAGTGTGTGCACAAGGTAAGTGCCAAGTAAGCAATATCAGAGTAATCAGAGTAAGTAGAAATACTGACAAGCCCATAAATCATATAATATTAGAATAATGTGAAAACATGCTGATAGGCCCATAAATACCATCAGCCTTATCCAGGCTATGCGATGCAAAAATATAATAAAAGTAATATTATATACTGACGAAGCAATGTGGATCAGCTATGTAATGCGGAGACAGTAAGCCAAATATTAGATGTCGATGATGCAATGCAATATGCGGTGCGAATGAAATGACCAAGCTGGAGTGAAGTCAGGATGATAGTGCATAGTATCACAGGCTATGGGGTCCATCACAAGGGACTTCTATCCAAACCAGTCCCATACCTAAATTTGGATAGCTAGACTCAATGTAGTAGACTCCTAATCTCAGGTTAGTCACGCGCCCAATCAAAATCCTTGCCATTACGAAGACATACAATAATTAGTTGCGCACCACCAGCCCGAGTGGATGGTGAATGAATAAATGAATGAATATAATGCTGAGTATGCAACTCTTGCTCCACGAATCAGTACTGTACATCTCTGGGATCATCACCGGGGTCTAGTACACTCAACGCCACCTACCGCCCCATCAAGTGCACAACTGGATAAGTGGAAGAGACCTCACTATCCACCTGGCCAGTAGTCTACCAATACCTACCCGGATCGTCAATAGTGGATCCATTCCTCGAGCTGGTCAAACTCAATCTAGCTATGCTTACTCCCTCGAGCGGGTAAGGCCACATCCACTCTCAACAGACCACGACACAGTGGGAGACACGACCTCTTGGTATTCGGCACTAGGGCGCTCATGTATCTACTCGATCTCGACGTTGGGGCGTCCTCTGGTACCAAGAGGGTTCAGGGATTTTCACCCAGGGCCATCTATGGCAACCCGATGCTAATAACAGATTTTCGGTATCCCATCTGGCCATCCACGATATGCCTATGGAGGCTACGACCCTAAAATCGCTAGGGCGTACAGTAATCACAACACACAATGCAAGGTGTATGAGTCATATAATCCTGCACATACCGTGCGCTCATGCAAGATAACCTCTGCCTATCAGGAGTCTCATAACAACCTGTCCAATGTCATATACAATGGTCAACCACATCTCACAACAAACATGCGGATGATGCATATGGGCATATATCATGATGCTATGCTATCACATACTCATAATTGGTATCAATAACCAACATCAACAATTGACCTCGACAACATGGACATTTAACTAACATTTCCCCCGAGGAATGACCCACATAGAGCCTAATAATAGTAGACCCATAGCCTCACACAAGGGCCAAAAATACAATACCATGGGCCTCACTCAAGAGCTTAATATACATCACGATGGGCCTTTCATATGGGCTTAGCATACATCACAATGGGCTCCATAGCCTGACCCTCAAATGCACCACAATGGGCCTCGAATACATCGTAATGGGCTACATTCATGGGCCTAATGCACATCATAATGGGCCTCATTAAATGGATACAAAAACATCACAATGGCCACGCCATATGGGCCGAAATTACATCTCATTGGGCCTTACGCAAGGGCCTTATACAAGTCAGATTGGGCCTTACACATGGGCCTTATACAAATCAGGTGGGCCCCATCACATGGCCATGGTGGAATTTGTTGGAGGGTGTGGGGACCCCACATATTACTAATGGGCCCTATACAGATGGCCAGCATGGAAATAGAATACATATGGCATGAAGGGTCCACGTGAGTGGCCTACCACAGTTTGAATCAAATTGATATTTGCACTTTCCTTCATCCAGGCCTACCCAAACGAACAGGCAGCGCGGATACAACATACATTGTGGTGGGCCGCATAAGTGGACGGCTCAGATGAAACACATACATCTCGGTGCACCCCGCACCAGAAAATAGATGGGCGGCGTGGAGGAAAACATACATCACGGTGCGCCCTCTCCGCACCGTCCAGATGTACGGTGTGGATGCAAAATACATACATGAGGTGGGCCCACATAAAGCCACCATCCAGATGGACGGTGTGCATACAATAAATACACCTAGGTGGGTCCTGCCCGTCCAGAATGGACAGACAACAGGATATAGAATACATATATCAAGGTGGGTCCCATCCCACACGTGCAGCACGTGTGGGGTGGGCCCACACGGCTGGATGGATGGACAACTTTGATATAACACATACATCCAGGTCCCACAGTCCTATGCAATCGGACGGTGTGGATATAGAATAAATACATTGTGGTGGGTCCCACGTGGTGGGCCACCCCTCTCACTCATATTATATATATATATATATATATATATATATATATATATATATATATATATATATATATATATATATATATATATATATATATAGATAAAAGGTTCTATACGGTTGAGTCATGGGAACTCCCCACAAGGTCGAGCTTAATGGGCCCCACCATGATGTATGTCAAACATCAACACCATGCATTTCATGGGTCCCCTTTAAATTATGGGATATCCCAAAAATCAGCAGTATACGGACCTCAGGTGGGCTATACCATCTAAAATCATGTGAAGACATGCCTGAAATATATAAAAGCACTTGGTGGGGCCCAGCTGAAATTTGAATGCGTCTGAAACTTGGTCTGACCCCTCATCCAAGTGGGGCACACATAATGGATGGGCTGGATTTGTGAACCACATCTCGCTGGGCCCAAAAATTTATTATGAATGTTTTAATGGAGGGTAACTCCTCTCAACTTTTGTATGTGCTGTGGCCCACATAGGTCACTGATTGACTTTATCTTTAAGCCCTAGGCCCAATATGGAATGGTGCATATGACTGATGGGGTAGATGTTCGACATACATCATGGTGGGGCCTACACAGCTCGACCTCATGGGGAGTTCCCATGAGCTCAACATTATAGAACCTTTTCCTATATATATATATATATATATATATATATATATATATATATACACACACACAACACACAAATGTGGAAATATGCATATTTCCTCTGTGTACAAGTGTTGCGGCTCCAGCTCAATTTGCAGGATCACATTGCAAGGCCTATGAAAATTTACCTACGATAAGTGTCCAAAATTTACCTACGAAATTATCTTTGGATAAGTGTCCACATGGGCTGTAGAAGGTAGCATAGGAAAACGACTTCAAAGTGGGATGTTCTAATGAACATCCGTCCATGTCTACGTGCATGTCTTGGACATGCTCGTGCATTCTACTGTCACCTGTGCTGCAGGTGTATTGATGGCCTGGATATTTTGCACGATCAGTCCAGATCTCATGATTTAGTGTGAGAATGTGGACCTCTCTTTGATCTTGTCCATTGCATCAGTTTTGATTGTCGAACCGATGCATGAGATGTTCCTCTTTTGATTTTGACCATCAGCACGGACACTCTAGGTATCATCATCATTCTCCCTGGTTCAAAGAAAATTCAGCCTCGATTTTGTATTGCTCGACTTTAAAGGCTTCCATTGTACAGGGTTATTATGTGGGATGTTTTTTCACGACCATTTCGATCCTCTTGTCATCGTGGCGAATACTTCCCACTGGGTACTGCAAATCTGACCGTTGATCTTTCATCATGCATGCAACATTAAATTATGGGTTGATCCAACTGCTAATGCATTATCAATTGCATTTTTCGATCAGTCAATACTATATCTAGAGAGATATTTTCATAATGAGCTAAAATCCATTAGATATCATTAAACAGAAACAAATAACAAAAAAATGACAAAATAATAAAAATAATAATAACGTTACACTCCCATTTTATTGTATGGGGGCATACTCTAGTTTTTCATTCCAAACTGCAATTGGAGATAATCAACCATGTTCTTATCAACTTGGAATGCCTTGGAAAGAATGTCGTCCAAGATGGGTGGATTCGATCCGAACACAGCATTCGCAATGGTGATAGTTCCTATGGACTCTGGCTGCTTAGTCCTACAATGGCAATGGCATTGGTGAGGCCAATGTTAAACTGGAAGTGAACCAAGCCTATTAGGAAGACAAACACATCACCCTTTTGAAGGACCTTTGTTATGAGGCGATTGTCTGGGTTGGAAGTGATGAATCCGACGTAAAGGGTGCCCTCCAAAACTGTTAAAATCTCCGTCGCCCTTGGGTGCGTGTGGGGTGCATGTTGTGTTTTTTAAAATAAAAATAAATTTCAAAAAATAAAAGTTGTTTTTATAAAGTAAATAAATATATTAATTATTTAAACTTTCCATAAATAGTGTGTATAGCCAGTCGATAAAAGGAGGTTTTTGCTTATGCAACCAGGGTTCAAATCTCCTCGAGTACAGTGCGAAGCACCGTCCGCACGCGCGGCATGGATTGTAGGGCTGTTTGGGCACTTTATTAGGTGCACTTAGTACATGCGCATCATCGCAAGGAGCTAAAAAAGCCTTAGTCTTTTTGGCACTCGGTTTAAACTTTTTGGGTCATAGTACCCTGATGTTTTATTACCTTTTTTGTTGATTGAGAGTAATTGTGACATGATTGTACATGTGGCACCTATGCCATGTGTCACTTATGTGGATATAGTTTTTCCTGTTAGATAACTGCTTCTGTCAGAATGGATACAGAAATAACTGTCATATGACAATGAGTCATGTCCTTCTTGGAAGGCAATTATTTGCTATGAATGAGTATGGATTCCTTGAAGAGGCACTTTATTACCTCTTCAGGGAGAAATCCATAACCTTTTAATTGATATAAATCCCGGATACTATAATCCAGAAGTAGAAACTCTTATCCTTAAGATTATATCATCTTCTGTGGAATTACTCTCGATCTGATCTCTTGCTAATTTTTTTTCTTGAATGTCTTAAGGCATATCAGTGTCGAAACTAGAGATTTGTTCAACACTTAAATGTGAAAATTTTCATGTTAAAAATTGGATTGAGAGTTCATTGTATCCTGAAGACAATTTGCAGATTTCCTTCGTTTGCACTTGCTGGAATTTCTAGAAAAGGACAGTAAATTTGTCTTGAGAAATTGACTATTCAAGTCGAGCCTTGAACCCAATAGATCTGATCGTTTCATTATCGTTTTCTTTTATCTCCTCCGTTGTGTCTTACTTTTTCTAACGGTGTATTGATACCGTAGGGTGCATAGTCTATCCAAACCAAAGAGACTCCGAAGGTATTAAGTCCTGCTATCTAAGCTACGTTTACTTGGGTCACATTGGACCCAACCTTACTAATGTTGTCTGGTTTGTCCAGTCCCGTGAAGAAGAAATCATCAGCTTGAACTTGCATTGGCTCCTTCACACAAATCCATTCACCAACACTGCCATAGTATAACACGAGAAATTGTAAGCAGTATATTCTTTCTAGACCTATTAAACCAATATAAATAGAAAATAACAGACAGTGGGGTAGGTGTTGTATCCCATTCATTATGTGCATGGATCCTTCACGAATGGGGTGGATTGCATTTACATGAAATATTATTTACAGCAATGATGCAGCTACTTGCACTATGCCAAAATCGCTGATTTGCGACGGACCACATCCGTCGTAAAACCAAATAAACGACGGCTTTCGTCCGTCGCTATTTACTGGGTTGTTTTTTTTCCGACGGATAAAATCCGTCATTTAATCTGTGACGGATAAGGTCCGTCATATCATAGTAATGGATAAGATCCGTCGTTAAAACTAAAAAATACGTTGGTAAAATTCAAAAAATTAGTCGTCACTAAAAACATTAGAGACGGATAAGGTCCGTCGCTAATATGAGTAACGATGGACCTCAAACCGTCTTTCAGAAATTAGCGACGGATAAGGTCCGTCGCTGATATTAGTAAGCGATGGACCTCAAATCTGTCGTCGTTTCAATGTTCAGAAATTAGCGACGGATTTGGTCCGTCGCTAAAATATCTGTAAATAAAAAATATATTGATAAATTATTATTATTATTTTTTTAATCTTGCACCTGATAGTCATTCAAAAAATAATTCACACTATTGTTTGATAAGAATTCTATTCACAAAATTGGTAACAACTCAATTCAATAAAAGAGGAAATGAGAAAAGTGGCCCACTCCAACAAAAATTGACTTTAACACTCCTAACTAAACACTTTCCCCTCCTAAACTAGGACCTATGCAAAAGAATTTACCCAGAACTTCAACTATTGGCTATGCCTTGTCTTGAATTGGCTACTTGGTATCTGCTCTTGTTCAACCTTCTTTTGAGCCCTTCCTACATATATTACAAATAACCAGATTCAATCTAAGAAAAGACTAGTTTAGTCAACCCTTCATATATTACAAATAACCATCTCAAATCCATAAAAAGTGAATAGTTTAATCAACTGAAACCAATTAATAAAATAAAAGTTTAGAATTCATCATAGCCATTAGAGGTTCAGGTAAAGAGCGTTTCTTAAATTCATAGCATTCACTGGGAGAGCACAATACAGTTTGAAAAGATCTTTAGATGTTGGAATCAATACACAACAGCGCAATGCAATTTGCATTTAATGCACTAGTGTCTAACGACATGACCAAATGAAAGTGTAGGAACTGGGAAATTCCTATTTCCCAACAATCCGAACTCTTTTACGAGCAGGGATAATGCATCAAGTTCAACTAAGTTGTATAGTAGGTTATTGTCCAGCCAATGGACAACTTCTAACCTATCGTGCATGCAACATCCAACTTGTCCAAAAGGTGGGCCTACCATGAGGAGCACCTTGTGCAAAAATCAGCACAATCCATGCATTGGATGAACCCTATATGTATAGATGCCCTGGCTCATAATTCAGGCTGGTATGCTCACCAGGCTGGTCCCACATGCATGTTGACTGTTTGGGACCACATGAAGAAACTTGATTTATACACGAAAACATCATGTGTTTGGTCAAGCACAGATTGTCTATTTGAAAGAAAAAAAAAAGAGGAGAAAATGTACCCATTTAAAGAGATATCCATGGTTTAGATTCCATGTATATGAGAGATTCACGCCAAAGATCCCAGCAACCAATGAATAAATAGAGAGGCAAATAGTTCCAGAGCTAAGGAAGAGCTCTAGGTGCAATGGAATAGAAGAAAAGATAAATACATCCCCAAACATGCATTGCAACTAAAACAAATACTGTCAGTAGTAAAATATAAGAATTTGGAGATCAAACTAAAGAAAAGAATCCAATGCATGTGCAGTTCATTACCAATGTCCTTGTAAAATCTCACCCGAATCAGTTGATTTCAATGACTGTCAAGTTGTGGCAGAGGGAAAAAAAAAACCATGATTGTCAGTTGCATTAACATCTTTAGTTTTGCTATAACCATCACCATTGGAGTCAGCCATGTATGCTGTAAAAGATACAAAACTTGAAAATGCCCACGGAAGTTCTTAATGCAAGTGCAAGGGATGGTATTAGACTAAAAAAAACCCCAGATAACTTTGGAACGAAAAAATAAGGAAAAAAATAGCAAATTCAATCACATAAACCGAACACTTGCAACCATCCATCACACAAATCATATTAAAAGAAAAAAAACATTAAACTATCTATTTATTTCCTACCAAAACATGCTAGGTTGGTATGTGTGCAACAAATTATCTCTTTGGTTTATTATCACCACAATCACATCAGAACTTCATACGTGGCTAGAATTCCCCTAATTACTGGAATTCTCATCCAACAAAACTAACATGACCCTATTTGGGCAAAAGTTAGCCTAAACTGTATTCCGTTAGTAGTAACCATCTTAATTATTTCACTATTTTACTTTTTACCATGCATTTCATAGCCCATTTGTTGGATGTTTAGGGGTGTTGGTCAGTGTGCTTTTGAAGGTATGTTCCTACCATGGGACCCACAATTTAGATGCCCTGGATAGCTGTGAATCAATGCCACGTGGGGAGGATGAGTTACCACAATTTTTTAAATGGTGAAACTAACACAACCCTATTTGGGTGAGAAGTTTGCCAAACTCATGCGTGTACAAGGCAGACCTATGAACTAGAACACCAGCACATGTGCCAGCATGGCATGGCAGAGAGATATAATGTTCAAGCTATTCACAAAGTGGCACCTTCAAAGATGTTTTTGTGGCCCATGATGTTAAAAACATGTGGACGGTTTAGAAAACTCCTGCCAAGTTTATTTCTGTACTTCAATTTATTTCACAAACTGTGGCTACTCAATATGTGGACCAACCTGATTCTTGCACGAGGGCATTCGCATGGAAGGAACCATCTGATGGATAGGTGGTACCTGTAGTAATGTGCCATGCTAGCACTTGTGGTGGAATGTGCATGAACTGCCTTGCACCCATGGGTGGATGTAGCGAAGCTCTGTTTGCAATTAGGGGAATGGTATCCAGTTTGAAGCTGAATGGCATAAAAAGTGCCTCTTCCAATCTGTTTCACTCGGTCTTCCACTCAAAATAAAATGTTTACTATTGAACCTAGTATTATCTACTACATACTAGTAACATACAACCAATATTGAGGCACCATACCATAAGCTACAAAATTTCATGTCCCCCTAAACAAGGCATCCTCCATTGATAACATATATATATATATATATATATATATATATATATATATATATATATATATATATCATAAGTTTTTTATTTTCATTTACATTCACAAATACATTCATCATCCATCCAACTATTAACAACATTTACAAAAAATAAAATATATCCAACCAACTCTTAATAATAATTTGCAACTTAACCTACTAGGAACCGTCATGCACCGTAATGTCTTACGGCAGAGCGGGTTCTAAGGAGTTACAAGTTGACCCTGACAACAACATATAAATGAAGCGAAAAAGATATAAATGATTCAAGATTAATTAAAGGTTTCTAGAACTTACATCCACCTCACTCTTATTGCTAAGTAGTCTTGACGAAAATGCATCCACACTACGAGAAGGGGAAAAAATAAATTTGTGGCTGCACCGATACAGTCTAGTATGAACGGCTGCCTACGTACCCAATGTTGGAAGAATGGGATCAAGCCACTACGTAGTTCTTAATATTTAAATCAGAATATTTTACGCATAAGCAAAGAAAAAATTAAAATAAATCATAATAGAAATATGTGTACCTTCTGTCATGCATAAGAAGATGAAAAGCTGAAACAAATCACCAGATTAGTCAAGCAAAACTACTACATAATTCAAGATAAAGATTTAGTCAAATAATATCCAAAATAACCTCAAACACAATCCACATGTCCTATACCAAGCCTCATCGCCTAAGTCATCATGAGGTTCAATATCATCTTCATTATTAACCTCATCCATACATGCATCTAACTCAATGGGTTGAAAATGACCGAAATCATCATTCACCAAATCGACCATTCTGGGCAACACATCTTCATTACGATTATCAACAGATGTACTCGCACCTATTTCAAGACGTTCTTCCCCATGGAGAAACCACGTCGTGTACGTTTGATCTATGCCATTAAAAACCAAGTGTTCGGAAACGGTTTCTAATGCCATCTTCCCACGTATATTACAAAACTTGGCACAAGGACAGCTGTCCCAATCTTCCCCATTTGAATTTTGTTTCACGTACTTTAGAAATGTTGCAACAGCTTCCATGTATTCAACAGTTAACCTTCCTACCCTCATCCAATTCTTGCATGGTGTCATGGAAGCCATCTGGCACATTAACACCCAAAATTCAAACTCAAATATCAAAACATGCCAATTTTAGAGCTAGAAATTACAAGAAATGTACTTATTCAACAGATTTATATCCAAATTCTCTTATCCAACATTCCGATTTGTTGCATTTGCAAGTATAAATGTCCATAAACATTCATTAAAAACAAATAGATGTGCTTTTCACATTATCAGATGCTTAAATCAAATTAATATGAGAATGATAAAACATAAACATAACAAGGAAATTAAAGAAATGGCCACCAAGACAATAAAATAATTTTTTTTTAAAAAAAACACTGCCTTGTGGTACTCCCCTACAACTCACAAGCCTCAAATTAAACTTGCATTTCTTTCAATTCCAACTTGAAATTTCCATTTGGACTTTTATTTAAGAATAACACACAAATATGGGACTAGCAATTGCAATTCAATTAGATAGTGCATCCAAATGCACCCAAAAAGTACCTACTCTGAAACAAAACATGAATTTCACAAAAACACTCCAGCCTGGAAAATGGGAATAAAATCTGAAAATCCTAATCAATTTGACAAAAACCAACAAAATGCAAAACCCAAAATAAGATTCAAAACATACCAAAAAGGCCAAAAAAGTACATATTTGGCAAAAGAAAATAAATTTCACAGAAACCCATAACCCTACATGTGAAGAAAAAAAAACAATTAAAAAGCTCAGATCCCAAATACAATCTGCCAAAAACCCATCACCCAAACACCATCCAAAAGAAGCCACAAAACCATAATACAATACATTAATTGTGGTCCCTTCTTTTGATAGCTAGGCCCATTTTTCTACCATTTCCCGACAAAAAGTTCCAGACTATAAAGAAAGGATGCAAATATCATTTTCCTCACAAATACCTATAAAAACTTAGAGACCCAAAAACCCCATCTGACAAAAACCATAAAATTCAAGAGGGGAAAAAATAACCACAAAACCAAAAGCACAACATCCCATAGAAAATGCATTTTACAAGCACACATGTGAAAGTGAAATGTCAGAAAATGAAAAAGCTTAGAATTCCACAAATACAAAGATCTCTTACAAAACCAACAAAACCCATCACCCAAACACATGATCCAGAGGTACCCAAACATGAGTTTTTTTAATTTGCACCCACTATTTTGATATACACATACACAAAGTGTATGGCTACATTGCAATGCCAATGAGTCCCCAAAGGGGGTGTATCTTCCAACCAAAGGGTGTAAATATCAATTCCCAAACAAAGAACAGAAAACCCACATCTGACAAAAAGTGAATGACAACATTGTAATGACAAAGAGTCCACACAGAGGGTGTATCTATCAAAACCAAGGGGGTGTAAATATCATTTCCAAAACCAAGTACACATAAACCCACATCTGACAAGACAAAGTGCATGGCAACATTACAATGACAATGAGTTCAAAAAGGTGTGTATCTATCAAAACCAAGGGGCTGAAAATATCAATTCACATAACAATTACACATAAACCCAACACCCAAAAAAAATAAGGGGTTTCCAATCATGGGGGTTCCAAATCCAGGGGGTTTCCAATCATAGGTGTTTCGAATCTAGGGGGTTTCCAATCATGGGGGTTCCGAATCTAGGGGGTTTCCAATCATGGCACTGGGAGAGAGAGATTGAGAGAGAACCAACACTATCAATTGATTGAGAGGGAGATTGAGAGAACCACCACTATCAATCGATTGAGAGAGAGAGAAAGAGAGCATTACCTGATGTTCGTGAAGAGATTGTCAGGAAGAGAGAGGTGGGAGAGATCTCTAGGGCCGACGCTGGGAGAGGGATAGACAGAGAGTGGATGAGAGGGAGAGAGAAAAGAGGTCACCAGTTTTAGGGGACGTGAATTTCCTACTGAAGCCTTTCGCAGGAAGTTCCTGCGCAAGGATGCTGGGTGGGGCCCACCACCATGTTTGTGGGAATTCTACTCCGTTAATCCGTTTATAGATCTCATTTTAGAAAAATATACCAAAAACGAAGTGGATCCAAAAATCAAGTGGGCCACATGAGATGAAACAGTGGGGATTCAGTGAGAACCGTTGAAACATTCTTACGGCCATAAAAAGCTTTGTTTCAGGCTTATTTATTTATTTATTTATTTTGTATTTTCACTTAATCCCAGTGTTAATGACCTTATAAACTGTTTGGATGGCATATAAACATCAAGGTGGAGCCCAGAAGTTTTCAATCGTAGGTATTTGTTTCCCCACTGTTTCCTCTCGTGTGACCCACTTGATTTTTGGATCCAACTCATTTTTGGTCTCTTGTCCTAAAATGATCTCTAAAAATGGCTTAACGGAGTAGATTTTCCAAACACATGGTGTTGGGCCCCACCCAGCATCCTTGGCAGGAACTTCATGCTAAGGGCGTTAGCAGGAAATCCACGTCCAGTGGTGACCAGCCAATGGCTGGTTGTCAGTGCTCTGTGGGCCCCAACATGACGTACGTGTTTCATCCACGCCGTCCATATATTTTTCCAAATAATTTTATGGTATAAGACCAAAAATGAGGTATATCCCAATCTCAAATGGCAAACATTACAGGAAACAGTGTTGAATGCACGTGGAACATTAAAAACCTTTTGGGGGCCATAAAAGTTTTGGATCAAGCTGATCTTTGGTTTTTCCCTTCATCTGGTCCTGTATGACCTAATCAACAGATTGGATGTCAAATAAATAGTACAGTGGGCCTTAAGATGGATTTTAATGGTGGATATCCAATCGTCATTATTTTCATGTGGTGTGGTCCACCTGATATTTATGTCCCGCTAATTTTTGGTATAAAATTGTAAAATAATCTGAAAAAAATGGATGAACGGAATAGATGAAACATGTACATCATAGTGGGGCCCACAGAGCACCGACCACTAGCCACGGGGCTGGTGGCAAGGGGAGTAGCTAATCTGTTTCCAGCCAAATGAAGGGAGATGAATAGTTGGTTGATGTCAGCAAGTTTTGTGGGTCTCATCGTGAGGTATGTATTATATCCAAACCGTCCATCCAGCTGGTGAGCTCATCGTAAGGCTTGAGACAAAAAATAAGTTAGATTTAACCATCAAGTGGACCACACTGAAAAAAGCAATGAGGGATTGAACGCCTACTAATGAAACCCTTTTGGGGGCCATAAAAGTTTTGAATCAACCTGATCTTTGTTTTTTCCCTTCATTAGGGCCTGTATGATCTAATCAACAGATTGTATATCAAATAAACAGTACTGTGGGCCTTAAGAGGATTTTAATGGTGGATATCCAATCAATATTGTTTTCCTATGATGTGGTCCACCTTAGGTTTATATCCCTATCATTTTTTCGATCAAGCCCTAAAATGATCAGTAAAAATGGATGAACAAATGGACGAAATACATACATCATGATGGGCCCACATAGCACCGAATACTAGCCAATGGGCAGGTGGTAGGGGAGTAGCCAATCCGTTCCCATCCATGCTGGTATTTGTGGTGTTGTCCATTTAATCTTTGGATATGATTCATTTTTTGAATAATTCTCTGAAATGATCTTGAAAAATGGATGAACAATGTGGGTTGATCCCAAATTTTCGGTAAATCCAAAACTCAAGTGGACCATGCCACACGAAACAATGTGGAATAATGATTTCCACCATTGATACCTTCCTTAGGCCCACAGTAACGTTTATTTGCCATCCAACCTATTCATAATATCAAATATATATGAATGAAGAGAAAACACAAGCATCAGCTTGATCCAAAACTTCTATGGCCTCCAAGAATTTTTCAATGGTAGAGGTTCAATCACACTATTTCCTGTGGTGTGGTCCACTTGAGCTTTGGATATGCTTCATTTTTGTTCTTTAGATCTCAAATTATCTTTTAACATGGATAAACGGAGTAGATAAAATAAATTAATAACAGTGGACCCGACAGAGATTACTCTGGTAAGGGTAATGACTAACTCACCTAAATGTAGAGGGGTTTCCTTAAAACATTCATAATCATATATTGGGCTTGCCTTAATGTGATTCATATATCCAACCCACTCATTTCGTGTGTCCCACTTGGATGAGGGGTCAGACCAAGTTTTAGCCGCATCCAAAACTCATGTGGGCCTCACCAAGTGCTTTGATATTTTTTAAGATGTCTTGACTTGGTTTTAGATGGTATGGCCCACCTGAGTTTCGTTTACGGATGATTTTTGAGATATCTCATAAACTAAAGGGGACACATTAAATGCACGGTGTCGATGTTCGACACACATCATGATGGGGCCCACAAAACTTATTAACATCAATTTGTAGCTTCTCGCAAGGTCAATAAGTTGGGTCACAATTTTGATAATAATATTTAGCCCATTTTATATGTCTAGTCCATTCACTGTATTTTACTGATCAATACCCTCAATTTGACTAGTTACTCACCCCAATCTGGCTAGCTACATATGAGAAAGGTATTTGGGCATACAAGATTGATCAACAATTTGAGTGAAATTTGATTTAAACATATGAAGTTATTTACTCTTCAATTGGGACTAATTCGATTGTCCAAAAATGGTTAAATGTTCAATTAGTGGATGTGCTTGATAATTTATTAAAAAGTATTTTTTTTTCAGAGATAAATTTCAATTTCCATTTAAAAATCACATTTTTTTTTCAAAATGTATATTTTTTTATTCTTAATTTTTCTTTGAAAACTTTTAACAAAATATCATTTTTATTATAAAATATTTCAAAAAATAAATTAAAATACAAATTCTGAATTTTTATTTTCAAAATATCTTAAATTTTCACAAATTTTATTTTAATTTTTCCCAAAAATTCCAAAATGCCGATTTTTCTTCCTTCAAAAGCATCATGTTGTTTTCAACTATTCAATATTTTTAAATTATATATATTTTTTCAAAATCTTAGTGTTTTTATAAATAACTTTTTCTTTTAATTTTGAATTTTGAACATTTTCAATTATTTTTCAAAATCACAAAATTTTTCAACTTATTTATTTTTCGTTTCAAAATGTTTGTTTTTTGATAAAGTATCGATTTTTTAATATCATTTTATTTTAAAATTTTCATTTCTTTTTCACTTCTCCATTTTTCTAAAAAGCATTTTATTCAAACTTGTCAATTTTTATTGAACTTCTCAATTTTATTTTATTTTTCAAATTTCAAACTCTCATTTTCTTATTTAAAATATTTTCATTTTTCAACATTGTGAAATTTTTCACATTTTTAAAAATATTTTTAATTTTTTTAGGATATTATTTTTTTCTCAAAATCAAATGTTTTTTTTTCAACTTTATCAACTTTATTAAATATTCTTTTTTGTTCCCACAAAATAGATTTTTATTAAATCACGATTTTTTTTTCAAAATCTAATTTTTTTCTTAAACATTGTTAAATTTTTTAAACTTCTCAATATTCTTTTTCATGTGATAATACAAATCATTTAAATATTAGTTTTAAATTAAAAAATAAAAATAAAAATTCCACTCATTTGATATAAAAACAAAATAAATTTTCTTTTTGCATTCAATCAATTTAAAAAATAATCTTAGATACAAATATGTACAATTAAACCACTAAAACTCTATTAAAAAACAATTATTAGACTACAAAAAAAAAAAAAAAAAGAAATTTAATTTCCACCATATTCTAAAAAAATGAAAAAAAAATAATGTGAAGGCAAAAGTCCTTTTACGACGGACCATGATCCGTCGCAAAAGCAACTGAAAAGCGCGCCATTTAGTATTTTGGGCAGGAATTTGCAACTGATCACATTCCGTCACAAAATCAAAATTTGTGACGGATTTAGTCCGTCGCCTACTTACAACGGACAAAAATCCATTGTAAATCAGATTTTAGCGACGGATTTTGGTCCGTCATGAAATTCCGTGATGTTCGGACTACGGATTTTCGAGAAAGACGAGCTTAGCGACAGACTTTCCGTTAGCAACGGATTAAATCCATCGTTAAACCAAGAGATTTTTGCGACAAAAATACGTTGTAAATTGGTGATTTCGGCGTAGTATTTTTTTTTTTTTTCAATGGAGTAAAAATACCTAGGCCGTTGCGCACAGTGACACATAAATCCTATAAAGGGCTGGGATCGGATGCGTTGGTAAAGGAGAAACTGAATGCAATGAATGTGAAGAGAAGAAAGCCTGTAGACATCTTGAAAATCTGTTTAGAATTGTGTATGTATGCTAGGAAACTCTAAATGTTATAATGGGAAATTTTTTTGGTTGTGGGTTATGTAAGAGGATTACTCTAGTATTTATAATGGGGTTACAGACATGTTTGTCATTGAAATGGTCCTATTAATTTTATTATTATTTGAAATCCAAGACTTCTTCCTCTTCAAGTCCTGTGCGAAAGAAGGAATTGGCTCAATTACGTGTAGAAAATATCATCATGTGTTTACTAATTCTGGATTTTGTAAATGCTATGTGAGAAGGAATATACTAAGCATAGTCATAATGCCACCGGTGGTGAGATGGTCAAAATGGGGTCCCGATGTGCCCTCTTGACTAATCATTGTTCATTCAAAAATTAATCAAAGCTAAGTAAAGGCATACTTGGTGTACTCGTTTTAAATTGGGAAACCATGACCTTTTCAATGAGACAAATGTGTGCCTTATGTAAGTTTGAGTCTGAGCCATTCTTCATGTGGGCCCAACTTTGGTGTCATGTGTGACATAATCTACCATTTCGTCTATCAAAGCGTGCCCCACACCATCACAATGTGGACCACCTTGCCTGGCCCGTGCCATAATGTTTATTTTCCATCTAACATATTGATTAGATCACACATATATTGACCAAGGAAAGATACAAATTTTGGCTTGATTAGTGGTTTTTGGGCACACCATGAGTTGGCTCACTTAGTAGACTACATAAATTTCTCACGTGGATCCCACATACTTGCCCTCTCTTAAAAAAAATTACAAAAAAAATTTCCAAATGATAGACGTTTCTCAGCACAAGACGCTGGAATTGTCCAGCATCCAAACTCCATTAATACAAAGGGGAGCAGGGCCTCCACTCGTGGGCTCCACCATGATGCTTATGCCCCATCTTCGTCGTTCATCCGAACTTCCATCTTGTTTTGGCCGTCGGGCCCAAAATTGAAGGCGAGCTGAATCTCAGGTGGGCCACACCGTGATGATCATGATTGTTAAGCCAACTGTATGTGTATGGGAGAGATGGGAGTGGGATCCCACTCGTGGAACCACTGTGATGTATTTCGTAGATCCAAACTACCCATTTGTTTCTCGGCTCATATTAGCACGTAGAGCCCAAAAATCAAGCTAATCCAACCATCAAGGGGACCGCACCACAGGCGACGGTAGGGGAGCTGGGAGCACCCCCTCACATCAGCCGCACCTGGTGTGGGGGCGTCCTAGCCATGGACCCACCTTGATGTATATATTTAATCCAAGCCGTCCACCAGTTTCTCCGATGTATTTTAGGCCATGGGCCGAAAAATTAGGTGGATCTGAGTCTTGAGTGGACCGCACTAAGCAAAATAAAGTCTCACTGTTGAAAACTTTCAAAGCATACGGTGGGATCACTGACCATCCAAACCATCCCAAGTCAGGGCCTATTGGGTTCCATTCGAGATGGCCAAGATGGTGGACGGAGTAGATCATTCACACGGGGCCAACCTTGACGGTGTATCTAAAACAAGTATACATGTATAATAATACAAAAAGTACTCATGCATGTTAGGTGTTAACCCGTCATCACCAAGCATGGGTCTCACAAGTGGGACCCATACTGATGTATATATTTAATCTGAGTTGGCCATTGACTTCTCTAGATCATTTTAGGACATGGGTTGAAAAATGAGACAAATCCGAGTCTCAATTGGGCCGCACTGAGGGAAAGAAACTCCTACTATTAAAATCTTCCAAGGCCCACTGTGGAGTCCATGTTCATCTAAATAAGTCCAAATTAGAGCTCATTGGTCCCACTCAAGCTGGCCTACGTGGTGAACAAAGTAGATTATCCAAGTGGGGCCCTATTTAATGGTGTGACCAAAATGAACAAAACACACACACACACACACACACACACACACATATGAGAAATCATACTATGAGGTCATACCTCATGGGAACTTCCCTTGCAGTCGAGCTGTGTGAGACCCACCGTGATGTGTGTCGAACATCTACCCCATCAGCCAAATGCACCATTCCATGGTAGGCCACGAGCTTAAAAATAGAGTCAATCCATGACTTGGGTGGGCCACACCACATACAATAGTTGAGAAGGGTTACCCTCCCATTAAAATATTCATAATCATTTATTGGGCCTACTGAGATGTAGTTCACAAATCTAGCTCATCCATTGTGTGTGTCCCACTTGGATGAGGGGTCAGACCAAGTTTCAGTGGCATCTAAAACTCAATTGGGCCCGACCAAGTGATTTTATATGTTTGACACACATCACGATGGGCCCACAAAGATTGACCTCATGGGAAGTTCCTATGAGGTCGACTTCATAGTACCATCTCTCTCTCTCTCTCTCTCTCTCTCTCTCTCTCTATATATATATATATATATATATATATATCATAGTCCGTACCGTTCTGTTAGCTTCCGTGGTCCTTTCGGTGGAGTTCCGGCAATCTTCGACCCATATCCGACGTTTGCGCGCGATCCTAAACCGGGTCCCGCATACCTAAGTCGGTTCGAACCGAAACCTGTATCTTAGCGACCGCGTCTTCGCCACAGTTCCAACGCCACGACTCGCGCACCGAACCGATACCCAGGCTAGGAGATGTTTGCCTGCATTCATTCCAAAGAAACGCCGCACGTTGCGAATAACAAGGGAATCTCTACGATATGTCCCATCAATCAATGTCAAGTACAAGCCTTACCCAAAGTACAACAACCCATCCCCACCTTTTCAAAAGTCCACTTTCTCTCTCCACCTCACCATTCCCTTTTACAATTTTCAAACTCACCCATACCTCTTTTACAAATATTTCAAACTAAACCATACCCTGTCATACCCTTCCTTACATCATCCCATCCATATCACTCCCATCATCTCACTTCCTCTCTTATTTCTCAAATCTCTCAAGCAACCCTAAAAACTCCATACGTACAAGCCTCTCCAAGTCTTCCCAAACAACAAGTGTGGCCCACCCTCTCATCTCTCATCCCCACCATCAAAACCCCATCAACCTCCATCAAAGACGAAGGTAAGGAGCTTAGGAGCCTCAGGGAGCAAGGAGAAGGCCTAGAGGTGGGTGATCCACTGTTAATTTTCATTAAGGGCCCACTTATGATGGGACCCACTTGATGTATGTGTATGTGATTAAAGAGGGGCCCATAGTGGCGGGGTCCCTCCACTCCACCGATCTCTCTCTCTCTCTCTCTCTCTCTCTCTCTCTCTCTCTCTCTCCTTTCATTGTGATGTTATGGATCCCACCAATATGTGTTATATCTACCCCGTCCATCAACATCAGATGGTGTGGCCCACCCTATTGCAGGTGATGATCTACACCATCCACTGTTTAGATGGACCCAATACACCTTTCTTTATATATATATATATATATAATATTTTATATAATATATATATGATATATATAATATAATCTATATTGTATATATATAATATAAGATATATATTATATATGTATATACATGCAGGTGGGCCACGTGCATGTGGAGCCCCACCATGACGCCTGTGTTTGCACCGTCCAGCGTCCCTGGACGCTAGACATGGGTTAGCTAACATGGAGTGCATGCACTGACGTGGGTTTGCACTTCAAGCTAAAAATAAAGAGTTGTTTTTGGGATAAGCTACCTATGTAGGCTCCACCTTGATGTATGGGGTCGATCGGCCTCACGGCCCCAGCTGTGGGCCCCACCGTGATGCGTTTCGAACATCAACGCCGTGCATTGGGTGGGCCCTTAGGGCAATGGCCCCTTGCCAAAAATCAGCCATATACGGAACTCAGGTGGGCCATACCATCTAAAATCATGTGAGGACATACCTAAAACATATAAAATCACTCGGTGGGGCCTACCTGAAATTTTGATGCGGCTGAAACTTGGTCTGAACCCTCAGTAAAGTGGGACACACATAATGGGTGGACTGGATTTCTGAACCACATTACGGTGGGCCCCAGGCCCACCCCTAGGTCCACGTGACCTTATAAATAGGTTGAATGACAGATAAATATTACGGTGGGCCCAAGGTCCGTGTGACCTTATAAACCGTTTGGGTGGCAAATAAATATTACAGTGGGACCTACCCTAGTCCACGTGACCTTATGAACAGTTGGGATGGTGCATAAACATTATGCTGGGCCCCAGGTTGGATAGAAAATAAACATTTTAGGGGGCCCTAGGTCCTTGTGACCTCATCAGCAGGTTGGGTGGAAATAAACATTATGGTGGGCCCCACTTATGTATGTATTGTGTCCACACCTTTCATCAGTGTGGACCTCCACCATGAAGTATGTGATTTATCTATGCCTTCCATCCCTATGGGACCTACCGTGATGCACGAGTTTCATCCAAACTGTCCAACCATTTTGGAGATTATTTTAAGGCGATGTGTTAAGGTCCATCTTGGTGTATTTGTGGGCCGTCCATTGATGCCCACTTTGATTTGTATAAGGCCATTTGTTGAGGCCCATCTTAATGTATTTGTGACCGCCCAACTAAGGCCCACTTGAGATATATGAGTCCATGGTTTGAGGCCCATTTGATGTATTAGGGCCCTTGGGTCGAGGCCCAACAAGATTTATACAAGGGTCATTGTAATGTGTGATTCATGGCAGGCCGTGCCTTGGGAGCAATGATGGTTTGATGTCCACATTGTAAGGATGATGTTGTTAAATGTCCGCATTGTCATTCTCTCCCTAGGGCCCATTAATAGGCCCATACCTGTAGCATATAGGCCATCTAGGCCCATCTTCGTTTTGATCAGAGCCCATCACCACATAACATGTATAGTATAGATCCATGATTCATGATCATACGCATCATATGTATGCCTGATATGAGAAGTGACTGATCATAGCATATGCCTTCAGGCAGATAGTTTATGGGCTCCCTGACAGGCGGAGTTGCCCCACATGAGCGCTCAGTACGCGCAGGATTGTTGCATGTCTGATAGTATGATTCATGCACTTGCATTAGTGTGATTGTGATTACTGTATGCCCTAGTGACATCAGGGCCATAGCCTCTACAGACACATCGTGGGTGGCTGGATTGGATACCGAAAATATTGTTACTAAGCATCGGGGCGCCATAGATGTCCCTGGGTGAAAATTTCTAAACCCGATGGTACCAGAGGATGACTCCAACGTCGAGACTGAGTGGATATATGAGCGCACGAGGGTCGAATACCAGGAGGCCGCGTCTCCCACTGTGTCGTGGTTGGTTGGAAAGGGGTGTGGCCTTACTCACTCGAGGGTAGGGGGCATTACTAGGCTGAGTTTGACCAGTTCGTGAATGGGTCCGCTATCAACAGGACGGATAAGTATTGACAGACTATTAGCCAGGCAGATAGTGAGGTTTCTTACGCTCACTTAGATTGTGCGGCTAGGAGAGCGGTAGTGCCACTTGGAGTGTACTAAACCCTGGTGATTATCCAGAATGAGAACCGTACTGATATATGATGAGGATTGGCATGCTTGTGTTACATCTCGCATCCCATGGCCGTGTTATGGCCGATAACATTCATATCTTACACCGCATAGCCTTGGTACGGCTGATTGCATTCATGTACTCATCACCATGATTTCGCATTACTCTGACCTTGCATTCTGAGCACGCTTATATTGCGCGCACACTTACACCACCCTCTAAGCTTTCTATAAGCTTATGCACGATTGATGCATGCAGGTGACGCCAGAATGCAGTCGTAGCCTTGTCACAGTTGGAGTGTGCAACTGAGCCTTTGAGTTTCTATTATTATCATCATCTTGTATTTCCTTTTAGACGCATTGTACTTAAAAGTTTTTGATCATAGTGGATTTTGTAATGGTGTTCTTGTGGTTATTGTTTGTAAGACCAGTTTCTGAGTTCAGGGCGTGACAGAAGTTGGGATCAGAGCATAACTTGGGAATAACTGAGAAAAAATATCTCATGTTTGCTATAAGTTTAGGGCGATTAGGTTCCGAGTGCGAAACCTTCTGATTGAATTCTCTAACGTGTGATTCTCAAGGTTGATTGGCCCATTGTTCTTTTCTATAGGACATGCCGCCCAGGAGAGCGACCCGATCGCACCTTGCTCCACCACCTGAAGCTCCAGCTTTACCACATGCGCCTCCAGTTCCACCGCCAGAGATCCTTGCTCCCTTGCCTGAGGATGACGTTCCTCCACCCGATGCCGGTGCGGATCCGACCGTACCTATGAGTGCCTCATAGTTACAGTAGATGTTATAGGCTGTGACTGCTGCGCTTCAGGGGCAGGGCAGGCGCCCAATCGT
Organism: Magnolia sinica; assembly: GCF_029962835.1. Lineage (NCBI taxonomy): Eukaryota > Viridiplantae > Streptophyta > Magnoliopsida > Magnoliales > Magnoliaceae > Magnolia > Magnolia sinica. The sequence continues at coordinate 65,932,527 of NC_080590.1, read as the reverse complement.
TTCTCCAGTCCAAGCCGAGCAGGAGCACGCAAGTGCCCTTCTTCAAGAGTTCCGATAGTTTAATCCTCTATGTTTCCAGGGCGAGTCAGATCCGACTGCAGCCGAGAGATGGCGCTCCGATGTGGAGAAGATCTTTGATACCATGTCATGTACGACCGAGCAGCGAGTCCGGTTGGTAGTATTTCTTTTCCAGGGCGAGGCCGAGCACTGGTGGACCTCTGTTACCCGTGTTGCAGGACCTGACTATGTCTGGACATGGGAGGACTTTATCGACCGATTCGAGAAGCAGTACTTCCCTAACCACATTCGACGTCAGAGAGCACTGGAGTTTGAGACTTTGGTGCAGGAGGACATAACTGTGGCGCAGTACGCGGCCCATTTTGTGGCGCTATCCAGGTTCGCGCCATATATGGTTGATGATGAGGGGTGGAAGGCCCGCTGTTTTGAGAATGGCTTACGTTACGGTCTTCGAGGCCGTGTGATTGGGCACGAACTCCCGACTTTTCAGGCGGTAGTGCGGAGGGCCCAAATTTATGAGACTGAGTGGGCCGGCTCACAGAGCGACCGAGATCAGAGGAGGGGTCAGAATCGGAAGAGGCAGGCCCCCTCTAGTAGCTCCCAGCAGCATCGACGGCCACAGAGGTATAGGAGCCACCCACCTACTAGAGCACCAGCAGCACCTCCAGTGCCACCCCAACAGCCATTTGTAGGGACCTGTTTTGGATGTGGTGGGACAGGGCACCACCTGTCTGAGTGCCCTCACCCTCATCTACATCCGCCGAGAGCATCGTAGCAGCCTCCAGCACAGCAGCGACCCCATTAGCAGTGACCGCAACCACCTCGGTCGCCGAGGCTCCAGCAGCAGCAGAGACAACTGTACAAGCTGCCGCAGAGGCAGTAGCAGTACCAAGGACCTTAGAGGGGACAGACACCTCACCAGCCAGCTCATGCTAGGTTCTACAAGGCTCAGCAGGATCCACAGCTATCTGGAGGAGTCATTGATGGTATTCTTTCCGTCTCCGCATGTATCGCATGTGTACTGTTTGATTTCGGTGCATCACATTCATTCATGTTCGAGAATTTTTGTCATTCGACTGGATTGTCGATGGAGTCTGCTCATGAGGGGTTAACCGTGTTGACACCCTTGGGGAAGACCACAATATTGGGCCATTTCTGTTCATCTTGCTCGGTTCTGGTCGGTGATATCTTTTTGCCCTCCGATTTATTTGTGCTGCCGATGTCAGATTTTGATGTCATCCTAGGCATGGATTGGCTTACCGAGTACCATGCTATATTGGATCGTTCCGCGAGGACTGTCACATTCTTTATACCCGGCTTGCCATAGTTTTAGTTCATTGCCGAGCCCAGAGGAGAGTTATTGTCTTGCCTCATGTCCTGCGTCGTTGAGGAGCCCATTGCCTTGTGTATCGATCAGTTGCGGTGGTCTATAATTTTCCCGACATGTTCTAGGAGATTTTGAGATTACCATTGCGCCGTCATATTGAGTTCCAGATTGATCTTGTGCCTGGTACCGCGCCTATCTCGAAGGCCCCATATCATATGGCACCGATGGAGTTGCGTGAGCTGCAGCGATAGTTGGACGAGTTACGTGAGTTGAGATTCATTCGTCTGAGCAGTTCTCTGTCGGGAGCGCCAGTACTCTTTATCAGGAAGAAGGATGGTTCGTTGAGGCTCTGCATATATTACCGCGAGCTCAACCGAGTCACGGTCAAGAACAAATACTCGCTCCCTAGGATAGATGATTTATTTGATCAGCTACAGGGTGCACAGTTCTTTTTGAAGATTGATCTACATTCTGGTTATCATCAGATTTGAGTTTGAGAGGAGGATATCTCGAAGACGGCTTTCAGGATGCGTTACAGTCATTTTGAGTTTCAGGTCATGTCCTTTGGATTAACTAATGCACCCGCGGTCTTCATGCAGTTAATGAATGAGGTCTTCCGTCCATATCTCGATCAGTTTGTGGTGGTCTTCATCAATGATATTCTAATATATTCGAGGACCCGTGAGAACCATATGTAGCATCTGGAGATCGCTTTGTAAACCCTCCATGCCCACTAGCTATATGCGAAGCTGGAGAAGTACGAGTTCTGGCAGGAGGAGGTAAGATTCCTCGGTCACGTGGTGACGGGGAGGGTGTCGCAGTGGACCCCTCGAAGGTTGAGGCAGTGAGTCAGTGGGTCAGCCCACGAATGTGTCTGAGATCCGCAGTTTCCTTGGTTTAGCAGGATACTATCGACGTTTCATTGAGGGCTTCTCCTGTATCGTAGCCCCGTTGATCAGGTTGACTCGAAAGGGCGCAAAGTTTATTTGGAGTGACGCCTGTAAGTGAACATTTATGGAGCTGAAGGACCGTCTGACGTCCGCTCCTGTCCTCACTCTTCCCTCTGGGAGTGATGGATTTTTTGTATTTACCGATGCCTCACGTATTGGTTTAGGTGCTGTCCTGATGCAGCACAGCAGGCCTGTAGCCTTCGTGTCTCGTCAGCTCAAGGTCCATGAGCTGAACTACCCCACGCATGATTTGGAGCTGGCAGCAGTCGTCTTCGCACTGAAGGTGTAGAGACACTATCTCTATGGGGTTAGGTTCGAGTTCTTCTCCAACCACAAGAGCTTAAAGTATCTATTCTCTCAGTCTGAGCTGAACATGAGGCAGAGACGCTGGATGGAGCTTCTGAAGGATTATGATTTTGACCTCTGGTACCACCCAAGCAAGGTGAATGTGGTAGCGGATGCCTTCAGCCGTCAGCCACGAGGCCTGGTAGCACATATGATGATTCAGGAGTGGAGGATGCTCGACGATATAGAAGAGTACAACTTTGAGTTTGGTCTATAGTCTTCTATCGTTCAGCTATCGAGCATGTCGATTCAACCCTCTCTTGTCGCAAGGGTAATCGAGGCTTAGCAGACAAATGAGTCATTACAGGATTATCGAGCAGAGGCAGCATCTGAGAGTCAGACAGATTGGCAGATTGGTGCTGATGGTGGACTTCACTTCAGAGGCCGATTATGTGTCCCGGATATTCTCGAGCTGCGCAGAGATCTTATGACCGAGGCACATTGATCGCGGTTTTCTATCCACCCTGGATCGACGAAGATGTACGGTGATATGAGGCAACAGTATTTTTGGGCAGGGATGAAGCACCAGATTGCCAGTTTTGTGGCCAAGTGTGACACATGCCAACGTGTCAAGTCCGATCATCAGAGACCCCCTGGTCTATTACAGCCGTTGAGTGTCTCGACGTGGAAGTGGGAGCACGTATCTACCGATTTTATCATGGGTTTGTCGAGGACTCAGCGCGGTCATGACGCCATCTGGGTTGTCATGGACCGTATGACTAAATCGGCACATTTCCTTGTGATTCGTGCGACTTGGCCTTTGGATCGGCTTGCGAGGTTATTCATTGAGGAGATTGTGAGACTGCACGGCATTCCAGTCTCGATCGTTTCTGACCGAGACCCGAGGTTCACGTCTTAGTTTTGGAGGAACTTTCAGAGAGCGATGGGCACTGATTTGCAGCTCAGCACCGCGTACCATCCGCAGACCGATGGCCAGACCTAGAGGGTAAACCAGATCCTTGAGGATATGCTTCGGGCCTGCGTGATTGACTTCGGGGGTAGTTGGGATGAGCATCTGCGATTGGCTGAGTTCATATACAACAACAACTATCAGGCGACCATTGGCATGACTCCTTTTGAGGCATTGTATGACAGACCGTGTAGATGTCTGAGTTGTTGGACCGAAGTTGGAGAGCGGCGTCACCTAGGTCCTGAGCTTGTGCAGCAGACGTTAGAGGTTATCGATATCATCAGGGAGAGGATGCACACAACTTAGAGCCGGTAGAAGAGTTTTGCTGATCACCGGCGTCGTCCCTTGGAGTTTGATATAGGGGACCACGTGTAGCTCAAGGTCTCGCCCATGAAGGGCGTAGTTCGATTTGGAGCGAAGGGCAAGCTTGCCCCGAGATTCATAGGACCTTTTGAGATCACTGACCGCATTGGCATCGTGGCCTATCGGCTTGCCTTACCATTTCAGTTGTCTAACATCCACAATATTTTTCACGTTTCTATGTTGAGGAAGTGTGGGTCATACATAGTTCCTGTTATCGATTGGCAACCGTTGGAGGTTCGTGAGGACATTTCTTACTTTGAGCAGCTAGTTCGTATCCTTGATTGGAAGGAGCAAGTCCTCCGGATCAAGGTCATTCCCTTGGTGAAGGTTCAGTGGGGTCACTATTCCGTTGATGAGGCATCTTGGGAGTATGAGGCTGAGATTTGAGAGCGCTATCCCTATCTCTTTGATGATTAATTATATGTTGTATTTTATATGTTGTCTCCGATATTTATATGACGATGCATTACTTCCTCTTCTATTATGAGTTATGTTTACTTGTAATGATTGTGTAAATTTCGAGGACGGAATTTTTATTTGGAGGGGAAAGTTGTAAGACTCATATCATAGTATGTACCGTTCCGTTAGCTTCCACGGTCCTTCCGGTCGAGTTCCGACAATCTTCAACCCGTATCCGACGTTTGCGCGCGATCCTAAATCGGGTCCCGCATACCTAAGTCGATTCGAATCGAAACCTGTATCTTAGCGACCACGTCGTCGGCGCGGTTCCAACGCCGTGACTCGCGCATCGAACCGATACTCAGGCTAGGAGATGTGGGCCTACGTTCATTCCAAAGAAATGCCAAGCGTTGTGAATATCGAGAAAATCTCTATGATATGTCCCATCAATTAATGTCAAGTACAAGCCTTACCCAAAGTACAACAACCCATCCCCACCTTTTCAAAAGTCCACTCTCTCTCCACCTCACCATTCCCTTTTATAATTTTCAAACTCGCCCATACCTCTTTTACAATTATTTCAAACTAAACCATACCCTCCCATCCCCTTCCTTACATCATCCCATCCATATCACTCCCATCATCTCACTCCCTCTCTCATTTCTCAAATCTCTCAAGCAACCCCAAAAACTCCATACGTCCAAGCCTCTCTAAGCCTTTCCAAACAACAAGTGTGGCCCACCATCTCATCTTTCATCCTCACCATCAAAACCCATCAACCTTTATCAAAGACGAAGGCAAGGAGCTTAGGAGCCTAAGGGAGCAAGGAGAAGGCCTAGAGGTGGGTGATTCATCGTTAATTTCCATTAAGGGCCCACTTATGATGGGACCCACTTGATGTATGTGTATGTGATTAAAGAGGGGCCCATAGTGGCGGGGTCCCTCCACTCCACCGATCTCTCTCTACTTCTCTCTATTTCTCTCTCTCTCTCTCTCTCTCTCTCTCTCTCTCTCTCCTTTCATTGTGATGGTGTGGATCCCACCAATATGTGTTATATCTACCTCGTCCATCAACATTAGACGGTGTGGCCCACCCTATTGCAGGTGATGATCCACACCATCCACTGTTTAGATGGACCCAATACACCTTTCTTTATATATATACTATATTTTATATAATATATATATGATATATATAATATAATATATATATTGTATATATATAATATAAGATATATATTATATATGTATATACATGTAGGTGGGCCACATGCATGTGGAGCCCCAACATGACGCCTGTGTTTGCACCGTCCAGCGTCACATGGGTTAGCTAACATGGAGTGCATGCACTGATGTGGGTGTGTACTTCAAGCTAAAAAAAATAATAATATAAAAAGTACTTTTAGAGTGGGCCACTCATGTAGGCCCCACCTTGATGTATGTATATAATCCACGCCGTCCATTTCATTGCTCAGCCTATTTTAGACGTTGAGTCGAAATTTGAGGGCAATCCAATTCTCAGGCAGGTCATACCTTAGGAAACAATATTATTACCGTCCAAAACCCGCATTATTATTTTACTCGCCCAATCCTAATGGATATTGGACTCTGTTTGACTGTATCGAGCCGGGGAATACAATGGGTGGAGCAGATTTCCTTGATGTGGGCCCCACCTGTGAAAAACCACAGGAAAACTGGTTTCAAAAAAATAATAGTAATAATAATAAGCAGCAGTAGCACTGTTGCTGTCAGAGCGCACGCAGGCGATGCCTGCGCCTGGCGGACGGATGGGCTGGGCCTCACGGCCCTAGCTGTGGGCCCCACCGTGATGCGTTTTGAACATCAATGCCGTGCATTGGGTGAGCCCTTAGGGTAGTGGCTCCCCTGCCAAAAATCAGCCGTATACGGAACTCAGGTGGGCCATACCATCTAAAATCATGTGAGGACATACCTAAAACATATAAAATTACTCGGTGGGACCTACCTGAAATTTTGATGCGGCTGAAACTTGGTCTGAACCCTCAGTTAAGTGGGACACACATAATGGGTGGACTGGATTTGTGAACCACAATATGGTGGGCCCCAGGCCCACCCCCAGGTCCACGTGACCTTATAAACAGGTTGAATGACAGATAAATATTATGGTGGGCCAAAGTTCTGTGTGACCTTATAAACAGTTTGGGTGGTAAATAAATATTACAATGGGACCTACCCTGGTCCATGTGACCTTATGAACAGTTGGGATGGCGCATAAACATTATGGTGGGCCCCAGGTTGGATAGAAAATAAACATTTTAGTGGGCCCTAGGTCCTTGTGACCTCATCAGCAGGTTGGGTGGAAAATAAACATTATGGTGGGCCCCACTTATGTATGTATTGTGTCCACACCTTTCATCAGTGTGGACCTCCACCATGAAGTATGTGATTTATTTATGCCTTCCATCCCTATGGGACCTACCATGATGGATGAGTTTCATCCAAATGTTCAACCATTTTGGAGATTATTTTAAGGTGATGTGTTGAGGTCCATCTTGGTGTATTTGTGGGCCGTCCATTGATGCCCACTTTGATTTGTATAAGGTCATTTGTTGAGGCCCATCTTAATGTATTTGTGGCCGCCCAACTAAGGCCCACTTGAGATATATAAGTCCATGGTTTAAGGCCCATTTAATGTATTTGGGCCCTTGGGTCGAGTCCCAACATGATCTATACAAGACCCATTGCAATGTGTGATTCATGGCAGGCCGTGCCTTGGGAGCAATGATGGTTTGATGTCCACATTGTAAGGATGATGTTGCTTAAATGTCTGCATTGTCACTCTCTCCCTAGGGCCCATTAATAGGCCCACACCTGTAGCATATAGGCCGTCTAGGCCCATCTTCGTTTTGATCAGAGCCCATCAGCACATAACATGTATAGTATAGATCCATGATTCATGATCATACGCATCATATGTATGCCTGATATGAGAAGTGACTGATCGTAGCATATGCCTTCGGGCAGATAGTTTATAGGCTTCCTGATAGGCGGAGTTGCCCCACATGAGCGCTCGGTACGCGCAGGATTGTTGCATGTCTGATAGTATGATTCATGCACTTGCATTAGTGTGATTGTGATTACTATATGCCCTAGTGACATCAGGGCCATAGCCTCCACAGACACATCGTGGGTCGCTAGATTAGATACTGAAAATATTATTACTAAGCATCGGGATGCCATAGATGTCCCTGAGTGAAAATCCCTAAACCCAATGATACCAGAGGATGACTCCAACGTCGAGACCGAGTAGATATATGAGTGCACGAGGGCTGAATACCAAGAGGCTGCATCTCCCACTGTGTCGTGGTCGATTGGAAAGGGGTGTGGCCTTACTCGCCTGAGGGTAGGGGGCATTACTGGGCTAAATTTGACCAGCTCGTGAATGGGTCCGCTATCAACATGCTGGATAGGTATTGGCAGACTATTGGCCAGGTGGATAGTGAGGTTTCTTACGCTCACTTGGACTGTGCGGTTAGGAGAGCGGCAGTGCCACTTGGAGTGTACTAAACCCCGATGATTATCCAGAATGAGAACTGTACTGATATATGATGAGAATTGGCATGCTTGAGTTGGATCTCGCATCGTATAGCCGTGTTATGACCGATAACATTCATATCTTACACAGTATAGCCTTGGTACGGCTGATTGCATTCATGTACTCATCACCATGATTCCACATTACTCTGACCTTGCATTCTGAGCACGCTTATATTGCGCATACATTTACACCACCCTCTAAGCTTTCTATAAGCTTATGCATTATTGATGCGTGCAGGTGACGCTAGGATGCAGTCTTAGCCTTGTCGCAGTTGGAGTGTGCAGCCGAGCCTTTGAGTTTCTGTTATTATCATCATCTTGTATTTCCTTTCAGACGCATTGTACTTAAAAGTTTTTGATCATAGTGGATTTTATGATGGTGTTCTTGTGGTTATTGTTCGTGGGTTATGCTTGTGGTTATGCTCACTACGAATCAGAAATCCTCCTTGTAGGATCCCAGGATCGGAACCTGGTAAATGGGTGCCGAGAGCCGAGAATGGGATTTTACGGAGGCTGTTGGCACCAGATTCGACGATCAGGAATTTTGTGAGCCCGGTTTCCGAGTTCGGGGTATGACATATATATATATATATATATATATATATATGCCACCAGCGCTTAATGGGCAGATGGATGCCCCATGCCATTCATCCGTTTTGATGGATCATGTTAGGCCATAAGCCGAAAAATGAAGGTGATCTGAATCTTAGGTGGACTGCACGAATGGAATCAATGGGCAGCGATGACCTTAATGTTTATGTATCATCTACGTTGTTCATCATTTTCTTCAGATTATGTTGGGCCAGGGGCCCAAAGTTGAGGCCAATCCAAATCTTAGGTGAGCTACATCACGGGGAACTGTGGGGGTAGAAACCTCTTTGACTTGGGATTTCTTGGACTTGGGATACCTTGGACTTGCGAATCCTTGGTTTTGATATCCCTTGGACTTGGCAATCCCTGGATTCGGGATCCATTATAATTTGGTTATGTTTGGCATAATGGATTCAAAAACCCTATAATCCTAAAGTGATATGCATAATATACTTATAAAGGTTTGAAATTAAATCTATTAGTGGGTGTGTGTAATGTTAACATTATGGTTATATTAAATCTATTAAAGCATATACATTGGCTGAAGTGATGAAATCTCAAGACTCAGATTGACATAAGCATAAGATCACATCCTAGTGACTAACCATCGATCTATAACCATCGATTTATGTAAGAAATGTTCAGATGGTGCAGATCATCCTAATAAAGTAATTATAGAGATGCCATTGATAATCTGATTGTTTTGGGATATCATCAGTGGGCCATGTACCTAAATAGATTGGTAACCTAGAGGGACATATGTTGTACATGTGGGTGTCCATCCAGGTCACTCCCAATGGACCCCGCCATGGTGCACGTAATTTACTCATGCCTTATAGGCTACATGAGGAGTCGATGTTAGTCTAACGTGGGCCACACCACATAGACCTCTATATTTCTAGTGGGGCCTGTCATTCAATTTCCACTTTGTATATATGATGTGCCAATTAAGGCCAATTATCTTATGACATGTTTGATAACATGCTGGTATATTTAAGCTGATAGGACACTAATAACATGTCTAGTATAATTGATATCATGCCCATTTATATGCCCATACGCATCATTTGTATGCCTGTTGTGGATGGCGATTGATCATAGCATATGCTTTTCGGCTTGACATACTTAGGGGACCCCATATGAGATAGGGTTGCCCCACATGATCGCGCGGTGCACTTAGGTTTGGTGCATGACTTGAATAGTATGACCCATGCATTTTGCATCTATATGTCACGATCACTTTTATACCCTAGTAACATCAGGGTTGTGGCCTCCACTGGCTTATCATGGATGATCGGATTGGATACCGAAAATATATGTTCTAGCACTTGGGGGCTTAGGATGTCCATGGGTGAAAGTACCTAAACCCTTGTGGTACTAGTAGGATGCTTCAACATCGAGACTGAGTAGATAACATGAGTGCCCGAGTGCCAAATACCAATAGGCCGCATCTCCCACTATGTCATGGTCGGTTGAAAATGGGTGTGACCTTATCGACTCGAGCGTAGGGGCTATAAGTTAGGTTGAGTCTGACTAGCTTGTAAATGGGTCTACTATCGGTGAGTCGAGTAGGCATTGACATACCACAGACAAGGGGATAGTGAGGTCTTTTCCACTCACTTGGTCATGTGCGTTATGAGTGACAACCAGTATTGGAGTGTACTAGACCTCGGTGATGTTTCCAGATACGAAATATACTTATTTGTGGACTAGTTGAGTATTGCCATATTTTACATTGCATCTCTAGCATATTATATTTGGCCACGTAGGCCTTGCATTGCATAGCCTTGGTATGGCTAACATCATTTATGGACTTGCCAGTTTAGCCTTCCATCATTTTCGTGTGGACATTTGTATGCTTGGCACATGGATTGCGCGCACACGCAGACACTCTTTGAGCTTCTTATAGTAAGCTTATGCACGTTCATTACGTGTAGATTATTCTAGATCGTAGCAGTATTGAGGCAGGAGCATATGCCTGATCTTTTGGAGTTTTGTTATATCATATATTTCCCTTTCAGCACTGTACTCAAATATTATATTAGTAGATATGTGGTGTTGATATTTTGTGACTTGGATACACTTGTCGTAATGTTCATTTACAAAAAAAACAAAAAAACAAAAAAAAAACAAAATTCACCCTAAAAATCCTTATTGTAGGATCTTAGGATCGGAACCTAGCATATGAGAGTTGAGAGATGAGAATGGGGTACTATCGAGGCTGTTGGCACCGGATTCAGTGGCTAAAAATTTTGTGAGCCCAGATCCCAAGTTTGGGGTGTGACAGGAGATGATCTTTTAATTCTCTTGACATTGGGGTGAATACTCCCTACTGGGTACTGCAAATCTGACCGTTGATCTTTCATCATGCATGGAACATTAAAGTATGGGTTGATACAACTTACAATGTGGATTGCCCATTAGTAATTCTTTTATGTTGGATAAGGCCACATGTTGCAATAGAAATATAGAATATATACAAAAACTTTTGTGTCCTAGATGCATTAAATGTGAGTTATCTTCAAACAACTATAGGCACAAGCTTTGGCGAGACTCAATAAAAATCAATTATGTCAACCCATTCTTGAGATCTGATCTATTTCTACTCTTAATAAGATTAAGAAGATCTGTGACCAATGAAATTTGGATTTGTTGTAGCAAATTATGATGTCGTAGTTATATTTGACCCTTTACTTGTGGTTCAATTTGGAGAATGATGCTATCAGAGCTTCTTATGAGACCTTTTAAAATCATTGTGATTTGGCCCAATGAGACAATGTTTGTGTCATTTGAACCCTTCATCCTATGTTAACCAGCCTACTACATGGACCATAGCTCAAAATTCTCAAAGGATCAATCCTAACCATCTGATTTTGGGACCTTTGCCTATTGAATTTTTTGGTTATTTTAACCATCCATCAATGAGTGGAGAAATTTGTTGGGTTATCTCTAATCCAAAATGAGGTATGTCAGTTGAGAAATATGAACCATGAAGAAGTTATGTCACATGCCTTCTAAGTTCTAACAGAGTATCATTCCTATCTTATAATGATTCAATCAAAGCTTGTACTCCCCATTTTATCGAACTCTATTGATCGCCAACCACCCTTTCTCATTTCATATGATTAACAATACTACGAAACAAAATGCTTTTAAATGTGTTGGGTTGCACCCACTATTGGTACATAATTAGAATATGAAATATCAGAAAAATTCCTGATATTTGGTGCAATTAAACACATCCTTCAACAAAAACTGGGAAGAAGATATACTTGCCACTCTTGAGTCTCTTTGAAGCATGGTTATGACTCACATTACGTCAAGTATACACATTGCACTGGACCCAATGCCTCAACATTTTCTGACCATGACTACATTAGACCAGTGAGAAATTTATGTGACAATAGAGAAGAAAATCAAGAAAAAGAACATATTAGACTCATTTACAATTACATTGGCAATCATAAAGTCTGAGAAACATAGTCTAGTAGAGGAATTTCGTCAAACACGTAGAATAGCACGGAATTCAACTTGCACTGCATATTCCCTTCACCACCATCCTAATCAGCCACTCTAGTCTCCTATTCGCCTTGATCAGGTTGTCATATAACATCGCTTCGTCGTAAACATGAATTTCATTGAAACATCTTTTCATCAATAGAATATGAATAAAATCAACAAATGTTAAAAATTCAAAAATACTAGAATCACATATTTTTGGCAGGATTGATTAAACTAAAATTCCTGAAATAGGAGTCGAATGTAGGCTGTAGAGATAAACCCTGTCTCCCCTCCCTTCCTCACAATCCGCATCCTAAAACCCAACATTTCCAAGCTTGTCCCCGACAACGACCATTGTCTGTTCCTCAGATGGAAAGAACCCCACACTAGATATCCATTCGAGCACCAACCATGTGATGTTGTCTGATTTAAAACTAACGTCCCCAAATCAAAGAACTCAACATCTACCCTCTTCTTTGAGCGAGACAACAACACGTTTTCTGACATGTCCATGATCGTATCAATAAGCTGGTGATCGGGGGACACATGGTCGTTGTACACTTTTTGCATACGGAGTGGGCCTAATTTCTAGATCAAAGGGCTAGGATGAGAAGATGACTTGGTGGGTTTTTTTAAGGGATGTGGTGAGATCATCTTCAAGTCCGTTTGAGTGTAGACATCAGGTGGGATGCCGCGGGACTTGAGGGAGTGGCGGATGACGATGGAGGATTTGATATTAGGTTTCCTTTCAGGGGGAGTTTTGTTAATTTTGATGCTAGGAGGGAAGAGCCCACGAGAATGAAAAAACTTCACGGGCTCTTTTTTTGTGAGCACGGATTAAGTACCCCCACCAAGACGGAGATAAAGACGGATGGTCCTATCGGGGCTATGTAGGGCCCACTGTGATGTATGTGTCTTATCCACACCATTCATTCATTTTCACAAGTACATTTAGGGCATAATCCCAAAAAGGAGGTGGATAGAAGGCCCAAATGGACCACACCGCAATTTGAGGATACACACTTAATCTCCACTATTTCCTATGGTGTGGTCCACTTGGGCCTTCAATCTGCCTCCTTTTTTGGGTTCATGCACTAAAATGAGTTTTTGAAATGGATGGATGGCTTAGATAAAACACACATTGTGGTGGGCCCTATAGAACACCATTTTTTGTAGTGCACATAAATAAGGGTTTAATAACCCATCGTGATTGCCAATGATTATTGCGATTTGCCATCAATAAAAAGCTGTCGGCGAAACCATTTTACAACTGTCTACTTTAGCCAATATTTTGTAGTGGTGAACCAAGGAAGAAGAAAATTAAAGATTGGTCTTGTTTGCCCAAGCACAAAAAGAGGAGATTGAATAGGTTAGATGCATAATTGACTTGGTGATGTGTCACGCGAAAAGCGAGTCATGTGGTATTTCAGCTGAAATAAATGCCATGATGGTTACACATCTCAATTCATCAAAATGCAACGCATTCTTGCATGCCATTTACTACCTATGATGCACCAATTTTTTATTTTATTATTATTTTTTTTTTTTGGGGGGGAGCTTGCTATATAAACAACTCTCGATCCCATATTTCAGCTCACTAAAACCCACACAGCCCCTCCTAGAACTTCTACACCATTGATTTGCTAACATGGCCTCCAACTAATCCTCCTCTGCTTTCCTTAATCAGGTCAAGGCCTACCTAAAGGAGATTTTTTTTTTTTTTTTTTTTTTTTTTAAATCTCGGCCTTACAAATTATGGCCAATCTTCCCTTTGTTCGACATTGCTTTCTTCATTAGCATTGCCTCTGAGGCTACCACTACTGACAAACCTCTAGGAAAAATCTTAAACGTCCTGAGGAAACTCCATCACCTCGGAGAGAGATACTTTTATCTCGAGTTTAAACTACAAAGGGTTTCTAAATATCCGAGACAGCAAGCCTTTGCTCAAGAAGAATCTAATTCTCTTGGCAAAGATTATGGGAAAGCATGGAATGACTGCCTTCGCGGGAACAGGGTACACAGGACCATGCTGCAGGTACTCCAAGCTCAACACACTAAACTCATGGATGATATCAAGAAGAAAGAGCATGCCTACATTGCGAAGGATCTTGCCATTTCAAAGGTTCTCCTTTGTTTCTTGGACTTGTAGATTGTTGACTACTAGGCTCTGACACATGTGAGCCTTGCTAGCAAGAGGGAAACGAATTAAGGGCAAAGTATCTTCGATCGACAGTCGTGTTGATCAACTCTTTTACTTTGTGAACGTCTTCATGATTGAGGGGTTTCGCGAAGAGCCAGAAGGATTCCTTGAAGGTCGATAAGATGTGCACCATCCGCAAGTTTGAGGCAATCGATGCAGAATTACCTAAGCAACTTCTCTTGGCTGGTGGTTGTTTCTTTTCTCTCTTTTTTTTTTTAAAAAAAAAGTATATAACTCGGCCGGCGGCCCACTTTTTCCTTCAATAAAATCGCTTTCTTTTCATGTTCTGTGTATCACACACGTATTGTTACTCATTCGGCCTTATCATTCCCAATATGGAACAATATTATTGCCATTGCGATATCGACATTTCACATTTCAAAAAAATAAAAATAAATACCAGATAGTGATATTACCACTGTGATTAATCATATCTAATCTAGGATACTTGGCCGATGAGCATCTTTCGGCTGTGTGTGCACCATTGAATGGCTGTAAAAAGGATCAAGATCACTCCTTTTATTGAAATTTACCTTATCGGCCAACTCCATGCAGAGAAATGCTGTCATTAATTGGGTTGTTGATTTTTTTACTCAGTAAAATCGGCTAATATGATGCCACAATTAAGCTTGACCGCCGTCAACACTTAGTATTTCCCTCTTTCTTTTGGTTATAAATGCTTGGCTAATTGGGCAAATGAAGATGGGTCGTCATGCACACCATTTTTCAAGGATTCATTATTTATTACGGCTACACGTTCCAAGTTCTTAGGAATCGATCTGACGCCGCACAGTTTATTAAGATTATACCAACACCACATCTATCGAACATGGGCATTAAATGGTTCAGGAGACGCTTATAAAAGCATCATTCCCTCCTATTTCCGCATCCTACTTCTCTACTATTTTCTACCTCCAAACTCTTGTCTACAGACACTATTCCCTCATGTATTCTTCTATTCATAATCCTTATCCTTTTTGAATGAGATTCTTACCACATAAATTAAGCATCTCACAATCTACCATCCTCCATGATGTTTATCCTTTTGTCAGGGATGGTATAGAGGCTGACTGACTAACCTTAGAACTTCTAGAGGTTCTGACCAAACTACAACATCTTGGGGACATTTACTTCAAAGTAAGCTTGGAGATCCAAAAGTATGTTGACCTGATGAGGGAACGATCTACCATTCATGCGGAATCTAAAACCCTTTCCACCTGCTACGAAATGGCCTGGAACTATCGCCTGCACTAGAATCATCGACACCATTCAACAAGGTAGTGTTGTGAATGCTCCAGGTCCAACGCAATGAGCTAACCGATGACCTCAATGAGACTGAAAGTCACTATCCTGGGAGGGATTACCCCGACTTTTGAGAACTCATGGCCTTTATCAAATCTTAGATCGACCTTTACCAGGCTCAATCACAAAAGAGCATCACCCATGAGGAAGTTGAAGTGAGGTTGTTGTAGTCGGCCACCACATTGATGAAGCCCTGGGCGTCCTCGATCATGTTGTAGTTGGGCAACAATCTTGGAGGAGTAAGAAGAACTAGGGCGAGGAGGCTAGAGCATCTATGCTTAAGGAGTTCAAGGATATCAAGATAGCTTATGTCTGAGCTGTTTGACTTATCAAAGTCATTGTCTTTCCATGTTGCATTCTATTTTTGTTTCTTTCTATTTTTGAACGGCCGATGGCCTAAGTTTCCTTCCTATAATAATGAAATCTTATTTATTTTCATGATTAGTAGTGGATACTTATTAGTCACTTCTTCCTTTTTGTTACTCTACCTGACCCTGCACTACCTCCTATAAAGAAGGGTAGTAATTTTTTAAGAATTGGTCGTTGATTGGAGTACTTGCAACCTTTCTATCTTTATTGTGCAAGACATAGGTTCCACCCTTGAGAACTTGAATGATAACATAAGGCCCGTCCTAAGTAGGCGACTATTTCTTGCCCAAGGCTTGGTATTTGTGGCCTATTGGTAACACTATTTTTCAAACCTTACCTCATTCCCTGAAGGACTTTATTTTCACCCTCTTGTTATATGCCCGAGTGACCTTGGCTTTATTAGTGATTATAGGGTCTAAGGCTTTCAAGTGGGTCTCGTCTAACCTTTCGAGCTCAACCAACATGGCTTCCGTGAACTCGGGAGGGGTCAACCCAGCTTGATATGTGACCCTTAATGACGACACAATGACCTCTAGGGGTATTACTGCATCGTGTCCATATGTTAATGCGAACAAGCTCATTCTGGTTTTATTGTGGGATGAATTCTTGTACGTCCAAAGTGCCTCAGACAACTTTGTATGTCATTTACGAACTTCTTTTTAATCATCTTCCTCAATATGTTCTTCACTACTTTGTTTCTAGCCTCGGCGTGACCATTTTCTTATGTATAATATAGTGTTGAGTGTAAAATTTTTATTTTGTATTCATCGACTATAGCCTTAACTTCCTTTGCTGAAAATGCCGTAACTCAATCCATAGTGATTGATTTGGGAATTCTAAATCTATGAATGATATGAGTTTCAATGAACTTAATAATCTCTATGTGGCCAAATCCTTTCATGGGTTTTGCTTCCACCCACTTGGTGAAATAATCAGTAGCCACAATAATGAAATAATCCATGCTTGATGAAGGTGGATGAATTCGGCATATCAAATCGATCGCCCATCCTCAAAAAGTCCACGTCTTGATAATCAGATGGATCTCACCTCAGGCATGTGCTGTATCAGCTCGTTTTCTAGCATGCCTCACACCTTTAGCATATTAAATGCAATTGGCCATCATTATTAGCCAGATATATTCATAACATCGAAGTGTGAGCCTCATTTTCCTCCTAACTTGATGAACTCCACACAACCCTTCGTGGACTCACTTATCACCAGTATCGCTTCCCCTTTAGCTAAGCACCTCTGTCACGCCCCAAACTTAGGAACCAAGCTCATAAAATTCCCAGCTATCGAATCCGGTGTCGACAGCCTTTGTAGTACCCCATTCTCGGCTCCTAGCTCTCATACGCCAGGTTTCGATCTTGGGATCTTACAGGGAGAATTTTTATGGTGATTTTTTTTATAAAAGAGCATAACCACAAATGTACCCAAGTCACAAAACATCATCACCACATATCCACTAATATAATCTTTGAGTACAATGCTGAAAGGGAAATACATGATATAACAAAACTCTAAAAGATCAAGCACATGCTCCTACCTCAATACTGCTGCGGTTTAGTATAACCTGCATGTAAAGAACATGCGTAAGCTTACTACAAAGCTTAGAGAGTGCGTGTGTGTGTGCGTAATGCATGTGCCAAGCATACAAATGTCAAAGTAAGCGAAAATGATGGAGAGCTAAATTGGCAAGTTCATAAATGGTGTTAGCCATACCAAGGCTATGCAATGCAAGGCCTACGTAGCTGAATGTCATATGTTAGAGATGTAATGCAAACATGTTGATCCTAAACTAGTCCACATATCATAACAGTTCGTCGCTAGAAACATTACCGGTGTCTAGTACACTCTGACACTAGCTGCTGTCCATGACGTACACGACCAAGTGAGTGGAAAAGACCTCACTATCCGCCTCGTCAGTGGTATGCCAATGCCCACCCAGCTCACCGATAATAGACCCATTTATGAGTTGGTCAAACTCAACCTAGCTTACAACTATCTACCCTCGGGAGGATAAGGTCACACTCCTTTTTAACTGACCACGATATAGTAGGAGATGCGGCATACTAGTATTTGGCACTCGGGCACTCATATTATCTACTTGGTTTCGACATTGAAGTATTTTACTGGTACCACAAGGATTTAAGAACTTTCACCCATCGACATCCTAAGCGCCCATGTAACATCCCGAATTTTCATGGCTAGAGTTTGTACTAGTGCCTGAGAAAAATCAGATGTTAATAATATATAAATTGGATGCTTTAAAAATCACACTTTATTATTTTTTTTTTCATTTAGATCACATCCAGATACATTTATAAAGGTAACATTCATGAGAATAAATCGATTGTATCGATTATTTCATCAGAGTAAAAGAATTCAATAAATAATCAAATGCCCTCTCAATGGGAGCTTATTACATTTATCGAGTTCGTAGCGGAAGTATAAAACTAAATCATAAAACTATCTTCATATTCTTTCAATATATTCTTCCATAGGAAGATGGTCCTCTAGGTCTTTGATTTGTACATCACCTACATCATCTATACAGTTGGAGAGGGTCAACGCCCTACTCATAGTGATGGTTATCCTTTAAGATTAACAATAATTCAAGAGATTCATAAAAATAATGTAAGGGTTCTGATACATCTCGTATTCCACTTTTACAAGGAGTATCAGCATGCGCAAACAACTTACATGAGATGCATGCCTAGCAAAGTGTATGTGGCTCATCATACGTAGTGATCATCACAATATGGAATATGATTCATGGAAAACCCGACTCGATCCGCATCCCATAACTAGATATATTTGTTGCCATGACCAACGCTAAAGTGAATTTATGCGAACATCCCAAGGCAACACAACAATGCGGTTGGGAGATTTACGTAACATAATATGTTCGTGAAGCGAATATTTGTGACATCCAATCCTGAAAAAGTAATGTAACACGCATGACGATTTACTTACATTGATTGTGCACTACGTAAACCAACCCACGAAATTACGTACTGACAGAGAGGGCCACTACCTGTAACGCATTATGTCCATGATAAATATTGAGTCACTAGTTATGATATCTCTTAACACATCATTTGCATTGATAGAGAATATAAAATGAATCAAGGAGTTTTGGAATATCAAGATACCCGCCCAAGCCACAAAGGTAAATAGCACAAGGTTAGTAAAGTAAGGAAGAGAGTAGTAATGACTAACTCACAAAGAGAAGAGTGACGATGGTCAACTCAATAAAAGGAGAGTAGTAATGGATAACTCAACAAATAAAAGAGTGGCAATGGCCAACTCAATAACAAGGAGAGTGGCAATGACTAACTTAATAAAGAGAAGAGTAGCAAGGTCTAACTCAACAAATTGATAAAGGCAAGGGCAAGGCCTATATCCATCACTCCACATAAATTCATAAAGATCACTTGTAATTAATATCATATCATAATTCCCAAAGGGGTAAATAAGTATCGATGGTAAATTGAACAATTGTAGAGAGAGGATGATAGAATCATGAAAACATAGTATATAAAAGGCATGATAACACATATTAACTTAAATTATTGTAAGCTTAAAGGGATAAAAGCCTCACCTTTAGCTGTTTGATCGTCTACAAGCAAGATTAGCGGCCTAAGGAGATCTTAAGATCGAACCTATTTCCTTTGTTCCTACTCTATATAATTAGAGTCAGGTTAGTGATATTACCAGATTTTTATCTATGTTTAGGAAGGATGATTTACCTTAGAATCCACACCTCTATTATTGTGGGAAGAAAGAAAAGAAAAGAAAGAAGGAATGGTTTGAAAGGAATAAGGAGAGACAGGTTTTTCTTTTGGTGAACTAGGCTCGAGCAATAACCCAGGAGTTGGTGTACACAACCAACTTCTTTCTCCTTCTTCTTAGTGGTGAAGGTACTATTTGCTTCTTTTTTTTTCTCAGGTCTTTGTGACCTTATGCATAAGTTAAATAGCAAATAAACCTTAGGGTAGACCCTAAGAAGGTTTCCCCAGTAAGTAATAGTTTGATCCTTATTACTTTCTGTGATGTAGTCCACTTAAGCTTTTTGTATGTGCATTATTTTTGCATTCAGGCGCGAAAATAATTTGACAAAATTAATGGACAATGTAAATCTAATATATTTATGATAGGGCCAAAGAAATTCCACACCTTAAAAGTAGTGTTGTATAGTAGGCATTCTACTGAGGAGAGAGACAATCTACTAAGGTGTAAGCTATGGTCATCGACGGATCCTCTTTGTTGAAGGCACATGAAATTCCAATGCCATCACTTCCCATTGATCCATGTCATTTTTGATGGCCCCAGCTAATAAGATACACGGGATTTCTCTCTCCCAGGTAGATTACTTTTAACATTTGGAGTTGTTCTAGTCCTACATGATTTTTGTATTAGATACACAGTTCATTAATTTTCGGACAACTATGGAGCATGAGGAACATCCAAAGCTCAAGTGTATCATACCACATAATGTGGGGATTAGACAAACTATTGTTGAAACTTTGTTATGGCCAACTGGAAGGCTTATTTTATACCAGACCTGTTCATAAGATTACACATACCTGGATGAAGTTATAATACAAACATCAACCCTTCTAGCCTTCTTTGGCCATAAAGTTTTCAACAGTAGCATCAATTCCTACTGTTTCCTATAGTGTAGTCCGCTTTAGCTTTGGATGTACCTTGTTTTTAGGCTATTTTATGTGTTAAGAAATTATGTGGTGCATCACATTCTAGGTGGAGGGAAGAAAATTGGAAGTGTTGACACGTGCAACTTTCATAGACCCCATTATGATGTATGTATCAGATCCACACAGTACATCCATTTTCCATACCAATTAGGGAATGAGACAAAAACAAGGCAGATTCCGGCTCAAGTGGGCCACACCAGTGGGAATTGGACACTACTCTTGAAAACTTCTTGTGGCCATAGAAGGCTTCAATCAAGCTGATATATGTGTTTTACCTTCATCCGGGTTCGTGTGACCTCATGAAGAGGTTAGATGGCAAATAAAACTCACATTGGACCCTAGGAAGTTTTCAACATTAGTTGCCACTGCTTTTTGCGGTGTGGTCCACTCGAGCTTTGGATGTGCCTCATTTTTGGGCTCATGCTCTAAAATGATCTTTAAAAATTGATGGACGTTGTGCATCTAAAATATAAATCATTGTGAGGCTAGAGTAGCTCCACACGTTAAACGTTGGGTTGTGTAGTTGTGACGCCCTGGATTTCGAGGGTCGAGCAAAGCTCTACTCCCAAGATCCAGCACATCACTTATGCAACATGGATAATGATGTTTAGATGTCGTCTATATCAATGCGTTAAACATGAGTGGGGATTATATGAAAACAGCATATCATACTCCAGAGATAATGTAATTAAGCAAACGGAAGTTTGACGTATATGTATTAAAATAAGTAAGCAATTCACAGCCTCCAGAGCATGATGATGTAACAGGATTTAATATATACAAGATTTGTCTCAAAATATACAAAATATGGAAATGTAAGACATCCAACTAGATAGATACCCCTTTATCTCGACAAAGCAGCTCGAGGTCTACATAGACCTGCCTGAAAGTTGACAATGGGAGAACTCCTCCTCGTCCATGAAGTCCTGCTCCGCCGCATAGACCTCATCATCATCTGCATCTAAACCAGTGTCTGGTTTGTGTTTTAAAACACCGTCCTAGAGTGGAAGTGAGTGATCAACTCAGTGGTACTATAAGGCAAAGGTTAACATGTTATCAAGTCAATCAAGCAGTAATGATAAAGCAACATAAAAATCATTTCCTAACTACTCTTATTAATGGAGTGCAAGTAATGATGCATGCCCTCACATCAAAGCTCCCTCAACAAGCGACACCGACACCAATATCGCATATGACAACACTACCTCCTGTGCAACTTTCATGCCTTTAAAGCACGTCCTAACTAATGCAGTGCAATGCATGGTCATGTTAGCCAGTGGTTAATTAAGTTTATTCATACAACAGATTTGAGAAGCTATGGTACCTCCTTTTATATTATTGACCCAAACCGAAGGATCTATTTCTGTTCGTCACTCCTAGTCAAGCACATACAATAGGAAGGTTGTGGGGTCATCACTCCCAATGGAAAGTAGTCGATAGGTAAGTTCATAAGTTTATACTCGTAGTCACTATGGGGTGACTAATCACCTCGGCGTAGGCCGACAGCTCAAACACGGTGTCCCATACCACCATACTCGGCTCACGAGTCTGAGTTTGCTCACTGGTCACTACGAGATGGTTGATCACCTCGGCGTAGGCTAACAGCTCGAATACGGTGTCCCATACCACCATATCCGGCTTATGAGTCTTAGTAGATCGTGGTACCATAGTTAAAGTAGGTCTTAACATTGGTAGGGGTACCTTAGATTTAAGTAGTAGTGTCCATACATGGTAAACACGTAATAAGCCAATCGATTTATTAGGCAAGTTCGATTGGTACGAGCACACGCTGACTTAATCGACATGGAGTGCATAAGCACTCTTTGTGGCCTAACCACTTTCAACAATCATCATGCGACCCGGGTTTGTCGAATATACCAAATGCGACGAGACAATTTGGCTACCTAAATGGGGACTGTTACCGATTGCCTAGGCTACGTCATAGCCCCAATCTTACTCAGATGCAGTAAGTAAACACATGCAATAATAATCTCAACATTTAGCAAACAATCCAAATAAATTCCTCATTTAAGCATTTCATCATACACATTAATCATACTACTTAACACTTACAATTTATCCATAAATCGCGTAGACACAATTAAGATTTCATGGAGGAAACTATACATGTGAATAAGGTAATTGACAATCCTATCTCAATACCCTTAATAAATACAAATCATCAACAATTTCTCATTCAGACAATTTATCAAACACTTAAGTTACACTTCACCAAAATATATAGACTAGGTTAGTTACGGCATACATTATGGCAAATCCTTACACAAAGAGGTCATTATGCATATGCCAAGCATGAATCCTAGATTAGTAGTCATGACAAGTACAATTCACGTTTACATGTTCATTCAAGCATTTCAACAAACACATAGAATGCATATTTTGTTCAATAGACAATATGGCAGCAATCAAGTCAGACATAAATCATTAGATGACATTGAAAGTATTGAAAACCATAACCTAAATGTTTATAGTCCACGCGTTTCGTCAAAATACTCGATTCGAACTCGGTTTGAATTCTACGTTCCTGAAAACAGAACGTCGTGCACCTAAATAACGAAATAGGTTAGCTAGTTCGACGATTAATCAGCCTGGATCTCTATACTAAGATTAGGGTTAGGATTTCTTACCCAATATCGTAGCCCAAACAGATTGGTAGCGTAATAGAAAGGTTATTTAGTGCGTGTAGTGGGAGAGAAACACTGCAGTAATTACCAAAGATCTTTCTTCTCTCCTTCTTCTTTTCTCTCCTTTTCTCTCTTCTCTCCTAGTGTTTAGAGAAATTCGTATGGAATAGAAGTGGGGTGAAATAAGGGCTATATATAAGTCCAAAAGTGATGCAATTAGCCCTAGGGCCATGGTATACTTAGTTTCTATCAAAAGGGTGTCTGTTTCAGACGAACGAGGCTCATAGGGAGGTCTATTATTCACTTAAGTCATAGGGGAAGTTCCCTGACAATGGATCTATATCAGGATATGATTTCGGGTACGATTGGATAGGCCAATCGACCGTGGAGGACCCATGTCAGATCAACGGTCATACTTACTCGATCGGGGCCACAAGTATATGGATACGTGCAATGAAAATTTTCCTTTCCATGGGTGAAGTTTGGTCAGAAATTGATGGTCTGAAATCCTCAATTTCAAGTGTGAGTGAATGTAACACCCCGTACTTTTCAGTACTCGGGTGTTACCATATAACCAAACTTAGTATACAGACAAGCCAGGCTTAGATGAACATTCACGTTCATTCTAGTCTAAATTCAACCGCTAAAAATAGTCCCAATCCATTCATCAAACTATATATCCATCGATTCCCAAAGATGGATCATCACTGATCGTATTTTGTAATGATCTAACCACCAGATCTTTGTAGATCGTAAAATAACCTATGTACTTAAAAGGTATGGCTCACTTATAAATTTAAAATAATCCACTTAAGCCCTACAAACAACTATTGAGTAAATGAATGGTGTGGATCGAGATGTAAACCACGATAAACAACTTAGAAAATAATAATAATAATACTAATAATGTAAAATTTTGAGACAAGTAGTCCTAATAACCTATGGAGTGGGACCCGTAACGTGATTGAAAATGCGTGCATATGTAAGGGGAATAATAATGAAAATATTAATAAAGTAAAAGGAATAATAATAATAACAGATAGTTTATAATAGAATAAATTAGGGATCAAAGTCACAAAATCCATCACACATCAAGTCAAAAATAGCTCCGTCAGACCAGTCCACCATTAAATTTCATTGTAGGCCAAGTGCTGACGAATTGGGCTGATGAGTTCAATCAAGTAGCCATAGGAGAACTTAAGACCAATAAGAATTTGAATTAAAAAGGAATTAGCTGTTGGAGCAAGGGACACTCGCAGTTTAAGTTGGAATTCAGTGGTGTGGCCACTTAGTGATTGACCACACTTCAAATCCCCTACCCTAACTAACACTACTAAATGAATGAACAAACTAGATTTGTTGAAATACCCTCATGAGGCCCACACCATGATTATGCTATATATATATATATATATATATATATATAGGGAAAAGGTACTATGCGCTCGACCTCATGATTAGCTCCCGTGAGGTCGAGCTATGTGGGGCGCCATCATGATGCGTGTCGACCATCAACACCGTGCATTTGATGGGTACCCTCTAAATTATGGGATATCCCAAAAATCAGCCGTATACGGAACTCAGGTGGGCCATACCATCTAAAATCATGTGAAACACTGTTAAAACATATAAAAGCACTTGGTGGGGCCCACCTGAGTTTTGAATGTTGATGAAACTTGGTCTGAACCCTCATGCAAGTGGGACACACATAATGGATGGGCTGGATTTGTAAACCACATCTCAGTGGGCCCAAAAAACTGATTATGAATGTTTTAATGGTGCACGGCCCCTCCCCACTTCTGTATCTGGTGTGGCCCACACAAGTCACGGATTGACTTGATTTTTGAGACCTAGGCCCACGATGGAATGGTGCATCTGACTAATGGGTTAGATGTTCGAAACGCATCACGGTGGGGCCCACACAGCTCGACCTCATGGGACGGACTCGTGAGGTCGCGCGCATAGTACCTTTTCCACACACACACACTTACATTAATAATAATAATAAGAGTTTAAAATCAAAAATTAAAATTTATATATTATTTAAATAATAACATATGATGGTATGCTTAGACACATATAGATGATCCCTTAGGACATTTTAACGATTGATTGTCAAAAGGGAACTAATCCAACCATTAGGTTGTCGAGAATCCTCCAATACAGCCCAAATCAAGTTGTGGGCCCCACCTGGGCCTTGGATCTGCCCCATCCATGGTCAGGGGTCCTACTTGGACCCATGGAATCTAATGAACGGACTAGATTTCAGGCAAAACAATCCCTGTGGACCCCACTTATTCGATCGTGTGCACACCAACGTGCGCACGCGATGTGCACCGAGCTGAGAAGCTCGGTGAACTGGCACTGACCTGATAGCTTCCTAAAGAAGATAAAATCCTTCTGCGTTCCCGCCAGCGTTTTTTTTCAAACGGACGTACATCGTGCTCGATCTATGGCCCACCATGATCGTCACATGGAGAATCTGAACCGTCCATCGTGTTCAGGGCGTGGGCCTTACCAGAACCTACCACTTTTACTACACTGAGACCAATGAGGGTTTGCTCGGTTCCAGCTGAAAGGGGGCTGGAGCAAAAACGAAGTTATGCTTCCAGCTGCCCCAAAATCAAACTGGTGTGACCGAGGTGGGCCACATCGAGCTAATCCAAGCCGTTCATATAATAGAGAAGCTTCGTCTGACTTAACCCATGTTGTCCGTACGTGCTCGTGCACATGTACAGATGCACAATCTGGGTCCAAATAGAGCCGCGTGCGGCACTTCCAAAAATGAAAAAAAAGTCTCGTTTCCATTTTTGTTGCCAGCAGGGGATTCGCTTGAAGGGGAGCCTCTCAATCCCAGCCTTCTATTTCAGCACATCTCGACCCTCCATTGCTGCCACTCAGACCGTGGTTTTCAGAGAAAACCAGTAGCCAGTTTCGGTTTTGGGAGTGTGCTTAGCAGGTTTTAGGCAGATTTAATCTGGGCCGTTCGTTGCCCATCTAAGGGTTGAGAGAGAGCTAGGGAACGCCTGAAAGGCCTGAGGGTTAAGCAGCAGGAGCTCACCCTCCATTGTTACTGCAGCACTTGAGAAAAACAGAGGGAGAGAGGGAAAACAGGGGATCGGTTTGGGTCGGTGTTCTCGCTGATAGAGATGTAGAAACAGAAAGAAGGAAAGGAAGAAAAGAGAAAGAAAAGAGAGAGAGGAGAGAAGAAAAGAAAGGAGAAACAAAGGAGAGAGAGGAAGAACGTCAGCCAGCTGCTGCAGCAACTCAAACCGAGCCGGTACTTGCTCAACGTCCACTGCTGGACGTTCCAACTTGTGAAGAGGAGGAGGAGATTGGGAGCACGAAGAAAAGGAAAAAAAAATAATGGGAAAGAGAGAAATCAGGAAGAGAAAACAGGGAGAGAGAGTGACAGAGAGGTAGCAGGGGTGCCGCACCAGGCTTCGAGTCAGCTCGACCCGGTCCCTTCTCAGCCTCTCGGGCGGGCAAATTGCTACTCCATCGAGCCCAGGCCACTTCTAATTCAAACCAGGTAACTCCTTGGGATTTACCTGGGATTTCTCCTAGGTTTTTAAGTAGTGTTGGGTCAGCGGTATTGATGGTTTTAGGTCTTGCCATTTGTGGAAATGGTGGTTTGAACTAAATCCACCGATTAATTAATTTAGTATTTAATTAATTTTTGTCTACATTATGACAAGGTATGGTCCTTAGGTCTTTCTGCCTGAGGTGATACTCAGTTCTTCGTACAAAATTTTCTGAGACGTTACTGTAGTATTATGCAATGTATTTGGGAAAGAGAAAATTGACATGTTTTCTTACATGGTGTCATTTGCAATCACATGCACCAATGAGTAGTGATGGGACTGAATTTCCATGTGCCTTCAACCAGGGTGACTTGGCTGCGACCCTAGAATTGACAATGGGGGTGGACCTTGATCGTAGGGCCCACCTTGATGTATTCATCGTATATCCACACCGTCCATTTGTTGTACCCTATTTCTGGCTAATCTAGGAAAGCCAATAAAAGGGTGAAATGTGGCATTGTATGAGGAATATGAAGTGGATAAAATGATCTTCAAAGATTTGGAGCGCTTTTTATGGGCTCATAACTGGTGTAAGTCTAGTTCTACACATTAGTGGATGGTCGACAGAGTATCATGGTTAATATACAAGAAGCACGGTCGAGTTGTTTTAAATATAAAAGATGACTATGGGCAACAAAGCTTTGGCCAACAGAATTAGAACCATCGTAAAGATAAACATACTAAAAGAAGGATCTAGAAAAGAGAAGAATCTAAGAGAATAGAAGAATCTAGAAAGGCTTTCAGACTATTGTAACCGTTACAATAACGGAAGAAGGATCTAGAAGAATAAGCTACAATAGGAATTTATAAATAGCAAAGGAATCCAATAATCTTAAAAACCCAACGAACCAAACTACAAAAAACCAATCAATCAAATTTATCAATTTATCTTTTATCTCAGTTTATCATTGGAGTAGCGGTAATTCTTAGCCATAACCTTTAGTTGTAATCCAAGTCTACGCTCATATGCTGGATTTGTACTTTATTTAACATTAAGCAATTCTTTCAAGAGACACATTCTTGTAGTTGCTCTTAGTGACTGATTGTGAGTTTTTCCTTTTATTTGATTTGCACTAGTATTTTGAAAGTCCTTTCTTGTGGAAGCACAAAGTAACCCATCTTAGGAGAAAGAACCTCACCCTTTAATTATCGCCTGATCGTTATCAAATTCTGCAACTAGCTGAGTAAGAGACTGATCTTCTCAAAATCTGGTCATATATGTTCGTATTGGGCTTATATGCTTATTTTGGCTTGGGGGTTTGGATCAAGTTGCTGTATCAATTTTAGCATGCCAGCACAACTGAAAACAAACCGAGTAGCCAACATTTTTTGGCACACCTTGTGAGACTACAAATTATTTGGTTGACTCAGGTATATTTACCGGTGTAGTAATCATTCAGAATCATGAGCTAAAGGGGTGGTCGAAATACTTCAACAGTCATTGTTGTGGCTAATGAGCCTCCTACTCATGAGGAGTTGTGAGTCCAACAAGTGCCTGAGAAAGGAAATCCACCACCTACTCTAGTATATGTTCCTCTAAATCTAAATAGACTATCAACATCTTGGGTTGAACCTCTTAAGATTATGTCAGCCATGATGATTGATATGCAAAGGGGGATTCATCAAATCGTAGAACTATCGTGAGTTCAGGCAGAACACTCGCGAGTTCAAGCCAAGATTTTCAATAGGTGGATGATCATCTACATTGAGAGCGTGAATCGGTTGGAGGCTTTGTTTGCTGATAGAGCACTTGTTGTACCTCAACAATAGGCTGATGTAAGTACTTTTGGAAATCAAGCACTTGTACCAATAATCCAGCAAATGCCATCTTCCATTATAGCAAAACATACCACCTATTCATATCCCTGGTCAAATCCGGGATATGTGAAATTCACCGATACCAGTAGATTTTTAGATGTCTTGTCTAGGACATGAAATTCGCCATGACTATAGATTTCAAATGTCCTAAACATGAAAATAAGAACATAGTTCATGAAGTTAGGAATCAAGAGATGCCTAAAGGCACCCCTTGCCTAGAAATCAACTATATAATGAAGAACAACATTGGGATGGCTATGAAGTACCTCCAGTTGTTGCACAATAATACTTGGACTGTAACTAAATTGTTGAATTGGTTAAGGAAGTAGCATGCCAAGTTCTCGGCAGAATGTTCATAACCCCAAGTGCAGTGTTGCATCGTAGTAGTAATTCAATGAGACAGAGGTCGAATCCATAGGGACTTACCTTGTACATATTCTAAATTAACTAGAATTAGAATTAGAATTAGAATCTATAATCTAAAATTTTAGCGAGCAATTGTTGTGAATTAAATCTATCAAAGTAATAAAAACTAGAGTGTCAAGGATCTACTTGTAGTTATTATGATATTACTTGATTCAACAATAGCACAATTGAAATCGAAGTCATATTTTATCTAGTTGGAAGATGGAGCAATTAAAACATAATGTGGTGTTGAACTTCATTGGATTAGTTCACACATGAAGCATCAATCCCATGATCGCAAGGAATTCATGCATCAAACATGCCCATAGACGATAGCGGATTATGAATTTTACAAATCACACGATCACAAAACAGGTAAGAAGATATTAAAAACTTCTTGAGTATCTATTGTACTTTCAATCACAATAAATCATAGAAAACTGAAAATATTCATTCATTCAAACTAATAATTAATGGAAGTTCAACATAAACATGAATCAAAGTAAAATAATCATCAACATAAACTATAAGCTTCACCTCTTAGCTTTATCTAAGAGATTAGCCAACCAAAGACATGATTAAGCTAAAAACTGTTAAGAAAAAAATGAAAAACTAACTAGATAAGAAGAAAGAACTCCTTGGAAGATGTTATGCCTTTGGCTCTACTCCTCTAATCCTAATTCGTATTAGAATCCCTTGGAGAACCCAAATATATAGACTTTCTCTGCCCGACTTTGGAAGCTACCTCAAATTTACGCACTCTTCGCATCTTTGATGTCATCGTCGATGACACTTTGATGCCATTGAAGGTTCGAGTCCGAGTTGGATTTGAATTTGAAAAATGCACACTTTTTTGCACTGCGTAGCTGTCAATGTCATCACCCGAGCTTCGATGTCATCGAACAATCTTCGATGGCATCGACCAACTCCTCGATGTCATCGTAAACCATCCAGAATTGTTAAGTGAGTTTAGCTCAAAATACTTGATTTGTCGATGTCATCAAACTAGCTTTGCTTGAATCGAAGGGTCTTCAATGGAATCGAGAATTGCATCCAATAGTCCAGTGACCAAACTTGATTTTTCTTGAAATTTTTGATGTGATCAAGCCTCCTTCGATGACATTGAATACTTAAGTTCAATGGCATGGAAGTGTGTTCGATGTCATCAATAGACAAGTTCAGCAACTTCTGAATTCTATACTTTACAAACTCGATTTTCTTCCTTCTTCACATGATTTTCTTGGATCTTGGACTTTTGAAATCTTCAGTATTGATCTCCAAGGATTCATCCTTGCCTTGGCAATTCTTGAGCATCAAATCTATATTTTTAGCATCCTTTTCACCTTAAGCTCTCGAAATTACCTCGCAAGACAACACATGCATAAATATATCGATTAAGTGCTATCATGTTCATAAAACCAAGGTATAAACATGGGGAAATATGCAATATTTGTCATTGAACAACCCCCCAACTAGCATTTTGTTAGTCCCATGCAAAACATGAGTGAAGCAAACTTTCAAATTCAATTTTCAAACCTCCTTTTGAACACAACCTTTTGTTCAATCAAGTATGAATGAATAAGAATCAAAGATGAAAGAGTGACAACTTAATAATCTAGAGCCGAATCTCATGGGTAAACAATTGAATTAAGTCTTCCTATATCAATTAACTAATAGAATGGGTTCAAACATCAAGTTTCTAATGTGTTCGGTGAATCCTAACTCACTTTTCATAAAAAGATAACTATCGTTTCATAATTCAGCCATGCCCATCACTTCAAGGTGGATAGATCAACACAAGATTGATTCCAAACCTATCCCCTTTTCTCTTCTTTTTCCAACTTTTGGATTTTATATCGATGGCCTTTTTTTGCATTTTTTTCAATCTTTTCATTCTTTTTCATTGAAATTTCATTGAAACACACATATATATGGCCTTTTTGTCAATCTAATTGTTTTCTTGCTGGTTCTTTTCTTTGTTTTTATTGTTTTTAAGGTGGATAAGGATCTCCAAACTTGGTTCCTAACACTTTTCAGTGGTATACATGCTAAAATTAGAAATTCTAGTATTATTCACAGAAAACAAGTTAAGTGTGAATTGTAAATTAGATTCAATTGATGTTTAAACTTTATATTAATTAAATCATTGAAAGAATTTAGCCACTAGTTTACTCAATTGACCAAACTCCAAAAATTCAAAAATTCAGCTCTATACCTTATCGTAGTACTCGGAATGTGCTCAATTACACAATTTTTCACTTTCTAAATGAGTTTTGAAATTTAAAATTTAAAATTTTCAAAGATTTTTTCTTAAAAATTAGGAAAACACATATTAGTCTACCTAATCTCACCCCAACCTAAATTCTACATTATCCTCAATGTAAAAGATGTGAGCAATCAATCCAATATGAGACAATGAAAATAAAAGATAAGTGATTGGAAAATCATACTTGAAGAAAGAAAATTGAAGCATTTCCAAAGTTCTCAACATGTAAAAGGAGTTATCACGAAAACTAAACAAACAAAAACAACTATCGTAATTTTAGATCTTACGAAAGCAACAAACCTAACTACACCTCCATCAGACCAGGAGGTCAGTCTTGATATAGATGATCAATCAGAGGGATTGACTATTATAACACCCTATGTTTTCAAGACTGGGGTATATGACTTGTTTCCTAAAAGCCCGAGTGTTAACCTATAGAGAGCTAAATTCCATATATATACATATATATATATATATATATATATATATATTTATCTTTCGGAGTTAGTAGTTTAGCGTAGAATGGACAAATCACGATAAAGAAAAAATTGCATTTACATTTAGAATATATAAGCGGCTGCCCATAATGACTTATACAAACCAATATCTCAATATTTACAAATATAAGATTTACAAAATTTAATAGATGAGAAATATCAAAATGCATTTAAACGTAAGCCACATGATCACGCAACTTTTCTTGGCAGGTACAACCATGCACCCTTGACAATTACATCCGGCTCCTCATCAGTTTGAACCTGAGTATCACTTAAGCCACCTGTGCTACCTGTATGGTTATATATTTGATGGATGAGTGGCTAGCTCAGTGTGAATTCCCCTCAAGATTACAGATCACTGCCTCAGACAAGTATAACATGAAAGCAACCAGGCAAATAAAAACATAACAAAATGCAGTTTTATAATATGCATGGATGCATGAATGTATCATCGACCTGGGGATGCTCATCCAGTCGGCAGTTGGGCTCGTCACCCATGCAAAGGCTGGCCATTAACGAAGCACATCATATGCGTACATCACGTACCACATAACGACTGCCTATTGTACATCACGTACGTAAATCGATAGTTGATGGTCTGACAGCTAGTGAAACGATACCCCCAATAACCCGGAGGGCACGTGCTATAACATCTAGAAATATCCATCCGTCATCTTCAATATGTCATGTATACATGATTAGCCAGATCATTATTAATCTAATTACAATCAGCTAGTTTAATAAAGCTCAAGGTCACTACGGGGGGCTCGTCACCCAGCGTAGGCCGATGGATCGGGCATAGTGTCCCATTTCCATCATCCTTGGCCCATGAGTGTACTACCATAGGATATTGATAGAACTCATCAACATGTGGCCAATCAACTCTCAATCTATGGGAAGCTACCATTGTATGTTAAGTGGGAATGAATGTTTAAGATGCTAAATACAACGATTAAAAGGAGTCGGTATACATGCCTTACATACGAATAAGCAACAGTGGTAAAAACGTCAAATGGTTCATCCCACAGTCAAATAGGTGGAATCACCCCATAGATGGTAAGTTTTATGAATAATTTTTTCCATTAAAATAACCTCCATGTTGAGGGTCTATTCTTAGCACAATCAATCTCATTACACCCTAAGTACAGACTCTCTTTCATAGATAGAGGTTCACCTCACAGATTAGAGAGATTTTGATTCATATGTATTTTGCAAACAGTACAATAACATATCCAAATGGCATAGAGATCAAGTATCGAACTAGGATACCATTCTAATAAAATACAATTTAAGTACAAGTGTAAATACAATTCAAGAACTATTAAATGAATTAAGGTCTAGCATATGCATTTGATATTCATAATCAATTCTCAAACATATATCCAAGAAAGCTAATCATATAATTAGTCAAGCTCTAAGGCATCATTCATAATCAATTTAAAAGTTATCCTTGATCTAATTTAGAGATGGAAAGCTTAAGGGGAGAAGTCATCACCTTGGGTGGGTATTTTCTTTGATTGTAATGTTCCTATGAAGTGAATGTGATGATCCTAAAATCAAATCAAGTATAAGTCCAGATTTCTAATTCCAACTCACATTTAGCTTAATAGTTAAATAAACCTTATCTGCTACTTACTTATTTGGACTAATTGAAGGCAAGGGTGTCCTTCAAGGTAGACAATTTCAGGTAATATCTGAATAGAATGTCATTAGGCATCAGTGAGTCATAACTAAGTCAACTCAGTTGGAAAACCGGATGAGTCAACTCACAACCGAGTTGAGAAAGGTCTTAAAATCGGGTAATATGTGTTGATTTTTGTTCTTTATACATGAATGGTGATTGTTCCCAGCATCAAAGAGCAGATGAGGTCGGATTAGCTTTCAGTGTAGCCAGTTAGGTGTCTACTTAGATGCACCATTTTAACGGGTTGTCACTGAGTCAACTCAATCTGGTTTCTTAGTTTGTAAGATGGTGGGAATGAGAGGTAATATCTATTGTTGGTCCCTGGATCATTCCATCCGTGAGTTTGATAGTATCTCCACCCAATTTCTTAGATAACTCAAAGCACTGATTTGGAAATAAGACGAACCTAACTCAGTTGAGTATTTACTGAGTTGACTCACTAATGAGTTGAGCTATCTCTAACTGTGAATAGAGAGTTTTGATTCTTTTTACCTGGATGGGGGTTCTCTTCTTCAGATAGTAAGGTGGGAAATCTAAATACACCTTCTAATAATGGATCAAATCCAGGCTTCCCTGTGACTCTCCAATTGACCAGGTCAGCTTCTAGGACTCGGATCGAGTTGAATTCGATAGGAAGTTGTTGGTTGAATGACGTTGGGTTTGACGGGAGTGAGGACGCAAAATGGTTGCGTTTGCCTAGTTCGAGCACGACACACTGCTGCTATTGTTGAGAATGACGATTGATGGAAAGAGCACAACAATAGCGATTGGGAGGGTTGAGTCAGTGATGTTACTAACTCGCTGCTCAATCTCGAGCTGATGCCGAGCGTAGTGACAGCCGGCAACGCTTCTCCTTCCCTTCCTTCTTGCTTCCTCTCGGTACTCCTTCCTTCCTTTTCTGAATGCACAGGGTCAGACCCTAAACCCAACTCGCCACTCTTAGCGACTCAGTCGATTCACACCATGACCATGCAAGCTGCGGCGTTGCTACCTAATTTAAACTCTCTCTCTCTCTCTCTCCATATCTCTTTCTTATCCAACGATTTACCTCGGGAGTTGCCCTAACCCCCCCCCCCCCCCCCTCTCCCCGACTTTAAATAGGACTCTTGCTATTTCGAGAGGCTTCAGTTGTTAATCGTGGGATTAGTTATGTGGTTAGAGAAGGAAGGATCAAGAATTTTTCCTTAGGAGTCTTTAAGCTTGGTCGAATGATTGCATGGGCCTGGACGATTGGTCCTGATGAGATCTAGGTGGGGTGGGCCACACGATGAGCATCTAGGATTAGTGAGAGGGTCAGTTTTTAAGGAGGTGGGTTTACAACTGGTTTGGAGGAGATGATCAACTGTTCATGGCGTTTTCAAATGGGTCGGCTGATCCGAAGATCTTATGTGCTTAGACGGTCCAGATACTGGCCATGAGGCTAGTAGGTCCCGCTCTATGGAGAGACCGGGTCCGCTGATTACACATATCTTCAATACAGGAGGAGATTCACGCCGCGGCAAAGTTGCATTAAAATCTCGGTTTGCTACAAGATTTTCAAACAGCCCTAGGCCAGACACTCCAACCGGAAAGGCTTTCTAGAAGACGAGGAATGGTTGGGATCGAATTTTGCCAAAGATGGAAGTTATTCCTTCCGCTTTCAGGTGCGTAGGGGGCTATTTCAAGAAACCATAGCCGTGATTAGGATGCTAGTGCGATGCGTGGGAGGGCTCCGAATGCTCTAGATGAATGGATTTTCCAGTAAAGAGCCGTTGAGGTGGACACGATGATGTGGATTTGTTTCCAGCGGGAGCTCTTATGCCACGCTGTTTAGGGCAGACTACTGTGCATGGGAGCGTCCACCAACATGTGAAAGGCAAATGTGGTTATGGTCGGTGGGCCCCACCAATCACAATGGACGGTCTGGAACACGGAGACAGTCCCTTATACTGGGTCGTTTCATGATGAAGAACGGTCAGCTATTTTGAATTCGAGCTTGGCTCGAAATCAGGTGGAATTCCTTATTTTTGAGTTTTCATCAAGTAGCCCAGTTTGACCATGTGCATGGTCTGGAGTTCTGCGAGTGCACGCAGTCTGTGTTCGCGCATGACCTGAAAGGTGGAGTTCGCACAATTTTCTATGTGATCCACACCGTTCATCTCTCTAAGTTGTGTCATTAAATGCCTAATGTTGAATTTTAGAATTTTTCAGTGAGCCCTGATCGATCATGGGTGTGATCAGAGCCATCTGTGCCTCTTACAAGGTTCATTAATTGTTCTCGACTGAAGATCAATCCGTTTTTATTCAGGTAAGGGGTCATACTTAGAGATTTATCCTTGATGAGTGTTGATTACTTCGATTGGACTGTTAGTATTTGTTTTAGTGTCTACGTTAGTAATCACGAGGTGTGTTTAAAGGGAGATAGAGTTTTTCTTATGGCTAGGATCTTACTACCGGGTTTTTTGATTAAGGTTTTGTTATTGACGATGGATGGTTCATTCTACTTATCAAGAAGGTCAAGATCCTAGATGATGTGCTAGTCTTACTTGAAATTCGATGGAGGGATGGTTCAATCTATGGATGACAAATATACTTGACGGTTGGGTCGTCATTGTTGGCATAATCTTAGGTTCAAAGGTCAAGGGTCAACTCGAAGTACCTTGCAGATACGTTGTGGCTATCATAGTCTGAATCTATTGGTCAAGATGGATAGATTAAGAAGTGTTGGATGGAGGTGTGTGGTGTAAATTACATGTGTTCTCACACATGTATAAAGTTATTTAGATCTCCATAGTAACACCTGAGTATAGAAATTACGGGGTGTTATAACTACCCTCTGAATAAAACTTCTCAATGAATGGCTTGAGATGATGTCTGTTCACTTTGAAATTATTGCCATTCATTGGATTCTCAATCTCAACAACCCCATGAGGATATACAGTTTTAATAATGAAGGGGCCAGTCCAACAAGAGCGAAGCTTACCTATAAGAAGATGTAATCAGGAATTGTACAAGAGGAACTTTTGACCTAGTATGAATGATTTTCAAAGGATGTTCCTATCATGGAACACCTTCATTCTGTCCTTATAAATTTTCAAATTCTCGTAAGCATCATTCCAGATCTCTTCGAGTTCATTTAACTGAAGTTTGTGCAGTGAGTTGGCATTGTCTAAGTTGAAGTTTAGATTTTTTATTGCCCAGTAGGCCTTATGTTCCAATTCCAAAGAAAATGGAAAGCCTTCCCATAGACGAGTCTAAAGGGAGACATTCTAATGAGGGTTTTATAAGCTATACGATAGGCCCATAAGGCATCGATTAATCTAATTGACCAATCTTTATAATTGGGATTTACCCTTTTTTTAGAATTTGTTTGATTTTCCTGTTGGAAACTTTAGCTGACCATTTGTTTTTGAGTGATAAGGGTTGCTCGC
Organism: Magnolia sinica; assembly: GCF_029962835.1. Classification (NCBI taxonomy): domain Eukaryota; kingdom Viridiplantae; phylum Streptophyta; class Magnoliopsida; order Magnoliales; family Magnoliaceae; genus Magnolia; species Magnolia sinica. Next base: position 65,895,649 of record NC_080590.1, on the reverse strand, counting down.
TTTGTGTGAAATGTCATATTTTTTCATTAAGTTTTCAAATGGTCTATTATAAAAGTGTGAGCCACCATCACTTATGATGGCTCTGTGTTCTGAACCGGGATAAAATATTTTCCTTTAAGAATCGAATGATCGTGTGATGGTCATTGTTCTGGCCCACTATAATCAAAATGAGGTTCAATGGCATCATATTTTATGAGACAATCCTCCTAGTTTTTTTGCAACGCTGCCAAGCTTTACAAAACTCATGAGTTTCTTTGAACATAGTGGGCAAATAAAACCCGCACCACAGGATTTTGGTCGTGGTCTTTTTGGTAAAAAAGTAACCACCACAGGCTTGAGAGTAATAGAAGGAGATTACACTCTGATATTCATTGTCTAGCACACATCTCCTTAAAATTTGATCTGAACAGTATTTGAACAAATATGGGTCATCCCAGATAAACTTACCTATCTCAGTGTAGAATTTCTTCTTATCTAGCGTAATATAATATATCGGCGTGAAACCTGTGGTAAGATAATTTGCAATATCAACAAACTAAGGTAGTTGGGAGGGTTTAAACAATTGTTTATCAGGGAACATGTTGTTTATTGGTGTCGGCTCAAGGGAATTGGATATGACAAGTCTAGAGAGATGGTTAGCCATTACTTTCTCTACTCACTTTTTATTGAATATTTCAATATCGAACTCTTGGAGTAGGAGGATTCATCTTATCAAATGAGGCTTAGCATCTTTCTTAGACAAAAGGTATTTAAGCACCGTATGATTGGTATAGATAATGATCTTGGATCTAATCAAGTAGGATTTAAATTTGTCCAAAGAGAATACTATATCTAAGTGTTCCTTCTCCATAGTGGAGTAGTTTACTTGGGTAGAATTTAGAGTTCTACTCATACAGTAAATCACATTAGGCTTCTTCTCCTTTCTCAGGCCCAACACCACCCCAATAGCATAGTGTTCACAACCCCAAGTGTTTAGTCGCAATGTAGTAATAACTCGATGAGACCGAGGTCGAATCCATAGGGACTAAACTTGTACGTATTCTGAAAATAACTACAACTAGAACTAGAATAAGATCGAAATATAAATCTAAAATAGAAGAGAGTAACTGTGAATGAAGTATTAATAATCAAAAGGAAACCAGAACACCAAGGATCCACTTGTAACTATCAAGATGATATCTCACTTGATTCAAGAAACACAATTGGAATTGGAGTCGTATCCTATCCAATTGGAAGATGAAGCAATTAAACCAAATCTGAACTTTTCATTGACCTAACCACACATGAAGGAGTATTATTGTGATTGGAAGGGATTCCATCATCCTACCATACCCAGGAGGTGATGGTGAACAACAAGATTTACCGATCTCACAATTTCAGAAAGGGAAAGAAGATATTCAAAGCTATCACAACATCTATTGTAATTTAATTCACAATAAATCATGAAAAATTGAAAATATTCCTTAAATTCAAACTAGAAATTAATGAGGTTTAAGAAAAACAAGAATCAAAGAAAGAAAATCATCCCAACACGCTACAAGCTTCACCTCTTAGCCCTACCTAAGAGATTTAGTTAACCATAGAAATGATTGAAACTAAAACCCATAAATAAAACATTAAAAATAAATAAGGAAATAAGAAAAACTCTTAGGAGGCTGCTCCACCCATTAGCTCTGCTTCTGAAAACCTAGTTCATGTTTAGAACTCCTCAAAGAACCCATATTTACAGCCTTTGTCCGACCATATTTGAAAACTGCCTCAAATTTACACACTCTGCATAATGCATTCGACGTCAACGAACGTAACTTGAATCCAAAAGTCATGCCTTTTCACATTGCGTAACTCTTCATGTCATTTAACATACCTTCAATGTCATCGAACAGTCCTTCGATGTTATTGAAGGGTGTTCGAGTAATAGAGAATGTGTCCAGAGTGTTCCAACGAGTTACTCCTAAAATTCACAAAAATCTCGATGTCATCGAAGTGCCTTCGATGTCATCAAGCAGGTCTTCGAGCAATCGAACAGGGCTTCAATGTCACTGAGAACTACATCCAATTTTTCTGGCAACCAAACTCGATTTTTATGTAATTCTTCGATACCATCGACCCATGCTCAATGTCATCGAACACTGGCTTCGATGTCATCAACCGGCAGTCGATGACATAGACAGTGAAATTCAAATTCTGTGAATTTCTACTCTTTACACTTTCGACTTCCTTCCTTCTCCACTTGGTTTCCTTGAATCTTAGGGTCTTGAAATCTTCAATTTTGATATCCTAAGATCCATCCTTTACCTTAGTGATTCTTGAGCATCAAAACTATGCTTTCAACATTCTTTTCAATCCAAGCTCTTAAACTAACCTCACAATATAAAATTGTATAAAATATACCTATCAAGCGTTATCATGTTCATAAAATCAAGATATAAATAAGGGGAAATATGCAATATTTGATACTCAGTACACCCCTCTACCATCATTTTGCTAGTCCTGAGCAAAACATGCATGAAAGAACCCTCCATTCTCAATGCTCAAACTGCTTTCAGAAAATAATCTTTTGTGTAATCAAGTATGAATGAGTATAATTCAAAGAAGCGAAAGTGAAATTTTGAAAACCTAGAACCGAATCATATGAGCAATCAATCAAAAGGTTCTTTATCAATTACTTAGGAGCATAAGTTTATATATCAAGTTTTTCAAGGTGTTCAGTGAATTTCAACTTACTTTCCATAAAAATACTATTATTTCATAATGTTAGACATGCTCATCACCTTAGGATTAATTGAATAATCAAGAGCTGATTCCGAACTTTTCTTTTTTTCTTTTTTTTTTTCTAGTTTTTTATTTCATATCGATGGTCTTTTTTATTTATTCATTCTTTTCAAACTTTTCATTCTTTTCCAATCTTTTCATCATATATGACCTTTTAGTCAATCTCACTGTTTTTTAACTGGTTTTTTCCATCTTTTTAAGGTAGATAAAATTCTCCAGACTCAATTCTCAACATTTATTAATGATTCACATACTAACAATCAGAAATTTTAGCACAATTTATAGAAAATAAATTGAATGTGTCTTGTGATTTAGATCAACATAATATTCAAACTTCCTCTTAGTCAATTGGATGAGAGAACTTAATTGATAATCTACTCAACTGATCAAACTCCAACAATTCAAAATTCAATCTTCATTTTATCATCATACTCAAAGCATTCTTAAGTGCACAAACTATTGTTTTCTAAATAGGTTTTTTAAAAAAGTTAAAAATTTTAAATTTTTTGCTCAAAGACAGAGAAAATACTGATTAGTTTACCTAATCCACACCCCAACCTAAAATCTACATTGTCTTCAATGTAAAAGATATAAGCATGCAATGCACATGAGACAACGAAAGAAAGGAGTAGTGTTGGAAAGGTAGTACCTGAAGAAGTAGAATTGAAGCTTTTCCAAAGTTCTTAACATGTAAATGGTTAGTACGAAGACTAAACAAACTAAATAAATAAACTATCCTAATCCTAAATCCTATGAAAGTAATAAACTTAACTACACCTTCATCAGAGGAGGAGGTCAATCTTGATACACAGGATCAATCACAGGTATGAACATATCTTCTGAATCAAACTTCTCAACAAATGGCTTTAGACGATGTCCGTTCACTTTGAAAATATTGTCATTCATCAGATTCTTTATCTCGACGGCCCTATGAGGATAGACATTAGTAACAGTGAAAGAGCCGGTCCAACGAGATTAAAGTTTTCCTGAAAAAAGATGTAACCGAAAATTGTACAGAAGGACTTTTTGACCGATTATAAATGACTTTCGAAGGATGTTCCGATCATGGAACACCTTCATCCTGTTCTTGTAAATTCTCGAGTTCTCGTATACATCATTTTGAATTTTCTCGAGTTCGTTCAATTGAAGTTTGCGTAGTGAGCCAGCGTTGTCGAAGTTAAAATTCAAATTTTTGATAGCCCGATAGGATCTATGTTCTAACTCCACGTGCAAGCGGTAAGTTTTCCCATAGATGAGTCTAAAAGGAGATATTCCAATGAGTGTGTTAAAAGCGGTTCTGTAAGCCCATAAAGCATTGGTAAAGCGGATTGACCAATCCTTAAGATCAGGGTTAACTTGTTTTTTTTTTTCAGAATTTGTTTAATTTTCTTGTTAGAAATCTTGACTTGCCCGCTTGTCTGTAGGTGGTATGGAGTACTTACTTTATAAGAGATGTCATATTTCTTCATTAAGTTCTCGAATGGCCTATTAAAAAAGTGCAACCCTCCATCAACAATGATGGCCTGAGGTGTTCCGAACCGGAAAATGATATTTTCTTTTAAGAATTTAATGACCTTTCGATGATCATTGTTCCAGCATGGGATCGCTTCAACCCACTTAGTGACATAGTCTACTGCCAATAAGATGTAATTATTACCAAAGGATTGGGGGAATGATCCCATGAAATCAATGCCCCAGTAATCAAATGCTTCAATGATAAGAATTGGGTTTAGTGGCATCATATTTTGACAAGACAATCCTCCCAATTTTTGACAATGCTCATAAGCTTTGCAAAACTCATGAGTATCTTTAAACATAGTCGTCCAGTAAAAGCCGCACTACAGAATTTTGGCCATGGTTTTTTAACAGAAAAGTGACTACCACAGGCCTAAGAGTGACAAAAGGAGATAACACTCTAATGTTCATTGTCTAACATACATCTCTTTAGAATTTGGTCTGAGCAATATTTAAATAGATAATGGTCATCCCACAAAAACTTACGTATCTCAACGAAGAATTTCTTTTTATCTTGCGCAGTCCAATATGTTGGCGTAAAACCTATGGTAAGATAATTTTCAATATCAGCAAACCAAGGTAATTGGAAAAGTTTAAACTATTATTCGTCAGAGAATATGTCGTTTATCGGCATCGGCTCAAGGGAATCAAGAAGAGTAAGCCTAAAGAGATGGTCAGCAACTATGTTCTCTACTCCCTTTTTATCCTGCATTTCTATGTCGAACTCTTGGAGTAAAAGGATCTATCTCATCAAGCAGAGCTTAACATCATTCTTAGAAAGAAGATACTTCAGCGCCACATGATCAGTGTAAATGATGATCTTGGATCCGATCAAGTAGGACCTAAATTTGTCCAAAGTGAACACTATGGCTAAGAGCTCCTTCTTCGTAGTAGAGTAGTTTACTCGAGCAAAATTTAGATTTCTACTCGCATAGTGAATAACATAGTGCTTCTTCTCTTTTCTCTAGCTTAACACCGCCCCAATAGCATAATCAGACGTATCATACATAATCTCAAAAGGGATGCTCCAATCGGGTGGCTGCATGATAGGTACGGTTGTCAACATAGCCTTGAGCTTAGTGAAAGTGCACTGGCATTGCTCAGGCCACTCATATGGTATATCCTTTTGACAGAGATTATATAAAGGACGAGAGAGATGGCTAAAGTCCTTTATAAATTGTTTATAAAATCTGACGTGTCCTACGAAGGATTGCACGTCACGTATGCTCTTGGGTAGAGGTAAGTTAGAGATAAGGTCAATTTTAGCCTTGTCTACCTTAATTCCCTTAGACGAAATTATGTCCAAACATTATTCCCTTGGGAACCATAAAATGGCATTTCTCCCAATCCAAAACCAAATTCTTCACCTCGCATCACTTCAGCATATTTTTAATATTTTCCAGACATTTGCTGAAGGATGGACCAAAGATAAAAAAGTCATCCATGAAGACCTTTAAATATTGCCCCACCATGTCAAAAAATATACTCAACATGCATCGTTGAAATGTGGCGAGGGCATTACACTGTCCAAGTGGCATCCTTCAGTAAGTAAAGGTGCTAAAGGGACACGTGAACGTTGTAACAGCCCACGCCCACACTGTATGATATTGTCCACTCTGGGCACAGCCCACACGGTTTTGTTCTCGGGGTTGCCCCCAAAAGGCCTCATGCAATATAGGGTGATAACTCCACATATAACTATCATTACTTCAAACAACTCTTCTAATGTAGGACAAGTTACGCTATAGCCAACTGCAATAGTAGCTCGCCTAGTGCGGTAGCTCGCCCAGGCATCTAGCCCCGCCCACATCATGCTCGTCCACATTGAAGTAGTGACTGGGGTGACACATTATCCCCCACCGAGAGCAGAGCCGTCCTTGGCTCTGATACCATTTGTAACAGCCTATGCCCATACTGTATGATATTGTCCACTCTGGGCACGGTCCGTATGGTTTTGTTCTCGGGGTTGCCTCCAAAAGGCCTCATACAATATAGGGTGACAACTCCACATATAACCACCATTACTTTAGACAATTCTTCTGATATGGGATAAGTTACGCTACAATCAACTGCAATAGTAGCTCGCCTAACACGGTAGCTCGCCCAGGCATCCAGCCCCGCCCACATCACGCCCACCCACATTGAAGCAATGATCGAGGTGTCACAAACGTAGTCTTTTTATTTATTTATTTATTTATTATTTATCTTCAAGGGCTATCCCAATCTAATAGTAGCCTGAATAGCCGTCAAGGAAGCAATGGTAAGAGTGACTAGCTAACCTTTCCAAAATTTGATCAATAAGGGCAAAGGAAAGTGGTCATTTCTTGTGACAGTATTCAACTTCCTATAGTCAATGCACATTCTCCAACCAGTAGTAACTCTAGTTGGCACGAGTTCATTGTTAGCATTAGCTACGATGGTGATTCCAAACTTCTTAGGAACCACCCGAGTTGGACTCACGCATTGATTGTCGGATATAGGGTAGATGATACCCACATCCAACAACTTAAGGACCTCTCCTTTAACCACTTCCTTCATATTTGTATTTAACCGACGTTGTGGTTGCCGGAAGGTCTTTGCATTATCCTCAAGATGAATATGGTGAGTACAAATCAAAGGATCAATTCCCTTGAGGTCTACAATTGACCATCCAATGGCTCCTTTATGCTCACAGAGAGCAGAAATAAGCATACTCTATTGTTCTTTCTTAAGGTGGAAAGAAATCACCACCGGGTATATCTCATCTTAACCTAAGTAGACATATTTAAGATCAGCAAGCAAAGTTTTTAGGTCAAGCTTCAATGCTTTGGGGCTAAACGGTAGAGACATTACATCAGTTTAGGGCAAGGTTTCAAATTGTGGCCTCCATCGGTTAACTTCAAGTACCATTACAGAATCAAGTAAGGCATCCATCCCCTAATCGTGTCATCATCTAAATCAAGGGAGTGGGCCAAGCACATCTCTAGAGGGTCAAAGAATAGAGTCATCAGTGCTCTATCTTCCATGAAAGTATCTATCAATTTAATGTCATGGATATCATCAACATCCTCTGACTGTTTGCTCTTGTTGAAAAAGATATTGAGCTCCAACGTCATATTCCCGAAAGATAAATGCATAACTCCATTCCTACAATTAATAATGGCATTAGATGTAGCAAGGAATGGGTGACCAAGGATGACCGGTATCTAAGTGCTCATATCTACAATGGGTTAAGTTTCCAAGACTATCAAATCTACTGGATAGTAGAATTTGTCAACCTGGACCAACACATCCTCAATCATCCCGCTCGGTACACAGACCGAATGATCAACAAGTTATAATGTGGTCCGGGTGGGTTTTAATTCACCTAAACTCAATTGTTCGTTTACTGAGAAAGGAATCAAATTAACGTTTGTTCCTAAGTCAAGAAGTGCGTGCTCAATCTGGTGATTCCCGATTATACAGGTGATAGTTGGGCTACCAGGATCTTTATATTTTTATGGTACATCTTGCTTGAGGATGACGCTCACCTTTTCAGTTAGAAAAAATTTCTTTTGAATACTCTATCGTCTCTTGGTTCTACATAAGTCTTTCAGAAATTTGGCATAAGAGGGAACATCTGGGAAATTTTGAAGTAAAAAGTGATGAGGGCATTTTTCTGGGGTATGCTCTAAATAGTAGAGCATATTGTGTCCTAAATAAAAGGACCAGAGTGATACAAGAATCCATAAATGTTGTTATTAATGATCAAACAATCAATCCAGCTCATGATCATGATGATGAAGTTATTATAGTCAATCAATCAGAACCTTTATCGAAATCAGATTCAACTGAGAAAATGTCAAAGATCATCCGACTAATCAAATACTTGGTAATCCTCACACTGGTGTTCAAAGTAGAAGACAATTGGAAAACATATGTAATCATGTATGCTTCACTTCCCAAATAGAACCAACAAATGTAAATGAAGCCTTAGCTAATGAAAATTGGATTTTGTCTATGCAAGATGAATTAACTCAACTTGCCAGAAATGATGTTTGATATCTAGTTCCTAGACCGTCTGAAAAACATGTGATTGGAACTAAATGATATTTAAAAATAAACCTGATGAATTTGGGAATATTATAGAAACAAAGTTAGATTGGTTGTACAAGGGTACACCCAAATTGAAGGAGTCGACTATGATGACTTTTGCTCCAGTCGCTCGTCTTGAATCCATCAGATTATTTATCTCCATCGCATGTCATAAAAACTCTAAAATTTACCAAATTGATGCTAAGAGTGCTTTCTTAAACGGTGACTTAAATGAAGAAGTTTATGCAGAACAACATAAAGGTTTTGAATATCATAAACTTCCTAACAATGTATATCATCTTTAAAAAGCCTTGTATAGTTTAAAACAAGCTCCTAGAGCATGATCGTATGAAAAATTAACAAAATTTCTTCTTAGTCAAAATTTTAAAATGGAAAGTGTTGATAAAACCTTATTTATCAAAAGAATTAATGAAGAAATGTTGATTGTTCAAATATATGTATATGATATTATTTATGGATCAACAAATGCTAACCTTTCCTCTAAGTTTGCAGACTCTATGAAATCAGAATTTGAGATGAGCATGGTGGGAAAACTGAATTATTTCCTTGGTCTTCAAGTGAAACAACTTAAAGATAGGATATTCATATCTTGGACCAAGTATGCGATAAATCTAATTAAGAAATTTGGGTTTAAGAATGGTAAAAACTTTTCAACCTTATAGCTATAACGCTAAAGTTTTCTAAAGGTGACTTAGGTAAAAGCATTGATCCACGTCTCTACCATACATGATTGGTAGTCTTTTATATTTAACTGCCAGCAAACCTGATATTTCTTTCAGCGTAGGCGTTTATGCTAGACATCAATCTAACCCTAAAGAATCACATCTGACTGCGGTTAAAAGAATAATCAGATATGTTGCCAATACGTTTAATCTAGGTTTATGGTATTCTCATGATACGTCTTTCCAAATTGCTGGATATATTGATGCTGATTGGGCAGGTAATGTGGACAATATAAAATCCACAAGTGGTAGATGTTTTTACATTGGAAATTGTCTTGTCTCCTGGATAAGCAAGAAGAAAAACTCAATATCATTATCCACTACAGAAGTTGAGTATATTGCTGCAGGAAATGCTTGCATGCAATTAATGTGGATGAAAAGGATGTTAGCAGACTATGGTATTGATCAAGATACCATGAATTTATACTGCGACAATACTAGCGCCATAAACATATCTAAAAATTCCATTCAACATTCTCGAACTAAGCACATTGATATTCGATATCACTATATTAGAGAATTAATGAAAGCAAGACTATTACGCTTGAATATATCAATGCTGAAAAACAGCTTGCAAACATTCTGACAAAATCCCTTGATAATGTCAGATTTTTTATTTTAAAAAATGATATCGGATTATGTTGTATCTCTTAAGTAATCATTATTTAGTGCAATATATGTTTATTGTCCTTTATTTTGTTTGCATTAAAAATATAATGTTAAAATAAATATCATTTTTAAAATTATTTTTTATTTTTTCGACCAGCTCATAGCTGATCGATCGGTACAGCCAGTCGAGGACCGCACTCGGGCTAGCCAAACCGAGCGCGATTTGGGCTATTTGGGAAAAAAAATTTCAAAACCCTCATTTCAACTTCTTCCTCGACTCGCCAGTGCTTCCTTCGGCCAACACATCAATCTAGACTTCTTGTAAGTGAATCTTTTTGTGTTTTCTTCTATATTTAAGCTCCTAGTTGTGCTTTGTTGTAGATTTCATCATCTTATTTGAATCTAGAGCACCCTTTTGTTGGGTTTTTATTGAAAAATCTGATATAGATCACTTCATCTATTGGTTAGTACTTCTTTGATAAATTTATAGTCATTTTCTTCCATGGAAACTCGGACTAAGCATACTGTTCGACATCCTCAGTCTGGTTCCTCCTCCTGCTCCGCCAATTGGGTTATGCACATTATTCACTCACTGGAAGATGATTCAAAGAATGAGCGGGATTTTCGTACCCATAGCATAATTATTGAGCGCACAGTGAATGTAAATCACATTGCAAGATTTGACCTCCTTGAAATTCTATCCGAGGGAGGATGGGAGAAGATCTTTGAGTGGGGTAGAGCAACTTATCAGTCCATCGCTCAAGGGATGTATGCATCCATTTGTGACGTCTCCTCTGAACAATTAACTTTTACTATTTAGTTTATGGAAGGCACTGTCACCATTACACCCTTCATCATATCATCTATCATAGACATTGATATGGCGGAAGATGGAATTTTTATTTTGTCACTTTTCAAAGACATTTATCCGACGGAAAGAGATTCTCACTCGGGTGTTATGTGGTTTTGATGCACCTTGGCGTAACTGTAATTCACTTCCCAGTTACAATCTTATTCCAAAATATCGCATTTTGTATCATATTTTCACTTCTAATGTTTATCCTCATTCCAGGAATAAGACTGATCTTACTCCCTATATGATGCGCATTTTCCATTCCGTCATTTCTGGTATTTGCATTTGTCTTCCATCGTTGATTACATACTTGATTATTCAGTATTGTCTCCATCCTTGTCATGGGTCTATTCCATTTGCATTCCTTATGACTTTCATTGCTTTGTGGTATCATGTCCAAATTCCCACAATTGAAGCATCAAAGTCCGAGCTCCCTTTCAGTAATGCAAATTTAAATATGATGAAACTTGATTTAAGACCTAAGGAGCGAGGTGATTAAGAAGTTATTCCTAAAGGAGATGTTAATATAGATGACATCTTTGATGACCTGGAAGAATCAGAAGATACCAATGACATCTTTGCATGTTTCTCAGGAAGCATCACTTCAGAATCAGAAACAACAAATGAAGTACATGAAAATGTACTTTCATCATTTCAGTAGGAGTCTGAAGATTAATGATCCTGATATGCCTGCACCGTCCTCTTCTAGATCTGACTAAGAAACTTTCTTTTTAACTATGGTCTGTAATAACTTTTGAATTATTTTTACTCTCCTTCTCATACATGTGGATACTATGTTATGGTTATTGTTTAATGCATATTTATCCTTACGTTTGTTGCTCTTATTCTTGATTATATTCTTTAACTGCTTCATTTATATGTCTACCTTTGTCAACTTCTGACAAAAAGGGGAGAATTATATAATTATGGATGGATATGATCATCATGAGCACATGCATTTACATTTGCATGTACACTTTATGGAATTATATATATTTTTTACAGCATGTGATAGATGTGACTAAGTGCTCAGGGGAAGTTTTCGTATGCATGATCTTAGGAGGAGTAACAAGATTCAAGCTATCCTTTATAATGACTCAAATGTTATGTATATAATGTGTTATTGAGATGTTGTAATATGTTGTGATGAGTTATATAATTGTATGAGTGAGTTTTGTCATGAATTTGACATAGGGGGAGATTGTAAGTGCTTATACTCAAGCATATTATAGTTTGTAAAATTTCGTAGTCCTTTTAGGATCGTAAGCTTTACTAAAGACAAGTTATTAACTCAATCAAGCATATGAAAAGAAGATTCAACATCTCAAGTCAAGATCATTCATGGTTCAAAAATTAGAACACTTCGTATAAGTCAACCATCAGGTGGTATAACCCTAAATTGACCATAGGTTAGGTTTATTTCACACATGCATAACAATGATCATATTTTATGTTAAATACACTCAAGTTAGGTCAGCCCAACATTTGGTTTGGCTAGCCTGCTGACTTTGGCCAACCCTACATTATTCAGGCAAAAAGGTAGATCTGAAAAGATTTTTTCACGGCCTGTTCGACCAGCCCAACCATAGGTTCGGCCACCCCGAGGTGGGTTCAGTCAAGTTTCTACCAACAACAGAATTTTGGATTTTAGGCATATTGGGCCAACTGAAGTCTTTGGTCGGTCAGCCAAACTTGGGTTTGGGCCAGCCAAATTTTTGAAAGATTTTATCCCGCGAAATCTAAGTTCTGTTGGAACGTAATCTCTGGAATCCGACTACCCGAACCGACCCTTGGGCTAGCTGAACTTCTAGTATCTTTGGCTATAAATAAAGGTTATCTCTTACTCTTCAAAGTATGAAAATTAATAAATCTATCTTGTGTTGAAAAGAGATAAAGTCTAGGCCTCCTTAAGCTATTTGCACTATAATTTTTATATTTGTTTTACCTAATTCTATTCTCTCTCTCGAATTTGCAGCATTAGAGTATCATTCATTTTATTGAAAATATATTAGATCCCTTTATTTCTTTTTGGGTTGAACTCATACAAAGACTTCATCTACATCCAAAGAAGAAGATCACTACATTCAAGCTACAACTACGACTTTGACTCGCCAATCAAAGATAAGTATTGTCTTTATATTTATTTCAGTTTGGATTTTTTTGAGATAGCCCGAAAATCTCAATGAGTTTGTTTGTGGTAATCCCATGAAAATCATAAAGTGGGTTTAATTGTGACAGCCCGTGAAAATCGCAATAACTGTATCAGGTTGTTAAGATGACTCTAGGAAAACCTTGAAATAGTGAAAGCCAAAATTACGATAGTAGTAATTTTAGGAGTGGAGTAGGTTGCGTTTAGGCACTGAACCACTATGATTCTTTTGTGCATTGTGGTCATTGTTTTTTTATTATTTATGCCTATCTATGTTTCACTTCTTCTTGCGATAGTTTGATATTTTGATTTGAAAGATGTCATGAAATAAGGTTGTCCTGCCTAAATCTTTTAGGTAAAGGTTATCCTACGAACTATTTGATATCAAGAATTCAATACTTTAAGCAATTGAGTTTATTTAATTTATTATTCCGCATTAAATCGAAACATTTGGCATGGTCCTATTCACCCTCCCTCTAGGACATCTATAGCTCGTCTGTTCATAAAGTATCTCATACTCTTTGAGACTCATCCGATAGTGAGGGCGATTAAGCAAGTTAGCCTTATGGATGAGATCTATGTGATGTTAAATATCCCACATGAGGGCAATTCATCGAGTAAATCTTTAGGTCAAATTTCTTTAAATTTTTTCAATAAAGGCCTTAAATTCGGAAGAATATCTAAGGGCTTTGATTCCTCGCCCTTTACCACCATGACGTACACATCATCAATTTTCATGGATTCCTCCACGAAATCCCAAATGGTTAAGAGGGCGTTACCCTCTACTTTAGAAGCTTCGGGATGGTTCGATGGTACCATAGGGGCATGGATCATCATTCGATCATCCTTGAGGAAGACGTAAACTTTGTCTTGTACTCGGTGAGTTGCATCATGGTCTAAGTGTCATAGTCGACTGAGTAACATATGACATGCTTCCATGTTGACTACATTACAAAGTACATAATCCTTATAATTCCTACCAATTGAAAATGAGACGATGCATTGTTCTGTTACCTTAGTCTCATTTACCTTCTTTATCCATCTAATCGAATATGGTGAAGGATGCTTGGTTATAGGTAGTCGCAACTTGTCTACCATCACCTTCGAGACAATGTTCTCTCTCTACTACCACTATTTATGACTACATCACAGATCTCGTTGTTGGCAGTATGCTGCATACGGAATATATTGTGCCCCTATTACCTCCTTCCTTGGAGTATACAATAATTGTCTTACAACAAAGGATTCTCCATGATCCTTAGCTAACAATTCTTCGTCATTAGCTCTTTCCTCAACACCTTGTTCATCTTCATCAAATCCAGGTCCCTCTTCTGTTGCATCACCTTCAGTGCCACCTTCGTTAATGGCCAAGTGGGATGTGGGGCGTTGAGGGCAGCTGTTTGATAAGTGGCCCCGTTGGCCACAAAGGTAACAATTGTTTGGCATTGGCCAACTATGAGGATTTAGAATTCTACTTAGACCCACCGTTGTGGGTGCCGCATGTTGAGGCCTAGATGGACCACTACCCATGTCACAGTTTGCGATTGTAGGAGGTTGATGACGTCCTCCTACTAGTTCTTTTCCTTTAGCCAATGCTGAATCTTGCGTGGGGCCTGTCATGGGAGGCTGAGTTGAAAGATAAGGTTGAGTAGGGACTCTTACAAGCTGCATTTCTACTATACCTGTCAACTGAACCACTTCATCCACGATGCCGACCGAGTGCATCTGAACTCGGTCTTGAATTGTCAATCGTAAACCACCTATGAACCATGCTACCTTCTATGGTTCGGTCTCTGACAAGTCATTTTATGTAGCCAATCGCTGGAATTCTTCAGTATAATCTATGATAATTTAATTATCCTGTCGTAAATTTTGGTATTGGTGGAACAATACTTGCTTGTAATCATTAGGGATGAATCGTGATTGAAGAAGGCATCTCATCCGTGGCTATGATCAGATGGGCATCTTCTTCTATCGGGCATATGAGAGTTGTAATTTCTCATACCGTGCAAAAGCATCGGATTTTAATTTGAATGCTACTAATTTCACTTTTTATGTTGTAGCACGTCCATGTAATCAAAATATCGTTCTACTTCAGCTAACTAATTAATGAAATTTTCTATATATAATAAGCCATTAAAACTAGGAGGTTCGACCTTACCTCGATAGTCTCTTTCAGCACGATCTAGTCGATCATCTCCATGGACCGGTCGTTAGGCAAAGCCGCCATCAATGTCCTCGTTGCTAGAGTTCGACTCATTTAGGGTAGACCTATGATTCACCTCCTAAAGTGCTCTACGAAAATCGGGGATATGTCTTACAACAACTATGGGTTGCTGAGCATTGCCTTGGGCTCAAGGCGGAATTAGCACATCTCCAATACAGTTGAGGGTTACCTGTAACCCTTATATGGTCAACTAACTTTCCCGGTAAAAAGCTTCCATTATTCCCAAAAGATAATAAATTCCTAAATCACCATCCATATTATTTTGATACATGCCATCGTTAGTTTCCATCATCTCGAGGGAAGTGCTCGCTCTGATACCAATTGAAGCAAGTAAGGACGTGATAAGGTTGATCATCGTCTTCCTCAAGGATAACTACTCTGAATCCACGAGGCTTCTTTGAACTCTTCATAGAGATTCCTTAAATCTACGAGGGAAGAAAATAGAAATAATTTTTCGAATCCATGAGGGAAAAAATAGAATTAATTTTTAATAATTTGAAATAAATTGATCGATGATATAAAAATAAATGAAATTACAATCCTTTAAATAGTGAGCTCAAACTTAGGACAGAGTTTTCAAACTCAAACTCCCTAAAAATGTGACTTACTATAAATAGTAAACTTACTATTTATATACGGGATTCCTACTAGACTTCTTGGTTTTCAGTAAAATAAAAAATAAAAAATAGTAAGGGTCCAATTTGGCCTCACCACGTTATTCTCCTAAATTTTCTAAGCCCTTTTCATGTTGGGCACGACTCCTAAAGCCCAAAGAACCAAGAGTTATGATCGAACTAAAACTTATTATAAATAATAAAAATGAAATTAAAATGGACTTTTGACCGTTGATCTAATGGAATCTCACAAATCTGGCATGGGCAACCCAGCAGGGTTGATTGGCTAAAGTAGCTTCTCCTATCCCAAAATCATATATGGTACGTCGAATAATTCATTCTAATTTGCAAGATATGCGTACTTTAGAGTTATGAAAGTCCTTATTATCACTTTTGCCTCCCATGGGGCCTTCTCTTATCCATCTTGGCCATGAAAGTGTCCGCGACCCACTCTACATAAGAGTAGACAACCCTTGAGGAAGATGATGATCGACCTCATCACGTCCCTCCCTGCGTCAGGATGTCCAACACACACCACATGGGACCCACACAGCTCAACCTCATGTGATGGTTACATGAGGTCCACGCTTCTAAGAGAACAGAGATCCTGTTCTGCTCATGACAAGTCAAGAGTGACAAAATAAACCAACAACAAGAAAGGTTAATGCTGAAATGATGTCCGATCATACTTTCATCCAGGCATTTCAACGACCACATCCACTGATCATGGAGGGCCCACAAGATAAATAATATCTACGTAGAAACATAGAACATTACAAATGAGTTTTCTTAATATAAAATGGCATATGTATGGAAGGTCAGTTTCCTTAAACCAGTGAAACAATATCATGAGGAAATATCTATTTTCTCTGAAGGATCTCTTCCACGAAAACAACGGGGTTCTGGCTTTCTTCCTCGTCGTCATCCTCTTCCTGAGATGGCCGAGAGAGTTGCAGCGGATCAAAGCTTCGGGAAGATGGCACTGCTTCGACAATGTCAAAATTTGAGGGGAAGTTGCTTAGATTGTTAAGGTTAGTCGACGCCGAGGAGTTGTTCGAATACGCCGGTTGCAACACTGCAATGTGTTGCTGCTGAGAACTTTGTAATGCGTTTGCAACCATAAACCTGCTGTTTATCAGTTGCGTCTGCACGATCGAGAGCTCCGTTTGCAATGACATCACCTGAAAATTGATAATTAACAAAAATAAATAAATAAATAAATAATTGTGAAGGCAGGTATGTGGTCGAGCTGTGTGGGCCACTATGATGTGTGTCGAACATCAACACCATGCATTTGTTGGGTCTCCCTGCCTCAGGCCTTTATAGCTGTCAAAATAACAACCCCTCAGCTGCCCATTGATCATCACCAAGAACTTAAGAGTCAAAATGCACTGCTCCACAAGAAGGCACTATCACTGTCCAAAGCCAAAATAATAGTAAACAGAGCACACCGCAGAAAGGGCAACTGCTGCATGTGAACTAACTTGGATGAAACTCCTTAGGAGTGAGATAGAAGCTTATCAAGGCCCTTGACTATGCTTTGTAATAATCAAAGTGCCTGGCATTATTGCTGCAAATCTGGTTTTCCACGACTGAATCAAATATATTCAAGTTAATTGTGATTTTGTAAGAGACAAGGCTCTTTTTGGGAAAATCATCGCACCCTCGACCCGGAAGCTTAAGCGGAAAGGAAATTTTAGGGTGAGGGAAAAGGGGGGAAGCTACTAAATTGGGCACACCTGAGTTCCTGAGTTTTCTATGTGGCTGAAACTTGATTTGACCCCTCATCCAACTGGGACAAATACAATGGATGGTCTGGATTTGTGAATCATATGCCGGTGGGCCCAATAAATAATTATGAATGTTTTAATGAGACATTAACCCCTCTCAACTTTTGTACATGGTGTGGCCCACTCAAGTCATAGATTGACTTGATTTTTAAGCTCATGGCCCACAATAGAATATTGGTGCATCTGACAGGTGGGATAGATGTTCGACAGATATCATGGTGGGGCCCACACAGCTCCACCTTATGGGACTTTCCATAAGATCAACCTCATGGTGCCATTTCCCGTATCTTTCAATAAATTTTGTCTTTCAAGATATACACACACACATGCACAATGTTGGATCCACATGATTCAGGTATTCCATATGCATGGACGTTTTCCCGAACATATTAATTGAAAAAATTGTATTAATCTAAAAACGTTAATATAAGTTGATGCGTATGTACAAGAAAACGGAGTCTTTGGTACTGCATACATCCATAAGATTGTAATCTCACCATGTTTCCGAGTTTGCCCCGGCCAATGTATTACATCTGTAGAAGATCCGATATGTAAAAACAGAATTAGGAGGCCTACCGTGAAGATCACTGTGGGTCAAAAATCAAGATAATCCACAAATGGGGTGAGGCACACCATTGAAATCAATGATGGCCTATGATCTTACTCAGTGTACAGGGCTGATCCACATGACGAGTGAATCAGTTTTGACTTTTAGGCCTTCTGATTTTTATCATTGCTGTGTCTTTTTGGCACGGCTCAAATGCCTTCAACATTCGACATACAAATGCGGGTCTCATCGGTAGGAACAACTGAAATGAAAATCAACTAATCCACTCATCAGTGGGCGATCGACCCCAATGTACAAGTGTCACTACCTGATGTGCGGATGTGATCTTCATGGTAACCCTAGAGTACTATGGTTGTACGTAATAATTCTCATGCGTACTTGTAATTAAGACAGAGAAATGATCACCCGCAACGAGTTGTATTATATATATATATATATATATATATATATATATATATATATATATATATATATATATATATATATATATATATATGACATGTCCCACGTGCCAACGTGGCACATGAGTAGTACATCTAAAGATGCATAAGATGAGCTCACCATGAAGACTACCTTGTACACAAATCAGGTTGGTTCCTCCATCATGCTGGCCACCCAAAGAAAGCATGGCTGGTTGATCATGGACCGCCCTAATTCAATGATCTGATTCAATGTACTAGTCTGGCCTTCTTAATTAATGGACCGCCCTAATTTCTGTCCCAGATGATCTTCACGGTGGGATTCACCTAAAGCATGGCTCGGATGTCCTATACAGTGACACATAGGCACGCGTTTATTGCAAGGGGATTGGGTACTCGGTAAGCTGCTGAGTAAACTCTGTTGGACCCAACGTGATGTATGTGCCTTATCAACACTGTCCATCCGTTTTTCCAGCTAATTTTAGGGCATTAGCCCAAAATTAAAGCATATTGAATGCTCAAGTGGGCCACAGTACAGGAAAACATTGTGAATTAAATCCTCACCATTGAAATTTTTTTGGGCCACAAAACTTTGGATCAAGCTGATACTTGTGGTTTCCCTCCATCCATATATTTGTGACATTATGAATAGGTTGGATGACAAATAAACATCACTGTGGACCCTAGGAAGGTTTCAATCGGTGGATGTCATTATCCCTATGCTGTTTCTTGTGTGATGTGTGGTCTATGTGAAACGTACATATTCTTCAATTTTTGCCTCAGCCCTAAAATGACCTGGAAAAACAAATGGACGGCGTTAAGAAAAGCAATAGATATTTGAATGTCATGCTAAAACAGATGAGACCCGCTAAGACAATATAGATCAGACCGACCCTCGACGGTCGAAACCGTTTATCCAGCGGGCCCCGTTATAAGTGGCCATATCGAAAGATCTGCATTGATCGGCTGGTCCTAACCATAAAAGGGACTTTTGGTTCGTTGATCATGTATTATTGCCCATTTTATTTAGCCATGATATTACAAGCCACACTGTCGCCCAATAGGTGAAATCTTCGCACCCAGTCCCACCGTACTCTATCCAGTGCTGTCAGAAATGTGGATGGTCCCAATCCATTGATCAGGACCGTCCTTTAGGTCCAAACCATCCTTCTGGTCTACAGGGTAAAAGGGCATAGATATAGAATGGTGAATCATCCAATCAGCATGATTTTATTTATTTCTTTTGCCCAGTGAGCCATGATTATTAGCTTGATTGAATGGAAGGTACAGATCAAGTGATAGAACTTTCCATGTTTCCAAATTTAATTATAGCACTATACCTTGTGGTTTGGAAGCACTGGATCATTTCTCCACGAGATATATATATATATATATATATATATATAGAGAGAGAGAGAGAGAGAGAGAGAGAGAGAGAGAGAGAGAGGGGAATGCTCGGTTCGCACGTCAATACGTGCGAACCTTCATCTCAACCGTCGGATAAGGTAGACGGTCTGGATAAAGGCGCTCTTAGCGCGAGCTTAAAAAAGCGAGTTTTCTTCTCTCGCACGCCTCTTCACCCACTCTCCAAAGGATGCAACGAAAGCCTATTCACATAAAATTCTTCTGCTGGAATGCTAGGTGGGTCCCACCAAGATCTTAATGATAAATCCACACCATCCATACATTTTTAAAAATAATTTTATGGTATGAACCCAAAACTAAGGTAAGTCAAATTCTCAAGTGGGCCACACAGTGTTGATTGAACTCTCACCATTAAAAACTTCCTGGCGCTACCAAAATTTTGGATCAAGCTGATATTTGTTTTTTTTTTTTTTTTTTTTCCATCATCTAGGTCTGCATGACCTAATCTACAGGTTGGATGTCAAATAAATATCATGATGGGTCCTAAAAAAATATTTAACGGTGAGAATCATTATCACTGCTACTTCCTTTGGTGTGGTCCACTTGAGATTTGGATCTGCCTCAGTTTTGGAATAATGCCTTGAAATGATAAGGAAAAATGGATGGATGGGGTAAATTTCTCAAAAACATCATGGTTGGCCTCACCTATATTTTCAACGAACTTTGTAAATTGCGTGCGTCATTAGGGGCAGATTTGATTTCCCGTGAAAGCCTTTCGCAAGAAGTTCCTACACAAGGATGCTGGGTGGGGCCCACCACCATGTTTTTACAAAATATACTCTGTTCATCCGTTTGTCGAGCTCATTTTAGGAAAATCGACCAAAAATGAGGTGGATCCAAAACTAAAGTGGGCCACATGAGAGGGAAAATTGGAGAAAGAAATACCTACTGTTAAAACCTTCCTGGGCTCTGCCTTGATGTTTATATGTCATCAAAACCATTTATAAGGTCATTAACATAGGGATGAAGTGAAAATATAGAAAATTTATCCTGAAAAAAAAGCTTTTGTGGTCATAAAAATGTTTTAACGGTTCTCACTAAAACCATACTGTTTCCTCTCGTGTGGCCTAGTCGAGTCTTGGATCCACCTCATTTTTTGTCACTTGTTCTAAAATTAGCTTGCAAAACGGATGAACGGAGTATATTTTCTAAAAACATGGTGGTGGGCCCCACCCAGCATCCTTGCCCAGGAACTTCCTGCCAAAGGCTTTCGCAGGAAATCCACATCACCACAGAGGTTCATATGTATGCTTGTTTTACGGAATATAACCGTGCTCAGAATGCAATATCGGAGTAATGCAGAATATACTAGTAAGTCCATGAATGCAATCAACCATACCAAGGCTATGTAATGCAAGGCATGAATACTATCAGTCATATCAAGGCCATGTGATGCAAGACATGAATGATGTCAGCCATACCAAGGCCATGCGATGCAAGACATGAATAATGTCGGCCATACGATGCGAGATGCAACTCAAGCATACCAATCCTCATCTGAATCCACATATCAATGCAACTCATCACTAGAGCATCAAGTATAAGTATAGTTCTCCATCTGGATAATCATCGGGGTCTAGTACACTCCAAATGGCATTACCCCTTCTTCAGGCACGCAGTCTAAGTGAGTGTAGGAAACATCACTATCCACCTGACCAATAGCCTGCCAATACCTATCCGGCATACCAATAGCGGACCCATTTACAAGCTGGTCAGACTCAGCCTAGTAATTCCCCCTACTCTCGGGCGGGTAAGGCCACACCCCCTTCCAACCGACCACGACATAGTGGGAGACACAGCCTCCTGGTATTCGGCCCTCGTGCACTTATATATTCACTCGGTCTCGACATTTGAGTCATCATCTAGTACCATCGGGTTTAGGTATTTTCACCCAGGGACATCTATGGAGCCCTGATGCTAGTAACTATATTTTCGGTATCCAATCCTGGCATCCAAGATATGCTTGTGGAGGCTATGGCCCTGATGTCGCTAGGGCATATAGAAATCATATCACACAAATATGAGATGCATAAATCACACTATCTAGTCATGCAGCAATCCTACGCGTACCGTGCGCTCATGTGGACAACTCCTCTTATCAAGGAATCCCATAATAATCTGCCTAATGGCATGTGCTATGATCAATCACTCCTCATATCAAGCATACATATGATGCGCATGGGCATGGATCGTGAAGTTATACTGTGTGGCCCACTTGAGAATATGACCTACCTCAGTTTTGGGTTCATAGCAAAAAAATTATTTTAAAAAATATATGAACGGTGTAGATTTATCATTAACATCTTGGTGGAACCCACCTAGCATCCCAGCGGAAGAATTTTATGTGAATAGGCTTTCACCGCATCTTTCGGAGGGTGGATGAAGAGGCATGCGAAAGAAGAAAACGCGCTTTTTAAAGCTCGCGCTAAGAGCGCCTTCATCCAGACCGCCTACCTTATCTAACGGTTGATAGGAAGGTTCGCACGTAATGACATGCGAACTGGTACATAGCTGAGCGTTCCTCTCTCTCTCTCTCTCTCTCTCTCTCTCTCTCTCTCTATATATATATATATATATATATATATATATATATATATATTCGTAGAGAAATGCTTCAGTATTCTCAGAGCACCATAAGTTATGGTGCTCCTATTTGTATTGAAACAGTTAGACATGCTCGATTGATAGATCTAGACCATCCATTAGGTTTAGACATGCTCAATTGACAGATCTAGACCATCCATTACGTTTAACACATTAGCCGAGAGAGAGAGAGAGAGAGAGAGAGAGAGAGAGAGAGAGAGACGTCTTTTGCCAACTTCCCCCATCATATTTAGGTGAAATTCACCTTATCCACCAAATGTCTAATCATGTTAGGCGCACAGCTTAAATATCAGCCATTGAGGTGAACTAAATTAAAAAAGCATTTAAGAAAGTGATGTGTATCGTTGATTTTTATTGGGCCGACCATGATGGTTATGTGAAATCTGATTAAACTATTACATGACACAAGAATTTAGGCATAGGATCCGAAAACCAAGCTCATTCCTTATTTAGGTGGGCCACATCAATATAAACAGTTTGTAGGGTGAGTGTCACCCTTGTATATTATTTTCAATTATGCGGTCCACTTGAACTATGATTAATGGAACTGATTTTTCAATCCTAGCCAAAAATTAGATCACTCAACTGATAGATAAAATGAGTTTTGAAAATACATGATGGTAGGGCACATCCCCAACCGGACCCTTCAAATTTTATTTTTTTTAAAAAATAAATAAATAAATAAATAAAGAAAAAGAAAAAAAGAAAAGAGAAATGGTGGAAGAACCTGTTGTTGTAGGGCAAGTATGGTGGAGACACATCCATAAACAGGGTCAGAAAGCCGCGCCTGTGCCTCATAAGATATGGTAACGACCGTATCGTGCCGTCGGTTGGCCGGTATGTGCAGTAATAGCTTGGAAACATTGCTAGCACCGAATACCTTGTGCACTGCTGCAAACCGGGCTGCACCCTGATCCGACCCAAAGTGAGGCGCAAAGATGCACCCACTAATGCACTTACGTCGTAAGAACTTACACGCACCACATGGCACACTCCCCACCGTTGGTGGTGGGCCCGCACCGCCTGGCTCGTCTCTGGGCCGTGCCGCACGCTTACCACTGGTGTCCACATGGAGCCCATTCTTAGTGGGCCCTTGACGTGGGTCCCACGTCTTCTCGGACGTTTCATCGCCATGCGAGTCCATATCGACGGGCAGATAGGTGTTGAGCGTGTGGGGATCAGCAAATGGGGAGGGTGGTGGCGGGAAAGGGGTGTTATGAAGAGTAGTGTGCACGTTAGTCTCGTGAAGGGTTGGCGAGGCGAGTGTGGTGCATAGGAAGACGTTATAGTGAGAAGAGACGTTATAGTGAAAATTGAAGTACGAATTTTCGACGCACGTGCAGAATTTGAATCACGTACAAATGATCGGGTCCATTTATTGGGTGCAGCCTCTTGTGAAAACACGACATCCTAATAATCAGACTGGATCGTTGATCATTTGTACCCCTCGTGTATTAATGGATGACCTCCACTGGTTATCTTGTTTCCCAGGCATTCATTTTTTTCTCATATATGTGTAGCACAATTACATAGCAGAGAACTGTGAATTTTAGATCATATTAGTTCAACAGTGAGGAATATCTAATGAAAGGCCAGGATTCAACACATATGTGACATGTTTGCGCATTGGTCGCAATTCAACCCAACTGATTCTACACGCGCAAATCGCTCTAGTATTTATTTTGTGAGAAAGGGCGTCCGAGAAATACTTTGATGCTCTGGCAGACCGTGATGGATGACACGCAGGCAATTAGAAATTATTGAGAAATTGCATACTTGGAATACAATTAATTTAAACAAAACCTTCCAAATTATGGGTATTAGATTAGATGTGCCGTGTACAAAAAATTACTCACATTTATTTATGTAACAATTAAATATCTTGATATTTATAGAACGGTTAAAATTGAAAAATATCCAACGGTCTTATTTCAGAAAAAGTGTTCATGAATCAGTGGTCAGGATCGTTCAAAAAAAAAAAAAAAAAAATCATTTTTTTAGACTGTAACTTATCGTTTGTGCCTTCCGTAATCTAGTCGGTTTCATTTAAGTTAATATTTTTCACATGTTCAATTTCTAAGTGCCTGCCTATCAAGGGTCATAGTCAGCCAGAGTATCAAATAACTTCCC
Source organism: Magnolia sinica (assembly GCF_029962835.1). Classification (NCBI taxonomy): domain Eukaryota; kingdom Viridiplantae; phylum Streptophyta; class Magnoliopsida; order Magnoliales; family Magnoliaceae; genus Magnolia; species Magnolia sinica. The sequence goes on along the minus strand of NC_080590.1, from coordinate 65,871,178 downwards.
AGGGCGAATATATTTATTTATAGAAAGTGGTGTGATTGGCACATGCCAAGGGGCTGTTGTTTTGTTACTATATTTGGGTTGGTCGGCTGCGGAGCACACAAGATTTGTGCTGCCCGTCGCGTGTGGGACGGGAGCGCTCACACCATGAGAGCGCGTCTGCCACGTGGCAACAGACAAGACGAGAGGTGGATCTTTTCATATTTCTCTGATTGGGTTCATGTTCTTCCACACATGCTCGTGTGGCACCCATGTGTAGATTCGGGCCATGCATCATGTGGACCCCGCCACAAATAGACCTGTCTACTAAACTTTAATACTCTGCCAGAGTGTGATGGATGATACGCCAGCATTTGAAAATTACACATATGGCACACAAGTAATCGAGCTAAACTGACCAAATTATGAGTATTAGTTTAAACGTATCATGAAATGAAAAAAAATTCCAATGTCTTGTTTTAACAAACAAGCGTCCATGAATAAAGGTCAGGATTCTTTTAAACCAATCTGAATTTTGGATTCTAACTTAATGGATCCACCCCTACAACCCAGCGAGGCGCTCCGCGACAATGATAGCTGGATGAATAGTACACCTCTAATGATTAGGCACAAATCCTAATAATCTCCCACTTAAAGACTAATCACAAGTAACTCTCACTGAATCTCCTGCATTTACAAAAGCTATACTTTTATAGAAAACTTGCTATGAATCTCCTCATTGTCTTCAACTTGAAGATCAATAGAAACTGAACATGACTTTAGTTTCTTTATAGTAATCACCTTAGTCAACATATTTGTAGGGTTCTAAATTGTATTAATCTTCTTTAAAGTAAATTGTCCATCCTCCAAAAGTAATTATATGACATGATATTTGATATTTATATGCTTAGTTCTTGAATGAAAGGCCGAGTTTTTTATTAGTGAATTATATTCTGACTGTCACGGTAGAACTTACAATTTTCTTGGTCCTTATCAAACTCTTCAATGAGACCATACCATTTCCTTGCAAGTTTTTGTTATAGCAACATACTCTACTTATTTCATCGAGATAGTAACAATCTTCTATAACTGTAGGACCCAACTAACTATTGCACTACCTAAAGTAAAAATAAAATAAAATTCTATGTAGTGTTTTTTTGCTATCAATATCCCCTTCCAGATTTGAATTAACATATTCCTACAAACTTATTTCTAACCCTCCATAGCACAATGCAGCATCAGTAATACCTCTCAAGTATCTGAAAATCCATTTGACAACTTCTCAATGTTCCTTTATTATTACTCTCAAGTATCTGAAAATCCATTTGACAACTTCTCAATGTTCCTTCATTGGGTTATTTATAAACCTTTTGACAACTCATACTACATGAGCAATATCTGCTTTTGTGCAAATCATGGTGTACATTAAGATGTCAATCACTGAGGCATATGAAACCTTATCCATGTAGTCATGTTCTTCTTGCGTTGCTACACCCCGTTCTAGTGAGAGCTTGAAGTGACTTATTAAGGGAGTGCTACCTGACTTCTCACACAAAGGATTAATTTTGCAATACTCAAATCCTTCATTACAAACTCATTAGGTAATTGTTCATTGAGATTTGAAATCTCATGCATGTTTAACCTCGCAACAAGCATATCATCCACGTACAAAAAAAAGTATGGGATACGAATTTTCAAGTTTCTTAAAATAAGAATAGTGATCAGCATAGTATCTCTTAAAACTATATTTGACATAAAACTATCAAACTTCTTGTACAACTGTCTTGAAGCCTATTTTATACCATATAAACTCTTCTTGAGTTTACACACCATGTTCTCATTGCTAGGTGAAACAAATCCCTGTGGCTGACGTATATAATTGTCTTCTTTAAGATCGCAATGAAGAAAAGCTATTTTTACATCTAATTGCTCTAAGTGCAAATCTTCTATAGCCACAATGCTTAGAATTGATCGGACAGTAAAGATCATAACAACAGGAGAAAAGATTTCGGTGTAGTGAATACATGCCTTATGCTGAAAACCTTTCACAACTAACTTGGCGTTGAAGTGTTAAGTACTTTCGTGCTCTTCCTTCATTTTATAATTAACTCACTTGTTATGCAAAACTACCTTTTCCCTCTGTAGTTAAACCAAATCACATGTTTGCTTTGATATCAGAGAATTCATCTCATCATCTATAACTTGCTTTCCCACTTGTGTCTAGTCCCAACCCACAAAACTCTGTCATAAGATTATGCTTCACCATTATCAGTCAACAACAAATAATGCAAAAAATGAGAATAATAAACTACGAGTTTACTAATCTTAGATGATCTCCTCATGTTGAGGGTCAAATATTGCATATCAGACCCAGTTGTTGCATAGATTTACACGCATGATACTGTTTATCGGACTAATTTAATCGTGTTTGTAATGCAGGGTGTGTTTAAAAGCCTGGACTGAAAAAGGGTGGTAAATTCATGGATTCGACGCTCCCGAAGCACCAAGGCAAGGAACGGACTCTAGAAGACCAAGAACGAAGGAATTACACATCAGGGACTCAAGAAAATCAAGGAATTGAAGCTCAAGTGGCCTGAAAAGTGTCCAGAATGCAAGATCATAAGGTTCCCAACATCCAATCAGTTCGAAACTCCATACGTGGCCTGAAGACCGTAAATGAACCGTACACGTAAAACTTCATCCATTGGATCGCTGTGAAATTGGCTCAACGGACAGATCAGCCCATAAATCATTGATTTTGGGGCCCGCACGATATCTGGATATGCCTCAATTTTTGGTATCAGCTGTTAAATGAGATGATACAGGGGAAGGACAGATTGGATTTTGCATAACCATCATTGAGGTGCCACACGAGTGCTGCACGAGCACTGCAGTAAGTGCACTTGCAGTACACTACACCGGAGCAAAACTTCAAACAACGCGCGCCCGTCAGCTTCCTTTCCAGAGACGGAATCTCTGTTTCCCTTCGCGCAAGGACCGTCCGCTGGGAAGTTTTGTGGCCCATTTGGATTCATCATACGGGAGATCTGGACCGTCCATCAGAACGCTACAGGTCCACTAACCGAGACCTAGGTGGAAGCTTTTCAAGAAGCAGCGAGGATCTAATTTCACCTATCCGAACGCAAGACGAACGGCAGTGCATAAAGTCTGGTGGACCGCATCAAAAGCAACCCAAAAGCATCCATTTCTAACCGAAATTCTGAGAGGAATCCGGTGGACGGAGTGGATTTCTCAAAACAAAATCGCAGTGGTTCCCACCAACAAAACAGCGTAAGAAGCGTTCGCAGGCCCCTGTTTCACGCGTCCGCGAGTTCCGGATGTTCCGGAATCATGTGGGCCACTACCTTTGATCGGATGGACGATCCAAACCGTCCATCGTGTAGCTCATCAAGTTATTCCCCAAGGGACGTTGCTTCTTTGCAAAGAAAGCCAAGGAAGTGGAGTGTCGGTGCTGTTTCTGTAGCTGTGTAAAACGTTGCTGCGACGCAGTTATAGTGGCTGGCTGCGAAATTCTCCGGAAGGACTCCAGCAGCGTCGGTTCTCTACTACGACCTCTTCACCGCCCTTTGAAGGATAAAAAGAGGGGCTGGGAGGAGACAGGGAGGGGCTGGTCTTTGGTTGGAAGAAAGTTTGGAAACGGGGAGAGGGACGTGGAGTGCACGGCTGTTAGACATAGGCTGGACGGGAGGGAGAAAGAGAAGCAGTGCAAAGGTCTGCTGCTGGCAGCGTGAGGACGCCAGCAGGAAGAAAAGAAAGGGAGGCTGTGAGGCTGATTGAAGAACGTGAAGGTGCTGGGTCTTTGGCTTTGAAGGAAGGAAGGAAAGGAAGAAAAAAAGAAGAAACAGAGAAGGACGTACGGCTGGCTTGGGTTTGGGCTGGCACGTGAGCTAAGCCTGGTTTTTCTCTTCTTTTCCTTTATATTTCCTTTATTTTTTTTTATGATCAGCCCATCCATGTGTGGCTAATCCTCTTAGCTAGGGCTAAGAGGTGAAGCCTGTAGCGAGATGGGAGAGGCTATTCTATGCAAGTAGATTAAATTTCTGAACTTAATTTGATTTAGTTGATTATTATAAGGAATATTTGTATTAGTCTTTAATGGTCTGTTGTGACGGAAATTACAATGGGTTTGCAATGGCTTTGAATATTTCTTTCCTCTTTTTATATTTATGAAGTCAGGAAGCCCTGTTGTTCATCATTGTCCCATGGGCATGGTAGGACGACAGTACCTTCCCGATCTTCATACATTGTTGATTGGTTGGTAATTAGTTTAATTCTATTGTTTACTTTGTCTCCTGGGCATGGTTTGGTGATGGAATCCATTCTAATTCATATACCTTTCATCTCTTAAAAACCAGATCAAGTAAGTTCAGTTTGATTTCCATGATTCCTGATGCAGGCAAAAGATCTCCCTGATCTCTACAAGTGGATCCTCTGAATCCCTAGTTTCCTTCCTCTGAGTTACTTAAGTTTTAGATAATCATTCCGCAATTATTTCCTAAATTCTATTTGTTTTCGATTGCATCTGCGACTAGTTCTAGTTCTTCTTGGTTTCAGATAACGTACAGGTATCAGTCCCTGTGGATTCGACCTCGGTCTTACCGAGTTTATTACTACATCACAACCCTGCACTTGGGGTGTGAACAAGTTTTTGGCGCCGTTGCCGGGGACTGACGGTTACGTTTTTCTGAAATTCATTAGTTTTAGAATTAGGTTAGGATTAGGATTTTACTTACTTTAAGATAGAAGTTTTTATTTTATTTTATTCTATTTTTAGAACTTAACTTGTTTCCTGTTTTATAGGATCTGGACATAAGTTTCTAAATTGGTAATTCCTTCCTAATCTCTCTACTTTTTCATATTTTTAGAATTAGGGTTTAAATTTTAGAAATTTTCTAATTCTGGCACTTTTAGAATCTAATTTTGTTTCTTAATTTATTTTTAGAATTCTTTAGAAACTAACCTTCCTATTTTGTAGGCCTTTAAGATAGAAATCTCTAATTCGGTACACTCCTTCCCTACTTTCTATTTTTCAATTCTCTTTTAGTAATCTACTTTCTAGTTTAGGACTCTCTTAACTTATTTTAGAAATTTTCACTTTCTTTTAGGAATTCTTTCTTTTAGAAGCTAGTTCACTTCTATCTTTCTTTTAAAGAATTGTTCTTCTCTTTTTAGAATCTAACTTATTTTATTTTATTTTGCAGGTTTTAACTCAAGACTCCAATTTGGTAATTTCTTTCCAACTCTCTCTTTCTTGCTAGATTTTCCTAGGGTTAAGTTTTTAATTGAGGGCTGCGAGTGTTTTCATGCCCAAGTGGGCCCGTGACAACACTCGACGTCTCTTGACTGAAGGAGGATTGGTTGAGGGGTTGACTATCCATCGCAGGACTAGACACCGCTCGAAATCCCCTGAGTTAACTGAGGTTATGGCTGAAGACCAACCTCCTCCACTTCCACCCAGGGTGGAGGATACCCAAGATGAGAACGAGGTGCAACAGGCACCCCCGCCTCGTACTTTACGAGATTATCTACAACCGGCGGGAGTGAGTATGCCCTCATGCATGATTTTTCCTGAAAATACAGGACAAATGGACATCAAGCCAGGAGTTATCCAACTCCTTCCCAAATTCCATGGACTTGAATCAGAAAGTCCATATTTACATTTGAAAGAGTTCGATGAGATTATAGCTACATTATGTTTTCCTAATGTATCTGAGGATACAATTAGGCTGAAACTCTTTCCTTTTTCCTTAAAAGAGAAAGCTAAGACGTGGTTACATTCACTGCGTCCTAGATCCATTGGCACATGGAACGATATGCAGAGGGAATTCATAAAAAAATTCTTCCCACATCATAAAACGATTACCCTCAGAAAAGCGATCATGAACTTTGCCCAAAAGGAAGATGAAACATTCTTCCAATGTTGGGAAAGGTTCAAAGATTTGGTCAGTTCATGCCCACAACACGGATTTGAAACGTGGCGCATTACAAATTTTTTCTACGATGGACTGACATCTTCCATGCGCCAAATGGTCGAGACAATGTGTAATGGAGAGTTCATCAACAAAGATGTTGACGAGGTATGGGATTACCTCGATAGTCTCGCTGGAAAAACACAATCATGAGACTATTACCCACTGGCGAACACCACGTCTAGGCCGACGCAATTAAAGGAGAAAGGTGGATTATATCTCTTGAAAGAAGAGGATGATCTCAAGTGTAAAGTGACTACGCTCATAAGGAAAGTTGAGGCCATGGAAGGAAAGAAGGATAAGGTCAATGAAGTTGTTTGCGGCATCTGTGATTGCAACATTTACACAACTGAAAACTGTCCTACAATACCTGCCTTTCGAGGAGTATTGAATGAACAAGCCAATGCTGTAAATAATTATCAAAGACCTTTTACTGGACCCAACTCCAACACATACAATCCTGGCTGGAAAAATCATCCAAATTTTAGTTGGAGGAATGGACAAACGGCGACTCCTCCAGGTTTCTTCAATCAAAATCCAAATCAAGTGAAACCTCAAGAGGAACTGGTTCAAAATCCCATACAAGAGCTGGCTCAGGCAATGCGGGGAATTACAGATTTTATGTAAAAGATAGATTCTCGTATGACGGTTATAGAAAAGGGGATGCTTCCTGCACAACCTCTCCCCAATCCTAAACCGCAGTACGAGAATAATGATCCCAGCTCTTCAAATCAGATGGGGCATGCTAAATCCATCACCACTCTTAGGAGTGGGAAGATCATTGATAAAACTCTTCCGGTTAGGCCCGAAAAGCCTCAAGAACCAGAAGAGGACAACAATGATGGATCCAGTGATGTCCCACAAAAAGTAGAACCGGAACTTCTAGAGAAGCCAGTTGCTCCATTCCCCCAAAGGTTGGTTTCACCAAAACCTCTCTCTAACTCTCAGGATATCCTAGAGGTGTTGAAACAGGTGAAAGTCAACATTCCTCTACTTGATGTCGTTAAACAGATACCTTCATATGCCAAATTCCTAAAAGACTTATGCACGACCAAGCGACGGAAAATTATTCAAAAGAAAATCTTCTTGACTGAGAAAGTGAGTGACATCCTGAAGCAAGACGTGCCGCAGAAATTCAAGGATCCCGGTAGCCCAACCATATCATGTGTAATCGGGAACCATCGAATTGATCATGCACTTCTTGACTTAGGAGCGAGCGTCAATTTGATTCCCTACTCGGTATACAAACAGTTAGGTTTGGGTGAATTAAAACCCACCCTAACTACACTACAACTTGCTGATCGCTCTGTTCGTGTACCAAGAGGGATAATTGAGGATGTGTTGGTCCAAGTTGATAGATTTTACTATCCTGTAGACTTTATCATCCTGGACACTGAACCCATCAATAACATGAGCACTCAGATTCCTGTCATTCTTGGTCGCCCATTCCTTGCCACGTCAAATGCAATTATCAATTGCAGGAATGGTATCATGACTATGTCTTTTGGAAATTTGACATTGGAGTCAAACATTTTTTTCAATAACGGCAGCAACTCAGAGGATGATGACTATTTCCACGACATTAACATGATTGACTCTTTCGTGGAAGATACGACACCTCTGACCTTATCCTCCGACCATCTAGAGACGTGCCTGGCCCACTCCCATGATTTTGATGATGACATGATTAGGGAGACGTGCGCCTTGCTTAATACTGCACCGGTACTTGAAGTTAACCAATGGAGGCCACAATTTGAAGAATTACCACAAACTGATGTAGTGCCTCTACCGTCTAACCTCAAGCCGCCGAAGCTTGACCTAAAACCTTTGCCCTCTGATTTGAAATATGCATATTTGGGTCAAGATGAGACATACCCGGTGATCTCCGCCCACCTGGAGAAAGAACAGAGAGTATGCTTATATCTACTCTCATTGAGCATAAAGGAGCCCTGGGATGGACGATAGCGGACCTCAAAGGAATCGATCCCTCGATTTGTACTCATCACATATACCTTGAGGATAATGCAAAAACCGCTCGGCAACCACAACGTAGACTAAATCCCAACATGAAGGAAGTGGTTAAGGCCGAGGTTCTTAAACTATTGGATGTGGGTATTATATACCCTATATCTGATAGTCAATGGGTGAGTCCAACTCAAGTGGTCCCTAAGAAGTCCGGAATCACCATCGTAGCCAATGCTAATAATGAACTCGTGCCAACTAGAGTCACTACTTGTTGGAGAATGTGCATTGACTACAGGAAGTTGAATACCGTCACGAGGAAAGACCACTTCCCTTTACCATTCATTGATCAGATCCTGGAAAGGTTAGCTGGTCATTCCTATTACAGTTTTCTTGACGGGTATTCGGGCTATAACCAGATAGAGATAGCCCCTGAAGACCAGGAAAAGACCACATTTACATGTCCCTACGGCACCTTTGCTTACCGAAGGATGCCATTCGGACTATGTAATGCCCCTGCCACCTTTCAGCGATGTATGCTTAGTATCTTTTCTGATATGGTAGGGCAATATCTAGAGGTCTTCATGGATGATTTCTCTGTTTACGGTCCATCTTTCAGCAAGTGCTTGGAAAGTCTTAAATGTGTGCTGAAAAGATGTGAAGAAAAGAACCTGGTACTTAATTGGGAGAAGTGCCATTTCATGGTTCAGAAAGGAATTGTCCTTGGACATATCATCTCGTCCAAAGGAATCGAGGTAGATAAGGCAAAAATCGATCTTATCTCTAACCTACCTCCACCCAAGAACATCAGAGACGTGCGATCCTTCTTAGGACACGCAGGATTTTACAGGCGATTCATAAAGGACTTTAGTCTCCTCTCTCGTCCATTATGTAATCTTCTTCAAAAGGATGTTCCGTACGAGTGGACTGAGCAATGCCAGGAAGCTTTCACCAAGCTTAAAGGCACATTAACCACTGCACCTATCATGCAGCCACCCGACTGGAACCTTCCTTTTGAGCTTATGTGCGACGCTTCTGATTATGCTCTTGGGGCGGTCCTAGGCCAGAGAAAAGACAAGAAGCCCTACGTCATTCACTACGCAAGTAAGATTTTAAATCCTGCCCAAGTGAACTACTCGACTACGGAAAAGGAACTCTTAGCCGTAGTGTTCGATTTGGACAAATTTAGGTCATACTTGATTGGATCTAAGATCATCATTTACACAGATTATGTGGTGCTTAAGTATCTTCTTGCTAAGAATGATGCTAAGCCCCACCTAATACAATGGATAGTCCTACTCTAAGAATTCGATCTAGAAATTAAAGATAAAAAGGGAGTAAAGAACGTAGTGGCTGATCACCTTTCCTGCCTTGACCCCTCTGATTCCCTTGAGACGACTCATATTAATGACATGTTCCCTGACAAACAGTTGTTTAGAGTCTCTCATCCACCTTGGTTCACTGATATTGTTAATTATCTTGCCACAAGTTTTATATCGACACATTTGACTGCACGAGATAAGAAGAAATTTTCACCGAGGTGTGCAACTTTTTTTGGGACGATCCATATTAATTTGTTTAAATATTGCCGAGACCAATCTTAAGGAGATGTGTGCTAGACGATGAGCATCAGAGTGTCATCTCCTTCTGTCACTCACAGGCCTGTGGTGGTCACTTTTCTACTAAAAAGACCATGACCAAGATTCTACAACGTGGCTTTTACTGGCACATTGTTCAGGGACACTTATGAGTTTTACAAGGCATGTGAGCATTATCGGAAATTGGGAGCATTGTCCCGTCGAAATATGATGCCTTTGAATCCCATTCTTATCATTGAAGCATTTGATTGCTGGGGCATCGATTTCATGGGACCATTCCCCCAATCGTTTGGGAATTTGTATATTTTGCTCGCCGTGGATTATGTCACTAAATGGGTCGAAGCGATTCCGTGTCGAAAGAATGACCATCGCATGGTCATTAAATTCCTAAAAGAAAACATCCTTTCTCGATTCGGAACACCTCGAGCCATCATTAGTGATGGGGGCTCACACTTCTGTAATAAACCATTTGAGAGCTTAATGAAGAAATACGGTATCTCTCATAAGGTGAGCACCCCATACCATCCTCAGACAAGTGGACAAGCTGAGATTTCCAATAGGGAGATCAAACACATTCTGGAGAAAACGGTTAACCCAGATCGTAAGGATTGGTCAATCTGGTTGACCGATGCCTTATGGGCATACCGTACTGCATTTAAAACTCCTATTGGAATGTCTCCCTTTAGACTTGTCTATGGGAAGGCTTGTCACTTGCCTGTGGAGCTGGAACATAGAGCGTACTGGGCGATCAAAAATCTTAATTTCAATCTGGACAACGCTGGCTCGCTACGCAAACTTCAATTGAATGAATTGGAGGAAATCCGGAATGATGCGTACGATAATTCGAGAATTTACAAGGACAAGATGAAAGCATTTCATGACCAACACATTTTCTGAAAATCATTCACGCCTGGTCAGAAGGTCCTTTTGTACAATTCTCGATTACATCTCTTTCCGGGTAAGCTTCGATCTCGTTGGACCGGCCCTTACATTGTTGTCACTGTTTTTCCTCATGGGGCCGTTGAGATAAGAGATCCCGACAATGGCAAGGAGTTTAAAGTCAATGGACATCGATTGAAACCATTTGTCGAGAAATTTGATTCAGAGGACATGTCCATGCCTCTGACTGATCCTGTTTACCAGGATTGATCTCCTAGTTTGATGGAGGTATAGGTAGGTTTCCTGTTTTCTTAGGACTAGAGTAGTTGCTTTATTTGTCCGGCTGAAGATGGTGAACTTAGCGCTCCTGGGAGGCAACCCAGCTCTTCATTTCATTTTGTTTTTATCATTAGTTAGTTCAATGTTTGTGGGTAACATTTCTGCAAACCCTCACGAGACTACAACTCGTCCACTAGGGGTAACCTAGGGGTTTAAAGGCTTGTTGCATACGCTAAATGCAATCGAGAGCACCTACGAAAGTGATATAGGTAGGATTTTATTTTGTGTTATTTTTGTTACCTTTTCTCTCGTGCTGATCGGTGCCCAGGCTGTGATCTCTTGAAAAGTGCCTCTCTATGCATCATCCAGGTACTATCTTCCCATTACTTCTCATTTACTTATTTTGTCCCATGTGCATTGCATGCTTATTTCTTTTACATTGAGGACAATGTAGATTTTAGGTTGGGGGTGGGAGATTAGGCTTCCTAATCAGTGTTTTCTTAGTCCTGAGCGAAAATTGTGAAAATTTTTAAAATTTTTTTTCTAGAATTTCATATGAATTCGAAGCGATTTTGACGGCCATCTTGGATTTAGAACTACAAGATGCGTGATGTTGGTACTTTATGACTCTTGGATTCAGTCATCTATCAAATTTCAGAGCTAAGTTTGAATTGTTAATCCATTATTAAAAGTTGTAAACATTGATTGAGTCATAAATTTGCAGGACACATCTCGCTTGCATATTAAGGTTTCAGTTCGATATTAAAGGATTAACTTAGTAATCACTAAACATGAAAGGAACCAACTTGGAAAATTGAAAGGATTGGGCGAATGGTCTACACCATAGGTTTGCTCCCTGTAGGTGTAGATTTAATTCCCCATGAATGATATGTGAAAAAGTTGGGTGTACAGTCTTTACCTTAGGTTTGCTCCCTATAGGTAAGGATTTGATTCCCCTTCTTGACATTACTTTCAATGGAAAAGTCAAAAATTAAAAGAATAATAAGATAATGTGTGAGGCAAGTTCTGGTTATCGTGAATTCTCTTATTGGTTACCAATGATATCCTTAAATAGAGAAGTGAATTTTAATATTTCAAGATTAGACTATGCATCCATGGAATTTAATGTTTAGAATTGTTCTAATTGATGGCCTAATATTTTGAACTTAATTACGAAGTTACCGTGTGATTAAGTCTAGGAGAGAAAGTAATGCCAACATTCATGAATCGTAGAATTCGAGTATCTGAATTGTTCTTCATAAATCTCTTGAGTTCATAAAAAGTGTCCTGTATTTCTCAACTTATTTTTCGCATACCTTGCTCGGGACTAGCAAGATGCTGGTTGGGGGTTGTGTTGAGGGTCAAATATTGCATATCAGACCCAGTTGTTGCATAGATTTACACGCATGATACTGTTTATCGGACTAATTTAATCGTGTTTGTAATGTAGGGTGTGTTTAAAAGCCTGGACTGAAAAAGGGTGGTAAATTCATGGATTCGACACTCCCGAAGCACCAAGGTAAGGAACGGACTCTAGAAGACCAAGAACGAAGGAATTACACATCAGGGACTCAAGAAAATCAAGGAATTGAAGCTCAAGTGGCCTGAAAAGTGTCCAGAATGCAAGATCATAAGGTTCCCACCATCCAATCAGTTCGAAACTCCATACGTGGCCTGAAGACCATAAATGAACCGTACACGTAAAACTTCATCCATTGGATTGCTGTGAAATTGGCTCAACGGACAGATCAGCCCATAAATCATTGATTTTGGGGCCCGCACGATATCTGGATATGCCTCAATTTTTGGTATCAGCTGTTAAATGAGATGATACAGGGGAAGGACGGATTGGATTTTGCATAACCATCATTGAGGTGCCACACGAGTGCTGCACGAGCACTGCAGTAAGTGCACTTGCAGTACACTACACCGGAGCAAAACTTCAAACAACGCGCGCCCGTCAGCTTCCTTTCCAGAGACGGAATCTCTGTTTCCCTTCACGCAAGGACCGTCCGCTGGGAAGTTTTGTGGCCCATTTGGATTCATCATACGGGAGATCTGGACCGTCCATCAGAACGCTACAGGTCCACTAACCGAGACCTAGGTGGAAGCTTTTCAAGAAGCAGCGAGGATCTAATTTCACCTATCCGAACGCAAGACGAATGGCAGTGCATAAAGTCTGGTGGACCGCATCAAAAGCAACCCAAAAGCATCCATTTCTAACCGAAATTCTGAGAGGAATCCGGTGGACGGAGTGGATTTCTCAAAACAAAATCGCAGTGGTCCCCACCAACAAAACAGCGTAAGAAGCGTTCGCAGGCCCCTGTTTCGCGCGTCCGCGAGTTCCGGATGTTCCGGAATCATGTGGGCCACTACCTTTGATCGGATGGACGATCCAAACCGTCCATCGTGTAGCTCATCAAGTTATTCCCCAAGGGACGTTGCTTCTTTGCAAAGAAAGCCAAGGAAGTGGAGTGTCAGTGCTGTTTCTGTAGCTGTGTAAAATGTTGCTGCGACGCAGTTATAGTGGCTGGCTGCGAAATTCTCCGGAAGGACTCCAGCAGCGTCGGTTCTCTATTGCGACCTCTTCACCGCCCTTTGAAGGATAAAAAGAGGGGCTGGGAGGAGACAGGGAGGGGCTGGTCTTTGGTTGGAAGAAAGTTTGGAAACAGGGAGAGGGACGTGGAGTGCACGGCTGTTAGACATAGGCTGGACGGGAGGGAGAAAGAGAAGCAGTGCAAAGGTCTGCTGCTGGCAGCGTGAGGACGCCAGCAGGAAGAAAAGAAAGGGAGGCTGTGAGGCTGATTGAAGAACGTGAAGGTGCTGGGTCTTTGGCTTTGAAGGAAGGAAGGAAAGGAAGAAAAAAAGAAGAAACAGAGAAGGACGTACGGTTGGCTTGGGTTTGGGCTGGCACGTGAGCTAAGCCTGGTTTTTCTCTTCTTTTCCTTTATATTTCCTTTATATTTTTTTATGATCAGCCCATCCATGTGTGGCTAATCCTCTTAGCTAGGGCTAAGAGGTGAAGCCTGTAGCGAGATGGGAGAGGCTATTCTATGCAAGTAGATTAAATTTCTGAACTTAATTTGATTTAGTTGATTATTATAAGGAATATTTGTATTAGTCTTTAATGGTCTGTTGTGACGGAAATTACAATGGGTTTGCAATGGCTTTGAATATTTCTTTCCTCTTTTTTATATTTATGAAGTCAGGAAGCCCTGTTGTTCATCATTGTCCCATGGGCATGGTAGGATGACAGTACCTTCCTGATCTTCATACATTGTTGATTGGTTGGTAATTAGTTTAATTCTATTGTTTACTTTGTCTCCTGGGCATGGTTTGGTGATGGAATCCATTCTAATTCATATACCTTTCATCTCTTGAAAACCAGATCAAGTAAGTTCAGTTTGATTTCCATGATTCCTGATGCAGGCAAAAGATCTCCCTGATCTCTACAAGTGGATCCTCTGAATCCCTAGTTTCCTTCCTCTGAGTTACTTAAGTTTTAGATAATCATTCCGCAATTATTTCCTAAATTCTATTTGTTTTCGATCGCATCTGCGACTAGTTCTAGTTCTTCTTGGTTTCAGATAACGTACAGGTATCAGTCCCTGTGGATTCGACCTCGGTCTTACCGAATTTATTACTACATCACAACCCTGCACTTGGGGTGTGAACACCTCACATGAACAAGTATCTAAGGTTCTACGTATAGATTTTCATCTTGGGACTTTAGAACATCCTTGTCAGGTATCTCATCAAGTTTTACAAACTTAATATGCTAATTTTATCTTCTTCTTGTCCCAACTTATGCTTATGCATAAGTGTTTCATTGAATATCACATCCTTTCTCCTAATGTTTTTTTGATTTTCAGCATCCCAAAATCGATAATCAAAATCATTAAGGCCATATCCAATGAATGTGTACGTTTTGGACTTATGATCAAGCTTGATCCTAATTTTAAAATCGATATGGATAAAGGAGATATAACCAAATACCTTGAAATGGGACAAGTTTACCTCTTTTCCAATTCACACTTCCTCTGGCAATCCACCATCTAAAACAACTAAGGGTCATCTATTAATCAAGCAAACTACAATATTTATGGCATATGCTCAAAACTATTTAAGCAATTTAGCATAGATTCTCATGCTCCTTGCCCGCTCTAGAATGGTTTTATTCATCTGCTCAGCTACATCTTGTTGTGGCAATCATTGAGTCATATTTTGTTTCTTGATTCTATTAACTACACAATACTCCTCAAACTCATTATCACAATACTCTCCCCCATTATCTAATATAAGACATATAATGCCCGTGAAAAAAAATGAATTTGAGAGAGATTTCGTATCTCTCTCTCTCTCTCATCCAAACCTAATCCTAATTTCTTATCTTATATTTATCCCTCACCCTTCTTCCTTTATCTCTATAACTCTCTCCTCGTATCTCTCAACCTCCCAATAAGCCCTTCCTTTTAAGGAAGGTATCGTAAAAGGAGTTATACTTAAAGTTAAATATTAATTAAAAGGCACCTTCCGTACGACTGGGAAAGAGAGAAGATTTTGGAGAGCTTAGATCCGATAAGTTTGTTGTCCTTCTTTTATTATTTTTTATGCATTTATTGTAATTTGACTCGATCTATGCAATGAATGGTGTTGATTGGCCACACGTTCATTGCATTAATTTGAAGGTGGATACAATATAAAGACGATGGAAAGCTAAGATTACATGCGAAATTTATTGTCGCAAAGATTGATTTGTGTGCATCTAATCGAATTAGATTAGATCTGTACGAATCTATGATCCCTAAGGCCAAAATATACAAAGGCCCTAACTTCCAGATTGATCTGATCATCGGATGACCACACTAGTCAGATCTGGAAGTATTTAATAAGAAAAGCTCAGATTTCTGCGCAAGCTTTTGTATCACTTGGCATAGAAGGTCGAGATGGTTCATCGGTGTATGTGTGATTAGATCCACACCATTCATCTAACGTGCAGAGACAAAATATGTCAAAACCTCAAGAATTTAGGTGATCTAATCATTCAGTGGGCCACCCCGATCAATCATTTGTCATTAAATTTCAGAATCTAGATGTAAATAAGCATATGAATGGTTTAAATTAGCAAATCAATGGGTCTTCTCTGATGTTTGACTAAGGAGTGAGCAATGATGGGCGTACATCTATCTAAATTGGTTAAATTTCATCCAATGATCTATGTACCTTAAAGTGTATTTTCTCGATTCGACGAACTCAATCGACAGCTATCTGAATAGAATTTTAAAAAATCTGAATTTTGATAATTGAATTTAGTTAACATATTATTTCAATTATTTGGTCATTTAAGATTTGGCCACCTAGGGTGTTAATGAAAGGTAGGCCCCACCGTGTAATATAACTAAATGAATAACAATATTGTTGATATAATTGATAAGATTTCTAAATTTAAATTAGCCCGATTACCTTGTGGATTCTGCACTATTAGACTCAGGGGAGTGACCCAATATCTCTCATGTTCATGGAAATTAAAATGAGATTGGTTGATGTGTTGATTTATTTATGTGTATGGTTTGACTGATGTATTACCAGTTTGAAGTATTATTTTTACTAATGATGATATGTACGAAACTTTATGATATGTTGATTTATATTCTAATATTTAAATTCTGAAAATATTATTTGAAATCACATACTTACATTTTGATTTAAATAAGTATATATGAACAAATATGAAAATGATAAAATTATACATCATTCATTGCATTCACATAATATATGGTCTATCCCGGGGACACTCTCTAGAAGAAATGCCGATCTTAGTAGAGCGTTACCAGATGTGGGTCATACTCATGTCTACCGAAAGGTAAAAGCCTACCCAACGGATGGATGCGAGTTAATGATCTTCAACCTAAGCCAATGAACGATCACCCCATCTGGCGCATTCATTCATCCATCATATCCGTACATTTTTACATTCAGTGATTTGTACTATTTTAATTGCTATGATTATGAACTATGCTGGGTTATTTTATTGATGTAAAAACCATACAAATGAGCTATTAGCAGATGATGTGGTGCATGAACAGGAAGGGAGCCACTGAATTTGAACATGACCCACATGAAACGAGGTCATACTTGTCTAAAGATGAATTGACAACATCAAACCATTCCTGAATATTTGATTTATATGCAAGGATAGTTTGTTTGGCATACAATGAATATTGGCATTGATTATAGGGTTTTAAGCAATCATTTATGTTTATTTGATTAAGACATTGTGAGTATAGAATAAACATATTTATAGTAAGATAATATAACAAATGAATGGTGATTGAGATTTATGTTTTTAAAATAGTCATGAAGATTTATATATGCCTGTTTGATTAGTGCTAAGTGTTATGTATGCGTGATTGAAATTCGATGAAATTGTATGGAACTTAGAATGAATGTAATTCTCACCTTTGATTAAACTGATCAACAGATGAAGTTAGTACACTTTGTGTACGAGTTACAAGCTGAAACTCAAGTATGAGGGTGCACACTCTGTACCCAAATTTTGGGGGTTTGACAAGATACTTCAGCTTTAAACATGTTTCATTCTCAACCAAAAGTTTTCCATTTCTTAAACACATCAAATACTTTTGATTTATGCTTCAAGAAATAAACCCATAATTTTTTACTAGCATCAATAAAGGTAACAAAATAAAGAGAGCTACTAAGAGAGGATATCTTAATTGGTCTCTACACATCAATGTAAATCAGTTCCAACCGCTACAACTTTGGAGTCCTTCTGACCTTTGAAAGTTAACCTTCCTATGTTTGAAATAAATACAATCTTTGTAAAAGTCTATATCAACATATTCTATCTCTAGTAGCTTTCCTTTTGAAAGTAGAACCTTCATTCCCTTTTCACTCATGTGCTTAAGTCTGTGATGCCATATATGTGTGTCCTGATGAGCAACTACAATAAAACTATTAGACCTATAAGTCAAGTAAAGAGTGCATTCTTTTTTACCCTGAGCAATTACCATAACTCCTTTGTAATTTTTCATTAATCACTAGTGAAGTTCATTGTGTAACGTCTTAAATTTTTACTATTTTGAATTTCTAAAAACCCTTGAAAATCTTCGATATGACTAGCCTACGTTGTCGCTTATTAACCCTTAACGCACGAAGTGAGCTTGTACATGGGTAGTACCAGTTAAGAATCGCACAAATCCGATTAATCAACCATAGGAAGCCAATGAATCTGGCCGATGACTTAACCACTGAGTTTAGCCACATGATTTGCTCACACATAGCCTAAATCTAGCCGAAATATCGTTAATTAATCATGATAATTACAACTAAATAAAGACCTACTAAAATCTGAGATAATTAGTGGTCAGATCTTAATTAATAAACCAAACTGACCCCGTATCCTTTTAGCCTAAAAACCGACGATTTATGGTTATTATAATTGAATTGTTATTTTCGCTAGTTGCAAATAAGCCACATTATGAACTTAGCTAATCCAAACCCTTTTGATTGTGCATGAGAAATCTCGATACCCAATTCATTTCATAAATGCTTTGATTATCCATACAAGCTCTGGACCGCTTGTTAGTGGCCCACTAAACCCGAAACTATAGAATAATGTCCGTCTCACTAGGCTTGACGCCTATCGCTAGAAATCTGGAACTTAAGTGAAAGTAGTCACTTTGTTCTTTCACAAAGTTGTGACTTTTACACCGTCCATTCATGGCCAAAATTGGGGTACCAACTAAAGATATTTCTCCAAACATATCCATATAGCTGGGGCCCTGATCGACTATCGGTGACCATTGAACTGACTTCTAATCATATCTGTTGATCGGCGCATTCAAATTACGGGCTAATCATATCCATACGTAGATTATCATTAAGATTAATTATCCTACGGTATATATCAATATGTACACCACATAGTGGGCCCTAGAGGTTAGAAAAACCCTTCCATAGGGCTAGTATAGTGAAAACCTAGCCCTTAGGGCCATTTACACAAAATCTGGCACAATATAAGGGCTTCATTTGGGCACCCCATCTTTCCATACGAATTTGCATTTTCTAAAGGAGTAGAAGAGAGAAAGAGAAAGAGAAAGAAGAAGAGAAGAAGACTGAGAGTAGGAATTGGAGGTTTTGGTGCTTCCTTTCATCGGTCTCCTCCAATGAAGGCCCTGGCCTCAATCATTTTCCTCCACCAAATCCATCCTACTTGCAATTGGGAGGTAAGAAACAAATCGTACTTCTTAACCTAGGTTTTTCTAAAATGAATTACATAAATCTCATATAAGTTCTTGGTGTTTATTTAAGAATTTGTGATTTTTCCTAAATCCCTAACCCTAGGAGCTCAAAATCGAATATTCCTTCTTAAGGTGCAGACCATTATCTCTAGGTTATCATTTATCGACCCTTAAGGGTCTCAATTAATGATTAAATGCTAGTAAATGAATTTGTACATGCTAATATGTTGACATTTTGATTTTTTCTATAATATATGTTATTGGTCGCATATAGATGCTTACGTGTTTGATAAAAGGTCTAGGTGATTAAATGTATTATTTTATGAATGCTCATAGGCTTGATTAAATGCCCAGCTGAATGTGCTATTTTGTTGATGCCCACATGTTTGATAAAATGCCTAAGTATGTGTGTTGCTTCTGTTGATGCTCACATGTTCGATGAAACGCTTGAGTGATTGTGTAGTAGAACTCACGTTATAATTGTGTGATGTAATATTTAGACTGTAGCGATACTTAGGATTTCTATGATGTTGGGTCAGTTGGCTAACCGCCCGAACTAAAGGATTGACCCAAGTTAAGGCGACCACCCTAGGCTTGTTCGATTGACTCGGGTTGAACACGGACGACCGACAGTAGCTGGAGTATACGGGCGGCTTGCAACCAATGCTGGTTGTGTCGTGATTCTCTCAGGTCAATCAAATTAGTCTACTAGCCAACTGATCATGTATGTTCAAAATGTATGACACGATTAAATGGAATCTAGGATACCTCGTTCTCAATGGATATGTCCATTCATAATCATTAGTACGATACGATTCCACTAATACTCATGAGCTGGGCATGGTGGTATGGGATACTGTGTTCGAGCTGTAGGTATATGATGGGGTGACGAGCCTCCTCGTAGTGACCAGTGAGCAACTAAGACTCATGAGCCGGGCATAGTGGTATGGGACACCGTGTCCGAGCTGTCGGCCTATGCTAGGGTGACGAGCCTCCCCATAGTGACCAGTGAGTATTGATAGAGGTGATAGACCATTGTTCGAACGGTCCCTATTAAATTACCCAGCCGATGGTTTCGTGCCAAAGTATTGTTCGAACAACTAGGTGAGAATGGAATTGGGTGACAAGCCATTTCCTTTGTATTGATTTGGTTTAATGTGATAAGCCTACACCTTTGTAATACCCTAGCCATTGTTCATCTAGGCTGTAGTCCGAGCGTGGGTTATTATCTGGGTCCATGTGTGGGATTAGTCGGGCTTTGAAAATAGCGCTCCAGTCGGTCGGGGCAGCGTATTGTAGCCTGTTACAACCTCAGAACTGAGTGATCATACTCGATTTGGGTGACGACCAATACCAGGTTGATTCTTATACATTTAGGTATCATACCGTACCTTTGGAATTATTGATTTGTGAGATAAACGGGTGACACCTAAATTTGGATCAAGGGACACAAATAAGGAGTCGATATGTGACAACGAGCAACGTGATCCGGATAAGGACTCGTGATATAACGTCGGTATCCTAGCTTCGCTAATATGCTGGATGAATGGAACTTAATAATTATTCGGCTAACCTAATCATTCATCGCATCGCATTAGTTTAGAATGTGGCGAAACAAGTGTTGAAATCGCATGTTGAGGAAGTGTTGTCATTTGCGAACCAAGTGGTCGGAGTCGCATGTAAGGGAGTGTTATTTGGAAAGGGCATGCATCATGTCATATCTTCATATGCACATTTAACAAGAGTATTTAGAAAATGTTTAATTTCTTGTTTATCAATAACTATGTTGATTGTGTCGATAGTAGTTGTAACTTAGAACTAATGGAACCACTGAGTTAACTACTCACTCCCACCTGGGACGGTGTTTTAAAACACCAACCAGGCATATAATTGATGCAGGTACTAGTGAGACCTCAGACAGGTAGGCTTATATCGGGTTGTGCCAACGTCATTATGTTTTGGAGAATTGGGCATAAACCAAAAGCTTTATACTTTAACCGTCTTGGGTATGTATATTGTAGATTGTTGCTTGTATAATCCTCATTTTGGGCGATTGCCATTATTGAAATTGTATTTTTGACTGTTAGCCCTATAATTCTGAATTTTTCATTATCTCTACCTCGCTTTACATCTGCTAAGTGAATTGCGTTACTCTTATTATTCGTGTGCGGAATGAATGTGAATCTGAATGAGGTCACATGTGCATTCTCATTGGGTTAACGCCCGGGAACTCGGGATCAGGGTCTTTGTACTCGGGTGCTGATTTTTGGAGCGTTATACATCATGTGTCTAGAAGTTGCAAGCTAGCTAATCGAGTTCAAATTCCTTTTTAGATATGGAACATGGTTGGCATCTTTCAATTTCAGCACTATCTCATTCAATTGGTTTTTCTAAACGTCTCCATTTCCAAAAATCGAGCATGGTTCATCATTTCCCATTTTGACTTTTTCGAGATTACCTTACACATAATTTTGAAGAGAATCCTTGATGTGTTATTGCAGCCTTAGAAGTTGGTCGGATAGATGTCGAGCAAAAGCTTAAGCGTCTAAAACTTCTATGCAAGGAATCTCTAGAGTGGCCCATTCGACGTCATAGGCTTCATGTTGCTAATCGAGTGTTTCTCGTTTGATCTTGTAAATGCTATTGTGTAAATCTAACACTCATAGCGTTGTCAAATTTTGTTATGCCAAACCATTTAGTATTTGTATCATGTTTTGAGTTGAAGTAATTAGGTTCGTACATTTTAAAGTTCTCTGGATCTTCATCGAACTTGCTTACATCTTCAAGTTGAAGTAAAGAGTGTTGAAGTTCATGGTTTCAAGCTCAAATTCAAGAACTCAAGTTCAAGTTTGAAGTTCAACTACTATACGCTAAAGACTCAAGAACTCAAGCGTAACTCAAGATCAAGTTCAAGAGATCGAACACAAGCTTCAAATATCACAAGATATCAAGATTATGAAGCAAATGGTATTTCATTTATTCCTACTCACAAACAGGTTTGGATGACCGTAGATTGACCTTAGGTTGTGTCATATTCATTGCATATTTTACGTGGGCCATTTCGTATATTTATAGGTCATTTTCTCAACTAGTCTTAGACCTTATTCGACTAGTCCAAGTACTGGCTTGACCAGTCTAAGAGTTTTCTCAACTAGTCCAAGGTTTGTTGTGAATTTTTAGAATTTTATATTGGACTCTCGATCAATCCTAGATACTGCTCCACCAGTCGAGTGAATAGTGCTCGATCGGTCGTGCAGGCTCAACTCAAAGTCCAGGAAGCTTTTCTGGTCCTACTCGACTAGTCGAGTGCATTGCTTGACCAGTCGAGCAGGCCACTTGACCAGTCGAGTAACAGTCTTATCTTATCATGCTAGAAATTTTGAAATTTTGTTGGTTCTTTGACCAATCGAATCAACCCTTAGACCAGTCGAGTGAACAATATTTTCACCTATAAATAGAGCACGATTTTCAGAGTTTATTTATTCATTAAAGAGAAATCAAGACACCACTCTGAGAGATAAGTTTGTGATATTATTAAATTATATTGTACTCATTTTATATTCTCTTTAATTAGCTTTTGTAATTTGATTTTGAGATCTTTATTCCAATCTTACTTTAAAAAGGGATTTGTATTTTCCCCTTCCTTGAGATCAAAATCAAATCAAGCTAGCCCAGGTTGATTTAATTAAAAATCATTTAGAACTAGAACCTTTTCATCTGTAAGACTGGACATTGAACATCTTCGTCTACATTGGTTCGGTTCTACTGGGCTTCTTCAAAGGAAAAATTCCAGATAAGTACATTTATATTTTGTATATCTTTTTTTTTTTTTAGTTTTTGAGGTTATGCCAAAAAAATATCTTTTTGATTTTGTCTGAGGTGATCCAGAAAATCTTAGTGTGTGGGGTTTTTGTGATTGTGTAAGCCCAAACAAAGACACAATTGTGAAGGTTTTAAGGTGAACCTTAGAAAACCTTTTTCATAGTGAATGCTAATATCCCGAGGGAGTGAATATTAGGAGTGGAGTAGTTGTGTGGCTGTTTTCTAACAGTTGGTGTACACACAAGCAAACCACTATAATTCCTAGAGTTATGGTGGATGATTGAATGTGCTTATGTGTGTGAATGTTGTAATTTATTTTAAGCATTTGTGGCGAATGGTGTAATTTATTTTATGTACTTGTGGGAATGTTGTAATAACTTAGTTTATTTTATTTACTATTTCCTTTGCCTCTTTATTGGTTTGGGTTTTCGATACTTACGAACGTTCTAGTAAGGTTGTCCTGCCATAATCCTTTGGTTTTTGGTGTTAGGTTGTCCTTAGAACTAAGTTTGTATCAACCTCTCAAGACTAGTACATTTGAGGTTGCTATTTACTTGTGCTTATTTATTATTTGATTGTCCTATCTTTCCTTCAATTTCATATTTATTTTTTTAATTTGGCATCGTCCTATTCACCCCCCCCCCCAAAGGACGTTTAGCTTGGCCTTTTCAGATCCGATGGAGTTCAAACCACTCTTTCACCAAATCATGAATTCATCGAGCTTCACCATACTTTAAGAGGATGGCTTGCACCTTGTGTAGAATATTCGCGTAAACTCAAGTGAAATGAAACATTAACTCAAATAACTAGACTACTTGGGAGACATGAGTTCACGTTCTCTTCAATTTCATCTTCTAGATATAAGGATGGAAAGTCAAGTTCAAACATTAATTCTATGAGCATGCTAGTGGAGCGAAGGAAACTACGATGAAAACCATATGTTGAAACTTGAAAATGTGGGAGAATGAAGGATCTTAGAGTCAAATCAGTTATTTATAAGTCATATATGTTGTCGCGTTAATTACATCATGGCTGTAAATAACCACTACATGGTATCATTTGGTTTCCCGATGGTGGGTTCTTCATCCTCCAACGAATAGGATAAGAACTGAAGAGTTTCATAATTAATGTTACAAACGCAATAGGTTGATTGTCGAATGTTACCAATATGATATGGTTACAGTTTAATGACCAGTAATGGTCGTATAGGTTATATAGTCTGGTTTAAAGTCCAAATATCAATAATGATCAAGGTTTTAAAAGAATAGTGGACAGATTTGATCAAGCAAATTGGCCGAATTCATTTAAAAACAAATTAATGGATACCCAAATGCAAAAGGAAAAAAAATATATGTTTTATTTATTGAAAGAAAACATATTTGTACAAATAGGGAAAAAATAAAAAGAAAGTTAAGTTCTAGTGCTGCCAGTAGTGAAGAGATTTACATTAAGAGATGAAGTTGGCCATTAACTGGGTCATTTGAGATTAGCGAAGCGTCAATTGAGGTTGTGCAACTTTTTCTTGCTCGAGAGAAGCTCGCATTTCAACCAAACCCTCGTCCTCTCGGTCGATGGAAGCACTACAGCAAAAACAGGTATAAACGGCATTTGCGCCTCTCTTTCATCGACGCTATGTAAGACCTACCCGACGGATATCTTACCATATATATATATATGTATGTATGTATGTATAAACCCTACCGACTCCAGCGCGACTCTCTCCTATTTCCTACACTTGACTCTCTCTCTCTCTTTCTCTCTCTCTCTACAACTCCATGACTCTCTCCTTCTGTCTCTCCTCTTTCTCTCTCACGGCTACTTTGGGATCTCTCCAGCTATAGAAACCTGCTTTGGGATCTGCTACTCTCTTGTTTCCTAGGGTTTTGGATCTATTTTTTGCACTTTGCAAGGTTTGTTGATTGGTTATGGTGGGGATTTACTAGATCTAGAACTAGGGTTTGGATTTCAAAAAATTCAAGTGAGAAGATGCTTTTTCTTTTTCCATTTTTCATATGTGGATTTCTTGTATATTTTTCATGACTTTCTCCTCTCGTGAGCTGAGAGAGTAAAAAGATGAATCCGGATTTCATTCCACGCTCTTCCATCTCCAATTTAAGGTACTGCCCTTTTCCAACTCACTCACTCAATTCAAAACCCTAGATTTCTACTCCTATTTCTCCAAATTTCTTATAATTTCCCGACTTCCTGACGAGATTCGACGATGTTACTTTCGATTTTGGTTTTGCTTTCTAGATTCCTGCAATTCTCTTCCCTTGATCTGATTTTTCAATAAACTTGCATTTGCAACTGAATGGTTTTCGGTAGTAGTGGATCCAGCTCAGTGATCCATGCTATTTATCCGATGGGCCCCACTCTTGGATGGAGATGCCTAGAAAGCTCTTGGATTGGAAGATCCTAACCTTTTAACCATTGTAATGTTTTCTGTTGGATGTGGACTGTTGTTGTACTCTCTACTTCACAATCCATTCAAAGGCCATTTGTCAGAGGTTCAGGATCTTCTAATCTGGCTGATTCTTGTTTCTCAAGAGTCTGCTTTCTGCATTTAGGCCCTCCATGTAGTGGGTTAGATTTTTGTGGTGGGACCCACATCACCCACCTGGGTGGAGCACAACTCTATATCCCACATGTGTATGCCCGCCTGTAACAGGTGCATGTGGCCATTGTATTTAGCAAAGCTCCTCATTTTCCTCTTTTGTGCTAATCCTTCTTCTGTTAACAGAGTTTCTAGGTCCTACTTTTTGAATCTGATGCCTTTACTAATTTAAAGTCTGGATGTAAGTTTTTTGATTCTGGTGGTGGTTTTGTTTCACAAACATTTACACAATCTATAAATCCTTTTGGTGATGAAAACATGGATGTTCTGTGCTCTGTACTTGTTTCGTACAAATGAAGTAGTAGGTTTGGTTATTAGTGCCCCATGCCTAAAAAATCTCCCTGTATGTCTTACTGAAAGTGAAACGGTAGTAGATATGTGCACTATTTGATTTACAGGGAGAACGCTTTTGTAACATTATTTTTATTATTTAATTTTCTTATTGAATGCAAGATCAGTATATACTGGGGTGGATTTTTGTAAAAGGCTATGCGGTGTCTCAGTTATTAGAAGGTAGACTGTCATAGTTTGTTGCGAGTTCTATTATCAGAATTATTTACACCTTTCAAGTACTGAACATGAAGAACATCTTATTTATGCAATACCTCTTCCCATTTTTGGATTTGATTGGACAGTGATAAGATCCACTTTGGCTATTTTTGTTTCATGATCAGTTGCTTTCCATTTGTACAACTTCTCTCTATTTTTCATTCTAACACAGAATCCATGTTTACCTCCATTTGTTTGTACAACTTCTCTCATCTTTTCTTTTTTCCTTTTTAATTTTCTTTTTCTTTGGTAATTTACCTTGATTGTTTTTTCTGATAATCTTGTAATTTGAGAATTTAGAACAACTAGAAGCCTTTCAAAAGTTAAAATCAGAAAAGGCTTGAGAGGGAAAGGAAGTGTAAGTAATAGAAGCATTGATTAAACATTGTGTTTTTGTCATTCTCAGTTTGCACTGTCTTGATAAGTAGAGCCTTTGAATTCTAGCAGAGCTTCTGATGAAAACATACAACCACGGGTGCCCCTAGAATCTTGCTTGGCAAGCTTTTCAGCTCCAGAGGAAGTTCATGGTTTTTATAGCATTGCCTTGAAGTCCAAGACTATAGCAATCAAGTAAGCTTGGCGATATTCCTCACCTATTATGTGTTTGCACATGCATTTATGTGTCAGAATACTTATAAGATGGTAACTTGGATAGCTACATAACAACAAGTATTTGCATATCCATATTTGTATTTGCATAAGAAAATTTCCTTGTCTATTTATTCTTGTACTTTTATCTCATGGTAATGTGAAGATTGTTTCTTTAGTTTTTTTAGTATGAGATTCGGTTTTCGAATGATAGCTTCATGAACATGGTAGATACAATGTGGTACTTGCGGCCGGGGTTTGTTACTGTCTAAATAGATTTGATGCATGAGCAATTTGGTCTGCATCTTTCTCAAATAACACAAGGGAGAAACAAGTTCACAACTAGGACTTTTTATTTGGGTATTTGATTTCATTCCAAATCCAAAGTGGGATAAATCAACCCTTGATTTGGGCTGAAAATCAAGACATGGACAGTGTTACTGTTGTGCACATTGACATTTAGTTGCCTTCCCCAAATCAATATTGAAGCAAATGCCTATTTGTTTTCACTTGCTATTTGATATATCCATACAGTATCCAAGCTTCTGTTAAGAGTTCTAGATTAATTTTGTTGTTCTTTGCAACAATGCGATTGCACAGCCCATTCAATTTCTTAGTCAACTTCTGCTATTTTTAGGTGAAGGCATTAGACCATTCTTCTGATGTAAATTCAAGAACTTTTTCTGCTGAACATTTAATAGCATGATAATCATGTCTTGATTTCAATGTCAGGATCTTTGGGTTTATGCTGCATTTGTTTAGATTGATTAATGCTTTTGCTTATCCATGAATTAACTTTCATCACTTACAGTAACTATAGTATTTTGGTACTTGCTCTTTATTGTTGTTTCAGTAACTATAGTATTTTGCTTTATGCTGCATTTGTTTAGACTGATTATGTATTTTCACTTCTCAGGCCGCTTAGGTATTGTTGACAATGATGTCGTCGAGCTAAATTATCTACATCGACATGATTGGGTCTTGATGTGTGGCCTTGATTTTCTATTTTCTGAAAAGGGTATGTTTTCTTTTTTAAGCTTGTTCTTTGTTTTTGGAACTTGTATTGATTTCAATCTCCATTTAAATGATCGGGTTTTTGTATTTGTGAAATAGATTTTTGGGTTTTTCTTGGATTAGCTTTTTTTTAAAGGTTCATTCAGCTTCACAAGTCTTAATATGTAATGTAAGAAATATGAAGAGTTTCTTGTTGGCAATTCTGTAATGTTCTTAGTTTCTTTTTTGCATGGAAATTTGCATAATTATACTGTTGCGTTTTGTTTTCTTATTTTTCCAGTTTCCTCAAATGTTACTATTTTTCTATTGATCTCCATAGGTTTATCTTATCATACTGGATATATGTTATAAATGAACTTACAGAATGAATTTTTGTTGTGGTCTTTTGAAGATCTTTGTTTTTCACTGCAGATAGCTAATTATTTGATGGCCATTTTCCTATTTGAAAACTCAAAATTTCTTCCCTGCCAACCTTTTATTGCTACAGCTAAGGTTGTGGCAGGATCAGCTAATGTACTTCTATGGAAATGATCTTGCCCATCCAAATTAAAGACCATTGATGGAATGTTTAATATTGATCAGATTGGTTGCCAAGAAAATGCACGTTGGATCTGTGGATGGCACACGTGGCAGAGATCCAGCCCATTCAATGTAAGAGCATTTGGAGGGAGTTCCTGTAATCCAATGTTCTCTGAGGCCCACAGCAATTTCCGTGTGAAATTCAATCCGTTCATCAGTTTCTGTAGCTCATGTTAGTATGAGAAGCCAAAAATAAGGCAGATCACTCAAGTTGGGCCCAATTGACGAAAGGTCGGGATATTGTACATGCGTCCCACGTGTGGATATCAAATGCTTGAAAACTAACTTAGAAAAAGCACTGATTACCTCAGCCAGCTGAACGTTAACCTACAAACCTTTACAAGCATTTTTTTAAAACCTTGAGAATATATGATATTTCCAAGGGCAAAAGTGGAAACAAAAGCTGAAGTAAAAAAAAAAAATAATAAATAAATAAATGGGTTGTAGCGTACAGGAAGTTGTAGGTGATCAGTTGTCACTAAAACTTCATATTCATTATTGAAATCCATATCCTTCAAAAAAAAATTATTGAAATCCGTAGTTGTTGGTTTTTCGTCCATATGATAATTTAATTTCAACTTCAAGAATGGATTCGGTGTTCATCTACCTTTTCTTTTCATTAAACTATTTTCGCTGGCCCTGTGAAGGTATTGGAAAATGATTAACATTGCTTTTCTATCATTTCACTCTTTCTACAGAACTATAATGTCCAATTTTGCATCACGTCCACTTATTTTCTTATTCCTCATATAAAATATTGGTTTGGAGCTTTCAGTCAGTTCTAGTTTTGATTATATCATTGCTGGCTTATGTTTTATGTGGCACTCTTAGGCAAGTTCTGTAAATCTTTCTTGGATGGAAATCCTGTTTGAACTTCTTTTCATGAGCAAGGGACAAGTTTTATGTATGGAGCAAGTGAAGCTTTAGTTTCAAAATCCATGATTACAGAAACATGAGTTATTGTCAAATGAAACTGCTTCTGGGCTGTTAATCAAATAAATAACAGTATTTTATGCACCAGAGTGCATTGATGTGTATAAGGTTTTAAACTTCTACTCTTCAGTTCTCTGTCTCTTGATAACAAAATTTACCTGGCAAGGGATCTTAGCAACACATACAATCCTAAATATGGACACTTAAGATGCTAATGTTGTGTTGAACCATATGTTTGTGTGCACTCATACATTCATTTGTATATGTGCGAATATGCATATGAAGAACTATGCATATTAAAAGAAGTAATTTTTAAAAAAATGGATAATCAGAATATAATATTAGAAAGCGAGCAGAATACAGAAACAGGGGCTGCAAGTAGGGCCATCACAGAATAAAACCCCAAACATACTAAAAATCAATGTAACTTGTGTGTCTGCATCCCAAAAGCATACCCAAGGTGTTAAACAAGCCCAACAAACTAATAACATGTAAATATGGAGACACATCAGTAAATATATAAAGATATGCAGATTTTTATGTTAAAATATTCACAAGAATAGAAATTGCAGAAGGAAAGGCAAAACTCAGGCTTTTGGCAACAGCGAATCAAGATAGGAAGATATAACTAGATATGTTCAAATGCATATAAATATGAAGTATGTGTAAGTAAATATGCTGAGATCTACATAATTATATGTTAAGTTTTTAGAAGGATATCAAAATGCAAATCGTTTGAGTGTTGGATCCATAATGTAGAAAAACACTCGGTCTCCCACAGCTTGCTATTTGTATTTGCCGCTGTACATGTAGCATTCATGCATTGTGTGAGACATCCATATTTGATAGTTAGCACCGTTATTATATATAGCTTGATGGTTAGCACTGTTATTTACTTGCAAAGAGTCAGTCTCAATCCAAAAATCAACAGTAAAATAGAAAACTGCAATTTATGCAAGTAAAGAGAATCCTAATTTTGTTAATGTAGATGGCTGTTAAGTAGGGATTTTGTATTCTACCTCTAATGGGGCCCTGTTGATTATTTATGCTCACTTGACTTTCTGTTTTAGCTACATTTCTTTTCAGGTCAGATTGCATGACACAGCTTCTAGATGAGCGTAATCTAGGGGTTTTAACACAGTTTCAAATAACCATGAAGCATATTGGAGTAGTTTTCCAAAGTGTGTTAAAATTTTAGAGAGGCTTGCTAGGAACCAGGATGTTCCACAAGAATACACCTACTACAGGATCCCATCACCATGGCTTCAGGTTTGAATTGCTTTTGGAAGGCAATTTTTTCTTAAATTTTTTTTAATTTTAAATTTCTTCCTAATTGTTTACTCAGAAACATGTAACATGCAGTAACAAACCATGATTGGTTTTTTTCACATATTGAGAAGCATGTCCTCTTTTCATCCCAGTAAAGATATTCCTCTATTAGAGTATTGTAGGTTCTAGTTCATGGTTGGACAGAGGCTACAGAGCATTTGAAAGAGTACTGGTCAAAAAATGTTTGCCCTCATGTATATGCTTCCCAGATCGAAGGGACAATTGATGTCAAATCAGATTTGTGTGCCTATAGGGTATCAGTAGGGATGTCCTTAAGTTTTTTGTGGACAAGTAATGGTTGAATATGCCAACTTGAATTCTTATAATGCAGTCCTTAAGTTCTTTCAGACAGTCCTTAATGGGCAACCAGAGACGATACTTTCAGATATTTGCTAACAGTCTTCCTTTATCCCATCCAAGCTTTTCCTCTTATTTATTTATT
The DNA here is from genome assembly GCF_029962835.1 of Magnolia sinica. Classification (NCBI taxonomy): domain Eukaryota; kingdom Viridiplantae; phylum Streptophyta; class Magnoliopsida; order Magnoliales; family Magnoliaceae; genus Magnolia; species Magnolia sinica. The sequence goes on along the minus strand of NC_080590.1, from coordinate 65,840,363 downwards.
TTTGTCTTCTATTGATGTCAGTTGTAGAATCAGAGTCCACCTCAAGGCTAGGGAGTCTGAATTTCAACTTCCAGTCTCAAATGTTGGACATCTTGGACACTTGAGACTTCAGGTTTTTTGATCTTGATTTCCTCTTTTTGCTCTGTTCCTAATTCCTATTTGGGAATTGATGTGTACACCCATCTTGGCAATGTGATTTCTTTAGTTTCTTGCGGTTTCTTTTGTTCATGTAAGAGATCAATATGATTCAGAGACTTGAAAATTAGACAGAAGAGGACATTACCCATAAATGTGCTAATGTGGTACACCTTCAAGATCCAGGTCATTCAACAAGTGGGATGCATTGTTGACATACCCAGGCCAACAAATCAGGCCCATTCACTCATTAGGTGGGTCACATTTGAAAATTGGATAGACCGATCACCATCTCTTTTCTAATCTCTTCTTCTTTGCATATTGTTTGTTTCAGCCTCTATTGTTTGGAATGGCATTGTTTTAATTGTTTTTATAATTGGGGCTTTTTGTTTTACTATTTTCGTAATGTATGATTTATCAGTGAGGAAGAAGCAAAGAAGAAGATCTATAATGTTTCTTATGATAGATATTTTGGTTTTGTATGTGAGATTGATGAGGAGACCTCAAATAAGCTAGAAGGATGGTATCAAGTGGTTTTAGATTTATGATGAAATTGTTTTCTGGTAAATATTTTTGCAAATTGTACCTTAAAAAAATATTTTCCTGATTTTATCCTTCTCTCTACAGGTCTTCTTGGCATCCTATTTTTGCTGAGATCAAGGACTATGGAGGTAAGCATTTTATCATCATGAGAAGATTCAAAAGTTTTCCTACTATCTTACTTTCTCAAAGCAACTTATGACATGAAAGTTCTATCTATGGCATTTATTGTAATGTCCAGTGTGAGGTTGGCATTGCATGTCATTGCTATGAGAGTTGCTAATATCTCATTCAATGCAGGTTGAGGTTTCTCTGAGAGATCTTATACTCTCAGATTATGCCAAGAAGAATAATGTAAACACCTCGGCACTGACACAGTCTAAAATTCATGGTATAATACTGGGGGTTGAGATAACTCCACCTTCACAACAGAGGCAACAGATTATGGAGATTGAGAAGCAGGTGATGCGTTTAATAAAAGTCTATCAAGCTGAGAAGCTTCTTTGCCGGTTTCACTTGGCTAATAATCTTTAGCAAATCTTCATGTGCAGGTGAAAGAACAAGCCAACTTATAGTAGTCAACAACAAGGACAACAATTGTGCACGGCAATGAACTCATTGTCACCACAACAAGCCCCTATAAGCAAGCAGCATTTGGTTCTAAAACTGATTGGCGTGTGAGAGCAATCTCAGCGACGAATCTATATCTTAGAGTCAATCATATTTATGTGAACACTGAGGACATTAAGGTAAATAATTATGTCTATTTTTCATTGTATGCACTTTTTAACTTTCAAGGTTCTGGAAACTAAACTTACGTGAGTAATTCCTGATTACAGGAGACAGGCTACACATACATCATGGCCAAGAACATTTTGAAGAAGTTTATTTGCATAGCAGATCTTTGGACTCAAATTGCAGGATATTTGTATGGCATAAGCCCCCCTCCCCCCCCCCCCCGATAACCCTCAAGTGAAGGAAATCCGATGTATTCGTTATCAATTAACATTGATATTTTTTAGCCAACTCATCAAATTGAAGATGTGTATTGTAATAAATATTATATTTTTTTATTATCTAGTAATATAAATTTGTTTAATATTCAGTTTTATTTGTATGGCATCATTTTTATGTTTTAAATATTTAAAAATTACTGGCATGTTGGGGCCTCCCAAATCTATAGAAAAGCTTTTACCGGTGCTCGTGTAGAAATTTTACGGTGCCTTTTCATGAGAAAAAGTGTTCAAAACCCACTTCTACCAGTGCTTATTCACGTCGGGAAAAATTACAATTAGCAGTGCTCAGACAAGCGTCGCTAAAACTAACTTAGCACTGTCAATACTTTTCCCGACATACTGATTTATCGGCGCTTGGTTAGCGCCACTATTACAATTGCTGGCGCTTTTAGGGGCTTTTACCGACGCTTTAGAGCACCAGTAAAAGTCCCAGTTGTTGTAGTGAAGCTTTGGCCCTAGTCATCTTACAGTTGCAAGGCGCAAACCGCTCTGAGCTATCTAAAGTTGATGTTGGACCACACAACGTTGGTTTTCCAAATCTGCAGAGTGGAATATGCGGTTAACTTCCCTCCTTAGCCTTCATCTGAGTCATTGTAAATTACTGACACGGCACTGAGCATGTCGATATGCCATATAAACTCTAACAAGGGAGTCTCGAAGGCCATTGTATGTTAACTCCTTCTGCTCAAATCTCGTTATCAAAGATTAAAGAGTTTCGAACCATTTAGTCACTAGGTCGTGAAGAGTTTAGGGTCGTTCAAAATCCTCAAGAATGGTTCAGATTCTTTGCAATTGGCTTGTGTAGATTTTAGCTCAATTATCAGTGGCCAACATTGGTTGAAGTGTGAGAAGGTGAGTCACAATACCCTCTCTGTTCCCTAATCAGCACATAGATAGGAGGTCAAGCTCGAAGGCAATGATTAAGAAAGCCCTAGCGAAGCTAAACATATCAAGAGCCATTGATTAATAATGAAGAGCATTCAAGGATTTGTAAACAATAAGATTTGTGGGTATGGAAGAAGAAAACATATTCGAGAAACCATTAATAGTTGCAGAAATGAATGGGCGTGATAATGCATTTATTGCAATATAGTTGAAGATAGAAGCTACATGGCGGCATTTGATTTCTTGAGGATATTCTCGACTTGTGGAAGTCGAAGAGTTTCTAGTTAACATGGAAGTTTATTGCCAAAATTTACTAATACTTATGAGAATAGTAGGAACATTCAACCTTAATGTTTGACTGAATTCATAAAAAATTGAAGCGTAGAAATTGTTATGGGGAAATCTGTACAAGGATAATCGGGGTTAGCCTGAGCTACGCGAATCGAATAACGAGGCCTCGGCAAGAGGATACAACGTTAGGGGCCAACTCCTAAGTCACAACTTGGGACTACAATCCTGATTGGTCGACCCGAGTCCTCGTCCTCGTCCGAAGGAGAATGGTTGACCCGAGTCCTAATCTTCGTTCTCAGATTTAATCAGCGAACTTCGACTCCGGTCGTCTATCGACCGACTCCAACTACTAGTACTCGGCCTCATGACTGTATGATCTGAGGCCGAGTCAGAGTATGAATACTTCGTACGCCGAGGACAAGGCTGAGTCAGGGCATGGATATGTTGTACACCGAGGCCGAGGCTGAGTTTAAGCATGGATGTGCCGCATGCTAAGGTTGAGGCTGAGCCATGTGATGGTACTTTGTATGCCGAATTTGGAGATCGACCTAGATGCGGACGTGACCGATCATCTCGCCCAAGGATACACGTCATTAAGGCACGATACGCCGCACGATCTAAAGATTACGGACAATATATCCACGATCATAATATCTTGTTGATTGAGTGAATGATACGGAGATTAATGGATATGGATCATCTAACCCACAGGTAAATACTAGGGGACCCCATTGCTACAGGTACGCAAGATCTCACACCCTCTCTTTGCCTTCAACTTAGACCAGATTCCCTAGCCTGACTTAGGCATCGGAGGGTCCCCCGACTTAGCTAGGGTCTCCTTTGGTTACTCTTTTGTGCAAGGCCAGGGCTCATCGAAGGTTCACCGCATTGAGTGGAGGGTGATCCAGATTTTGACCTCAACATTTTTTGGTGTTGTCTATGGGAAACGCAAATGAAAAAGCTAGAAGGTTTCACCGGAAATGGCAAGAGGAAAGAAAAAGGCGATAACAGTGGAGCCTGAACCTAGTGGGTAACACCAATCTTCTTCATTGCTACACACCAAGTCAGCTCTGAGAGGGCCATCCTAATGGACTCAGAGCAAAGGAGGGAAACAGAAGGTATTGCAAAATGAAGTCCAGATGTTGAAGGACGAAATCAACCAAATGAAGGTGCAACAGAATCATCAGCCACCAATGAACTTGGTGGAAGCCACCCCAGCGCCCGAGGGACGACCGCAGCAAGTCAGTTCCTGGGCCAGAGGCTCCTAAGTGCAGTCCACATGAGCTCCTGACCTGCGCACATTGTCATGCCCCAAGAGTGATCCGCCCGAATCCCATCACCCGCTTAGGATGCCGAACAATCCTACGTGTCTGCCACTTCGACTCTGGCCCCCACCGACCTCCACCATCGACTGGAGAGGAGTAGATAGGGCAGAGCATCTGAGGTGGTAGGTGCTTTCCAAGAAACAGTAGCTAAGGATCAGAATCCTTTGGACGTATAGTTTAAGGAACTTCGAGACCAGTTTAAGGTATTTTAGAGGAACCAACAATCTGCATCCGTTCCAACTACAATCCAGATGATGATGGACGAGACCGAGCCTCCTTTCACCTCAGAAAGCATGAACGAGGTGATGCCATCAAGGTTCAGGATGCCTCCCGTCATCCAATTCTTTGGATCCGGAGACCCCTCTGAACATGTGGAATCATATCATTCGTGGATGTAGATCCAGTCAGCCACGGATGCCATGATGTGTCAAGCCTTCTCGATAACCCTCTCCAGATCTGCTCGGAGCTAGTATTTATAACTTAAACCAAAATTAGTCGGTTCCTTCACAGAGCTCAGCAAATTGTTCCTTACCCAGTTCATCTCTGGTAAGAAGAGTTGAAAGCCAGCTACCCATTTGTTTACCCTCAAGCAGGGGAACAAGGAGCCACTAAAAGACTACATTGCCCGCTTCAACGAGGAGGTATTGTTAATTGAGGATTATGATGACAAAATGGCACTCTCGACCATGTTCAGTGGACTCAAAGAGGGAAAGTTCACCTTCTCGATTGGAAAGAATCCACCGACCACGTTGGCTAAGCTCATCACTAGAGCTCAGAAATACACCAATGCCGAGGAATTCTCTAACTCTCACAGGAACATACAAGCTACTGAGCAATCGTCCAAGGAGAAGAAGCCGAGGAACGAAGAGCCTCAATCATCCAGCAAGTGGCCTGACGATCGCGCCACTCATGATCGCTGACCTAGTAGGAAGCCTAAGAGCAAATTCCGTTCCTATGCTCCCCTCAATACATCTCCTAAGCAGATCCTGTTGGACATCAGGGGCCAGAAACACCTAAACTGGCTAGTTTACATGAAGACCAACTTAGAGAACCGAGATGAGCGCAAGTACTGCTGGTTTCATCGTGACCACGGTCACAATACGAGCGACTGTGTGGATCTTAAGGACGAGATCAAGACCCTTATTATAGGGGTCATCTGTGACGATACACCAAGGAAGAGAAGTCAGCTCGGAAAGAAGAACGACCGAGCAAGGCTGTGGAAGAACCTGCTGAGATCTTTATTATTTATGGTGGCTCATTCAATGGAGGTGATTCGAACAGGGCCCGCAAAGCCCACACTCAGAGTTCAGACCCTGAGCACTACATCCATTTGGCCGAGAGGCTGAAGAAAGAACTCCGAGTTAGCCCCTGCATTCTAACTTTCAAAGAGGATGACGCGCACGAAATCCAGCACCCACACAACGATGCCATCATGGTGGCTATGACGATAGCCAACCACAAGGTTTACTGTATTTTGGTGGACATTGGGAGCTCGGACGATGTCATCTACTCCGAAGCATTCGAGAAGATGGGGATCAAAAGGTAATGTCTCCGACATGTGAAAACCCCTCTACACGACTTTGCCAGAGATAGGGTGATTTCTGAGAGAGTCATCACCCTCCCTGTAACGGCAAGAGAAGGACAGCATCAAGTCACACTTCTAGTGGACTTTCTTGTTGTCAACGTGCCATCAGTGCACAACGTCATTCTGGGTAGGCCTTCACTTAATGTAATGAGGGTGGTCATGTCCACATACCATCTGATGATGAAGTTCCCCGCCAAAGGTGGGGTTAGATACCTCCGAGGGGACCAACGTGAAGCTTGGAGATGTTATGTGATAGCTGTGAGAGAAAAGGGTTAGTGAAGTAAGCCCTCACCATCAACGTCCTCGATGCCACAGGAGACCCCCCGAGGACTTAGAGACTGTCCCAATTGAGAAAGCCGACCCGAGCAAAACTGTTCAACTTGGGGTCTTCACTGAATTCTGAGCAAAGATCTAAGATACTGACTTTTCTATAACAGCACAAGGACGTCTTCGCATGGTCGCATGAGGATATGCCGGGAATCTCTCCAGATGTTATAATCCATAGACTGAACATGGATCTGAATCACAAACCAGTAAAACAGAAGAGGAGAGCGTTCAATGCCGAAAGGTACGCAGCCATAGCCGATGAAGTTTCTAAGCTCCTTAGCGTTAGCTTCATCAAAGAAATACATTATCCAAACCAGATCGTCAACGTGGTCCTAGTAAAGAAATCGAGCAGAAGTGTGTGTCGATTACTTGGACTTGAACAAAGCTTATCCTAAGGATAACTTTCCCTTACCTCGAATCGATCAGCTGGTGGACAGCATGGCTAGGCACGAACGAATCTCCCTCCTAGATGCCTATTCCGGATACAATCAAATCCTGATGCATCCCCCAAACATGCAGAAGACTACCTTTGTCACCGACAAAGGGCTCTATTATTACCGGGTCATGCCTTTTGACTTGAAGAATGCTGGAGCGACGTACCAGAGATTGATGAACCAGATGTTTTCAAAACAGATCGATCAAATAATGGAAGTTTACATTGCTGATATGCTTGTCAAGAGCATCAGAGCATCCGACCACCTCGCAGACATCGGGGTGACATTTTCAATCCTCTGGGAGTACCGCATAAAGCTAAACCCGGCCAAGTATGTCTTAGGAGTTAGCTTGGGCAAGTTCCTTGGGTTTCAAGTTAGCTAGAGAGGTATTGAGGCAAATCCTGAGAAGATAAAAGCACTGCTCGACATGAGCTCGCCTCGGAGATCCAGTGTCTGACTGCCGAGTAGCAGCGCTCGGTCGATTTATCTCTAGAGCAACAGACAAATGTCTCCCCTTCTTCCAACAACTAAAAGGTCACAAGAAAACCGAGTGGACCTCTGAATGCAAGCAAGTGTTTTAATAGCTGAAGAAATACCTGGGTTTGCCTCCCTTGCTGTTGAAACCGGAAGAGGGCGAGTCCCTACTCTTATACCTAGCTATCTCTACATTGGCTGTCAGTTCTGACGCATCAGGGAAGCAGGAGGCAAGCAGCATCCTGTCTACTACACAAGCAAAGCAATGGTACCCATCAAAACCAGATACCCAAGCATGGAGAAGCTGACACTAAACTTGGTCTTCTCAGCATAGAGGTTGCGTCCGTTTTTCCAGGCACATACCATCATCATCTTGAATGACTCTCATCTCAGGCAAGTTCTCCGGAAGCCAAACATCTCAAGTCGATTGACGAAATAGGCGATAAAGCTCGGGGAGTTTGACATTCAATATCGTCTGAGGACTGCAATCAAAGGCTAAGCTGTGACTGATTTTATAGCCAAGTTTACCATCCCCAGTGCCGATCTTATAGCAAAAGTAGCTGTCGCGACTCCGCCTATTCCCTCGCCTATCAGGGATACGAAGTCAGGACAGAGGTGGGTCCTTTACGTCGACGAGTCTTCAAATGCCAAGCGCGCTAGGGTAGGAATTGTCCTGGTCGTGCCAGATTCTACGACTATACAGTACGCCATTAGGCTTGGTTTTAGAGCATCCAATAACGAGGCAGAGTGCAAGGCCCTGCTGGTAGGACTCAGACTAGCGGCCAGTCTAGGGGTTCAGTCCCTTGAAGTGCAATGTGATTCCTAACTTGTAGTAAACCATATCTCTACCGAATATGAAGCCAAGGAAACCAGGATGGTGGCCTACATGGCTGAGGCCAGAAAATTAATAGAAAGATTCTAGAGTTGCACTATCAATCAGATCCCTAGGGTGGGAAATTCTTAGGCCAACGCCCTCGCAAGGTTAGCCTCGGCCACGGAAGGAAAGATTCCTCGGATCATTCCGGTAGAATTTATGGAAAGCCCGAGCATTGACCGAACGGATCAGGAAGTGGTTAACCTAGTTGAAACTACCCCAAGTTGGATGGACCCAATCTACGACTACCTTGTATCTAGTGAGGTCCCCTAGGACAAACTGGATGCTCGATGCCTGAAGATCAGAGCCGCTAGATATATTATCTTGGATGGGGTCTTATACAAGAAGGGGTGCTCACAGCCCTACCTCAAATGCCTCCGACCTGAGGAAACAAACTACGTGATACGAGAAGTCCACGAGGGCATCTGCAGTAATCATTCCGGTGGCCGAGCCTTAGCTTTGAAGATACTCTGCCAGGGGTACTTTTGGCCGACCATCCGAGAGGACTCGAGAGATTATATTCAAAGGTGCAACAAATGTCAGCAGTTCGCAGCAATACTGAGGCAGCTCGCAGAAGAAATAACCCCCATGAGTGGGTCATGCCCGTTCGCTCAGTGGGGGATCAACATCATTAGACCACTGCCTATAGGGAAAGGACAGGTGAAGTTTGCTATTGTCGCGGTCAATTACTTTACTAAATGGGCCGCGGCCGAGCACGTGGCCAAGATCATCGAACAGAAGGTGATCGACTTCGTCTGGAAGAATATTATCTGTCGGTTCAGAATCCCGCACACCATCTTTTCTAACAACGGTAAGCAGTTCGACAATGATATGTTCCGGAGCATGTGCAGGGGGCTCGGCATCTCGAACGCCTATTCTTCGCCTCGGCATCCTCAGTCCAACGGGCAAGTAGAAGTCGTAAACAAAGTCATCAAACACCATCTTAAGACGAAATTGGAGAAAGCGAAAGGCAACTAGGCTGAGGAGCTCCCATTTGTCCTATGAACCTACCAGACCACGGCCTAGTCGTCTACTTGGGAGACACCCTTTTCGCTGTCTTATGGCTCAGAGGCGATCGTCCCAATTGAGATCAGCCTCTCAACGGTTCGGGTCAGAAACTACCAGGAAGATCAGAATGCAGAGCAGGTTGCAGCAAGCCTCGACTTGCTCAAAGAAGCTAGAGATATCGCCCAACTCCGAGTTGCTGCTAGGCATCATCAAGTGGTCCAATTCTACAACTCAAGGGTTAAGACAAGGCGGTTCCGGTGAGGGGACTTGGTCCTCCACCGCGTCTTCCAAAATACGGCAGAACCGGGGACTGGGACACTCCGGCCTAATTGGGAGGGGCCTTACCGTGTGGTCAGATTGACCCCACCAAGCTCCTACCACTTAGAGGACCTCGAAAGGCGCCAACTCCTCCACCCCTGAAATGTCAAACATCTGAAGATTTACTATCCGTGAGGATCTACTGGCCATCAAAGGCCCTTAATAAATGTACTGCTCAAAGCTACTAGCCTCTTAAGGCCTCTAATAAAAGTTCCTCTTTTTCTACATCATCTACTTGTACAATCTACAAACGGAAAAAATGATCTCTCAAAGCAGAGGTAAACTTAACAGACCGATCCCTTAAAGAAGGGGTCGGGATGTTAAACCCATGGAAATCTACCAAGGGATCCCCTTCTATGTAAGGGAAAATCCTGAAGACGTCCCGATTCCCTAAGAAAGGGGTTGGCTCATCACGTAATAACAAATCTACAAAAATGACCAAGGAGCATGCCATTTGTTTGGGGGGGGGGGGGGAGGGGGGTTGGCATTTTAAGGGGTCGGTCGTTAATTACTAACTTTAAAGAACCATCACGATAATCAACGCATGCGAACGTGCCATCTCCCAATGAACATACCATTCATTCAAAAAATTGTCATAAAAAATCATTCATCTACATCATATAAAAAAACAACACAAGTTTCTATAAGTGCTATGGTTTTATGCTCCATTAGTTGTCAAAATTTGTGGTGCCAAAACCTCAATCTATGTCTTGTGTAGCTCATTTGTATAGCTGTTCAAGACATTGCATCACCTCTCTAAACACTTTGCTTGAAGTCAAGAACGAAGAACTACTTCAAATCATTTCAAGTAATGCAAGCACAAGCTACAACAAAAGAAGTGATCTTATTCAAAGACTCAAGTTAGTGTACAACTCAAGATGAAGTGTAATTCAAGCTCTAGAAGATCTCAAGTTCAATGCTACATCAAGTATAGAGATCTCAAGCTTCACAATCTTCAATTGTCAACGATTATCTAAAGAAATGAAGTGTCAATGTTCATACTTCACACTTAAGGTATGTAAGACCTTAGATTGACCTTAGGGTAGGTCATTTTGTATACATAATTCAAATTGAATTACATTACATATATTTAGACTGTTTTAAGACTAGTCCTGAACCTTGTTTGACCAGTCTTAAAACTGGCTCGACCAGTCCAAGAAATTTCAGGACTAGTCTTAAGTTCGTTGCAATTTTTTAGAAATTTTTTTGAGCCACGACCAGTCCTGGAGTCTGCTCAACTGGTCGTAAGAACAATGACGACTAGAACTAGGACTAGTTGTGCACTTATGACTCAAACTACAGTGACTAAACCTAGTGCCTAACGACCAATCAGGGTGTAAGACCCATATCCTAAACTGTACCGTTCCGTAGACTTCTGCAGTCTTCCCGGTCGAATTTCGACAACCTTCGACCCTTCAATGGCATTTGCGCGTGACCCTAATTCACACGCCGTCAACCTGAGTCGACTCAACTCGAGACTTGTACCCTAGCGACTATGCCGTCATCGCGGTTCCGATGCCACGTCTCGTGCACTAATGCGATACCCAGGCCAGGAGATGTGGGTTCGCATTCGGTGCGAGGAAAACACCGCGCGTGCGAATTCCGAAAGAATTGTCACATCAATCAATCAATCCCATCATGTCAAGTACACGTCAAGTACACATCACCTCTCACCCTTCCCCAAGCAACCCCTAAAATCAAAAGTTTCTTACACAACCCATACCCCTCTTACATAAAATACCTCAAAAGTCAATAAGGTCTTACACCCATCACTCACCATATCCATCACCCATCTCTCTCTTTACAACCCTCTCTCTCCCATTTCTCAAACCTATTCCACGCAACTCAAAAAATTTACATGTCCAAGCATTGTATTCAAATGATTATATTAGTAGATATGTGATGATGATGTTGCCTTTATGATTTGGGTAAACTTGTGATTATGCTTCTTACGAGATAAATGTACGTTAAAAAATCCTCCTTATAGGATCCCATGATCGAAATTTGGCGTATGGACGCTGGGAGCCGAGAATGGGGCATTACGGAGGCTGTCGGCACCGGATTTGGCGATCGGGATTCCTGTGAGTCCGATTTCTGGATTTGGGGCGTGACAGAAGTTGGTATCAGAACATAACTTAGGAATACCTGAGGATAACATCACATATCTACTGATAGCTACCCTCCACTCGATGATTGTTGCGAACTTATAATGATTAGATCCCTGAATTCGAATAACTTAGAAACTTCCTGATATAGCTCCATATCGTGTGCGCATTCGAGAGTGCCAAGGATAATAGACCCTTGTTCCTTCTTGTAGGACATTGCACCCAAGCTAGTGACCCGAAGGACTTCTGCTTCCCCGCCTGAGATTCCTGTTCCCCCACTAGAGACGTATACACCCCCATCCGAGTCTAGCACAGTACCGATAGTGTCCGTAAGTACAGACCAACTACAACAGATATTGCAAGCAATGACCGTTATTCTTCAGAGAGGAGACTGGAAGAGGAAGGCCCCCTCCGGTAGCTCCCGGCTGCCCCGATGTCAACGGCCATAGAGGCATAAGAACCGTCCGTCCTTCCGAGCATTTACACCACCTATACGTCAGTCTTCAAGTGTATACTTTAGATGTAGTGAGGCAGGGCACTGCTTCTGGGAGTGCCCCCACCCTCGGCAGCCCCTGCCACCCAGACTGTTCTCTTGTGCTTGCTTTGGGTGTGGTGGGATAGGGCATCGTAGGAGCGGGTGTCCCCGTCCTCAGCAGCAGCAGCGATAGCAGTATCTGCCACCGGGACCCCAGCAGCGGCAGGAGCAGTAGCAGGATCCTCAGACATCAGGTGGAGTCGTAGACGATTCGTGTGACTTGGCCCCTGCACCGTCTTCCTAGATTGTCCATGAATGAGGCGTCTTAGGTGTCACGCCCCGAACTCGGAAACCGGGCTCACAAAATTCTCGATCGCCGAATCCGGCGCCGACAGCCTCCGTAGAACCCCATTCTCGGATCCCGGCACCCATTTACCAGGTTCCGCTCCTGGGATACCACAAGGAGGGTTTCAAATCATTAGTCTGATTCATAATGAGCATAACAAAAGCATAACCCACAAACAATAAGCACAAGAACACCACCACAAAATCCACTATGATCAAAAACATTTTGAGTACAATGCGACTGGAAGGGGAAAATACAATGTAATAAAAGAAACAAAACTCCGGAAGCTCGGCTGCACGCTCCAACTACAGCGAGACTATGGCTACGACTGCGTCCTGGCGTCACCTCCACGCATCAATCGTGCATAAGCTTATGGAAAGCTTAGAGGGTGGTGTAAGTGTGTGCGCAATATAAACGTGCTTAAAATATAAGGTCAGAGTGATGCAGAATCATGGTGATGAGCACATGAATGCAATCAGCCGTACCAAGGCTATGCGGTGCAAGATATGAATACTATCGGCCATAACACAGCCATGCGATGCGAGATGCAACTCAAGCATGCCAATCCTCATCATGTATTAGTACAGTTCTCATTCTGGATAATCACCGGGGTCCAATACACTCCAAATGGCACTGTCGCTCTCCTAGCCGCACAGTCCAAGTGAGCGTAAGAAACCTCACTATCCGCCTGACCAATAGTCTGCCAATACCTATCCGGCACGTCGATAGCAGACCCATTCGCGAGCTGGTCAAACTCAGCCTAGTATTGCCCCCTACCCTCGGGCGAGTAAGGCCACACCCCTTTCCAACCGACCACGACACAGTGGGAGACGCGGCCTCCTGGTATTCGGCCCTCGTGCGCTCATATATCCACTCGGTCTCGACATTGGAGTCATCCTCTGGTACCATCGGGTTTAGGGATTTTCACCCAGGGACATCTATGGTGCCCGTATGCTAGAACCAAATATTTCCGGTCTCCAATCCTGCCATCCACGATGTATCTGGGGAGGCTATGGCCCTGATGTCGCTAGGGCATACAGTAACTACAATCACACAAATGCAAGTGCATGAATCATACTATCAGTCATGCAACAGCCCTGAATATACCATGCACTTATATGAGGCAACCCCGCCTATCAGGGAGCCCATAAACAGTCTATCCAAAGGTAAATGCTATGATCGGTCATTCCTCACATCAGGCATACATATGGTGCGAATGATCATGAATCATGCATCTATATTAAACATGTAATAAGAGATGGGTTCTAGGTATAATGGAGATGGGCATAGACGGCCTACTTACCATAATTTTGGGCCTATCAGTGGGCCTTAGGGATAGTTATAATGCGGACATTTAACCAACATTATCCATTCAATGTGGACATCAAACCAACATTGCTCCCAAGGCACTGTCGCTATAAGGGTCAACACATAAACCATGAAATGGGCCTCATGTACATCCCATTGGGCCTCTAATACATCAAATGGGCCTCATGCATGGGTCTCGTATACATATATCAAGGTAGGCCTCAATGACGGGCCACAAATGCATCCACATGGTCCTAGTCACATGGGCCTGCATACATCACAATGGGCCTCACATAATGGGCCTTAAATTATCTCCAAAACAGTTGGGCTGTTGGATGAAACACATACATTATGATGGAGCCCACACTAATAGAGGGTGCGGTTTACAATACTTACCTAAGTGGGGCCCACCAAAATGCTCATTTTCTACCCAGCTTAAGGCCCAATATAATGTTTATTTTCCACCCAACTTAAGGTCCAACATAATGTTTATTTTTCACCCAAATTAAGGCCCAACATAATGTTTATTTTTCACCTAAATTAAGGCCCAACATAATGTTTATTTTCATCCAATCTATTCATAAAGTCACGTGGGCCTGGATAGGGCCCACTGTATTGTTTATTTTCCACACACCCCGTTGATAGGGTGGTGTGGACCAAAGGCCCACCGATGATGTTTATTTCCATCCTAACCCGTGGATGGGTTCACGTAGGCAGGGAGCCCACCGTGGCGATATTTGGCGTCCAACCTGTTATAAGGTCATTGGACCTTGGGGCGGATGTGGGGCCCATTGAAATGTGTTTCACAAATCCAGCCCAATCATTGTGTGAGTCCCACCTGACGGACGGTCCATACCAAGATTCCAGCCGCATTCAATTTTTGGGTAGGCCCCACCAAGTGATTTTATATGTTTTAGGCATGTCTTCACATGATTTTAGATGGTGTGGCCTACCTAAGTTCCGTAAAAGGCTAATTTTTGAGTTGGACGTACGATTTGTGGGGACCCATCAAATGCACGGTTTGGATGGGAGATATGCATCAAGGTGGGGCCCACAGCTGGGGCCGTGACCCCCAGCCAATCCGTCCGCTCGTCACTCAGCAGCAGCAGCGTTGCTGCTTTTTTAAAAAAAACAATTTTATTATTATATATGTTTTTTTTTTGTTTTGGGGCCCACCGAGATGTGATTCACAATCCAGCCCATTCATTGTGTGTGTCCCACAATTTTAAGGGTCCAAATCAAGTTTCACTTGCATCCAAAACTCAGGTAGGCCCCACCAAGTGCTTTTATATGTTTAGACATGTCTTCATATGATTTCAGATGGTGTGGCCCACCTAAGTTCCATTTACTGCTGATTTTTGGGGTGGACGGCTGGTTCATGGAGACCCAGCAAATGCACGGTGTCGATCATCGAAATGCATCAAGGTGGGGCCCGCAATTGGGCCGTGAGGCCCTGCCTCGTCCGCCTGCGCCTGGCGTCAGAGGCAGCAGTTGCTGCTGCTGTTAGTTTTTTTTTTTTTTTTAAATGGATTTTCTACGGTTTTTCATAGACGGGCCCCGCTTCAGTAAGATCCACTCCATCCATTGGTCTCTGTGGCTTGATACCAACCCATAGAGTCCAATATTGAGCTTTTTCAGATGTACAGGAGCATTAGGGAGCCAATCAAGGGTAGGAACACTGTTTCCTATATCATGGCCCACCAGAAAACCAAATCAATCTCATTTTTCGGTTCAACGTCTTAAGTGACCTGAGGAAGAGAATGGATGGTTTGGATTGTATAGAAACATCAAGGTGGGGCCTGCATGAGTGGCCCACATCTCCCTTCCTTTTCTTTTTTTTTTTAGAGACAAGGGGGCTCGCCCGTCCAGCGTCCACTGACGCTGGACGCTGTGGATAAAAACATGCCTCGTGGTGGGTCCCACGTGGACGTGGCCCACCAATATATGTACATATACACATAATATATTTTATATTATATATATATATATATATTATATATTATATAAAATATAACATATATATACACATATATATAAAAAAAAATGCATTGTGCCCATCCAAATAGTGGATGGTGTGGATCATCACCTGTAATAGAGTGGGCCACACCGCCTGATGTAGATGGACGGGTAGATATAACACATATTGGTGGGATCTACACCATCACAAAGAAAGAAAGAGAGAGATATACGGTGAGATAGAGGAACCCCGCCATTATGGGCTCTCTAGATTAAATCACATACATCTAATTGGGTCCCACCAACATATGGGGGCCCTAAAGTTTAAAATAATGGCAAATCACCCACCTTATCTTCCTTCTCCTTGCTCCCTTGGACTCCTTAGCTCCTTACCTTCACTTTTAATGGAGGTTGATGAAAGATGAATGGTTGAGATTAGAGATGAGAGGGTGGGCCACACTTGAAGTTGAGAGGGAGTGTTGGATGAGTGAAATTTCTCATGGGATTTGGAAAAATTGCTAGAGAATGAGAGGGAGAGATAGAAATAATGGATGGAGGGATGGGTGGAGTGATGGTTGTAAGAAAGGAGTGATGAGAGGTATGGTTTAGTTTGAAATTGGTGGAGAAGAGGGATGGTTGAGGTTGAAAATGAGAAAAAGAGGAATGGTGAGGTGGAAAGAATGGTAGACTTTTGGAAAAAGAGGGAATGGGTGGAGTACTTTGAGGTATGGTTGCATTTATGGTTAATTAGTGGGACTAATTGTGTAGAGATTCCCTCGAAATCCGCAATGCGCGGTGTTTCTTCGGAATAAATGCAGATCGGCATCTTCTTGTCTGGGTATCGGTTCGGTGCGCAAGTCACGGCGCTGGAACCGCGGCGACGACGCGGTCGCTATGATAAAACTTTCGGATCAAGCCGACGTCGGTGCGCGGGACCTGGCCTAGGATCGTGCGCAAACACCGAATACGGTGCGAAGGTTGCCGGAATTTGACCGGAAGGACCGCGGAAGCTAACAGAATGGTACGGATTAGGACACGGGTCTTACATTAGGAGTTAGAGCTTGAGATTCGTGGGCGTTATCCCCATCTCTTAGGTGTTTGATTATATGGGTATGTTGTGTTCCGATTATATATATAGCGGTGTGGTTTTCCTCCTTGGTAAGACCTATATTGGTTATGTTGTGGTTTAAATTTCGAGGACAAAATTTCTATTAGGTGGGGAGAGCTGTAAGACCCGTATCCTAGACCGTACCATTCCGTAGACTTTTGCGGTCTTTCCGGTCGAATTCCGGCAACCTTCGACCCTTCAATGGCATTTGCGCGCGACCCTGATTCACACGCCGTTAACCCGAGTCGACTCAACTCGAGACTTGTACCCTAGAGACTGCGTCATCGCGGTTCCGATGTTGCGTTTCACCCGCTAAGGCGATACCCAGGCCAGGAGATGTGGGTCCGCATTCAGTGTGAGGAAAACATCGCGTGTGCGAATTTTGAGAGAATTGTCATATCAATCAATCAATCAATTCCATCATATCAAGTACATGTCAAGTACGCATCACCTCTCACCCTTTCCCAAGCAACCCCTAAAGTCAAAAGTTTCTTACACACCTCATACCCCTCCTACACAAAATACCTCAAAAGTTAATAAATGTCTTACACCCATTACTCACCACATCCATCACCCATCTCTCTCTCTTTACAACCCTCTCTCTCCTATTTCTCAAACCTATTCTAAGCAACTCAAAAACTTTACATGTCCAAGCATTTTCCAACCTTCATGAGAGGATTTTGTGTGGCCCACTTCCTACTCTCTCATCTCCCATCTCAACCATCAAAACTCCATCCTCTCCGTTCTCTCCCTCTCTCTCCATTGTTTTTTTTTGTTCTTTTGGTATGATGTCTTATTGCCCACTTGATGCATGACCTTATCCATGCCGTCCATTTAGGTGGACCCCCACTGTTTATACGGGTGGCACGTGCTTTGGGTAAAACACAAATACCAGGATAATCCAAAACGGGTGTGCCATGTGGGACCCACCTTAATAGGGTGTACACCCACACCGTTCGTCCTGGCGGACGCACCAGTGAGAGTAGGTAACAGTGAAGTGGGCTGACAGTGGGAGCAGCTAACAGTAGTAGTGTGGAATGACAGTGGGTGCACTGACATGGGGTGCGTTCTGACGTGAAGTGTGTGCAGGCGGTGGGGTCCATGGGACCTACCCACATCAACCATCCATTTTGGTAGGCCACACCCTCACACACGTTGGAGCATCCACCGTCCAAGGACGGTGGGACCCATCCATAGCTCACGTGGTAGACTGAGTGAGAGATACCCCGTTTTAACGCTGGGACCCACCCAGTCCATAGCTCAGGTGGCAGACCGAGTGAAAGATGCCTCGTTTAAACACTTGAGGTCTTGGTATCGATCCTGTGGAGGTGGCTGACATGGGTGTACGGGCATGGGCGCCGATCCATTCCGGTGGGCCACACCAATGTATGTGTTGTATCCATGCCGTCCATTCATATAAGATGGCCCCACCATGATGCATGTACTGTGACCACCGTTTATCTGACGGTGGGACACACCCCATGTGTGGACCCCCCTTGATCCACGTGACTGTCCAGGCCGTGGATGGCCTGGACGTGGCTGTTTTATATTATATAATATATATAGTGTATATATATATATATATATAAACTATATATATAATATCATACATATGAGATGGTGGGCCCTACGTGTGGGACCCACCTCTCCTTTAAATGCTTAAAAGCTGCACTAGCAGCAGATACATATAATATATTAGAATATATTATATCATATATGCTTTATGTATATACAAGGGTGGGACCCACCTCTGCCATTTGGAGTGCAGCAAGCTGCATGCACAACAGCCATGTAGTTGCTCCTCTTGTCAGCAGCCCGCAGGCCCTACATGATGTACGTGTCTTATCTACACCATCCACGGTTTGGATGGTGGGGCCCACCATGATGCATGTGTTGCATCCATACCATCCAACCATTTATGAGATCATTTTATAGCATGGGAGAATAAGTGAATCAGATCTAAAGTTCAAGTACACCCCACCATTTAAATAGTGGACCATGACATCCACTGTTCAAACTTCTAAAGGCCACAGTAGTTCCAATTAAACTGACAATTATTTTCACTTCATTTATCTCTATGTTAACTTATGAATAGGTCGGATCTCAAATATACATAAGGGTGGGCCCAATTTGATATACATGAGGCCTATCGGTGCGGTCTATTTAATGTACATAAAGCCCGTTGGCACGGCTCATATAATGCGGCCTATGTGATGTGGCCCGCTTGACATAAGAGGCCCATTGAGATGTATTCGATGCCCAGGTGCAAGGCCTACTTGTTGTTTATTCGAGGCCCGATGAGATGTATGTTGGCCTAATATTATGAGGCCTATGTAACGTAAATGAGGCCCATCCTGATTGTACTTAAGGCCATGGGCCCACTATATGTTCAGCCCTATATAGGCCACTCCTTGGGAGCAATGTTGGTTAGATGTCCACATTGATGGGCAATGATGGTTGGATGTCCACATTATGACATTTTTTTAGGGCTTGTTAGGTCCATTCTCTTCGATTTTGATTATTGATCGATTCCGATTGTCATGACCGATTGCCGATTCCGATCGACGTGACCGATTTGCCGATGTTGATTATCGATCGATCCCAATTGTTGATTCCAATTGTCGAGGCCAAGTATCGAGGCCGATTCTAATTTGTCGAGGCCGATTATATAGGCCTATTCCGATTGTCGAGGCCGAGTGTCGAGGTCGATTCTGATTGTTGAGGCCGACCTCGATTGTCGAGGCCGATTTCGATTGCCAAGGCCGATTGTCGTGACCTATAAGATATACATGCGACCCGTAGTTGAGGCCCATTATGACACGTATTAGGCCCATGATGCATGACCCATTTAATGTATTCAAGACCCATGTGTAGGGCCCACATGTCATGTATTTGAGGTCCATGGGCAAGGCCCATTATAATGTATTCATGGCCCATGGGTAAGGCTCATTAAGATGTATTCATGGCCAATGGGCAAGGCCCATTGTAATATGTATTAAGCCCATGAGCAGGGTCCACCTGTTGTGTATATGTGGTCCTTGAGTAAGGCCCATCGTGTTGTATATTAGGCCTTTGTGTGAGGCCGTGCGCCCATTATATGTTTGGCTCTATATGGCCACTTCTTGGGGGCAATGTTGGTTAAATGTCCACATTGTCAAGGTCGATTGTTGAAACCGGTTATTGATACCGATTATGAGTATATGATAGCATAGCATCATAATACATGGCCATACGCATCATCTGCATGTTTGTTATGAGATGTGATTAACCATTGCATATGCTATAGGGCAGGTTGTTTATAGGGCTCCCTGATAGGCGGAGTTGCCCCACATGAGAGCATGACATGCACAGGATTGATGTATGATTGGACTGTGTGACTCATACATCTCACATTTGTGTGACATGACCACCATACGCCTTAACGACATCAGGGCTGTAGCCTCCACAGGTATTTCGTGGATGGCCAGATGGGACACCGAAAATCTGTTCTACATGGGATGCTTATCCTTGGGTTAAAGTCCTAGAACCCTCTTGGTTCCAGAGGTTGTTTCAACGTCTAGACCAAGTGGATGCATGAGCGCATGAGGGCCGTATACCGTTAGGCCGCGTCTCCCACTGTATCGTGGTCGGTTGGAAGGGGGTATGGCCTTACTTGGCCGAGAGGAGGGGGCAATGCTAGGCTGAGTCTGACCAGCTGAGGAATGGGTCCGCTATCGACGAGCAGGGCCCGATATTGGCAGGCGGATAGTGAGGTCTCTTCCACTCACCTTGTTGCGCGCGATAGGGCGGCAATCTAGTTTGGAGTGTAATAGTCCCTGGTGATTTCCCAGAGAGAGGAACCGTACTGATATGTGGACTTATTGAGTAAGAGTTGCATGCTCATTCATTCATTCATTTACTATCTACTTGGGTTGGTGGTGCGCAACTAATTGTTGTGTACCTTCGTTATAGCAAGGATTTCAGTTGGGCGCGCGACTAACCTAAGATCAGTAGTCTACTACATTGAGTCTGGCTATCCAAATTTAGGTATGAGACTGGTTTGGATAGAAGCCCCTTATGATGGACCCCATAGCCTGCGATACTATGTACTATCATCCCGACTTCACTTCAGCTTAGTCATTTCATTCGCATTGCATATTGCATTGCATCATCGGTATCTGATATTTGGTTTACTGTCTCCGTATTGCATAACTAATCTACATTGCTTCATCAGTACATGATATTGTTTTTATTATATTGTTGCATCATATTATTTGGATAAGGCCGATGGTATTTATGGGCTTATCAGCATGTTTTCGCATTTCTCTGATATTGTATGATTTATGGGCTCGTCAGTATTTCCGCTTACTCTGATTACTTTAATATTGCTTACTTGACACTTACCTTGTACATACACTTTCACCACCCTCTAAGTTTTCTATAAGCTTATGCACGATAGATGTGTGCAGGTGGCGTTAGGTTGCAGTAGCAGCGTTGAGATTGGAGCGTGCAACGGACTTCTAGAGCTCTGATTTTCGATATATATATTTTCCTTTCAGCATTGTATTCAAATGATTATATTAGTGGATATGTGATGATGATGTTGCCTTTATGATTTGGGTAAACTTGTGGTTATGCTTCTTATGAGATAAATGTACGTTGAAAAATCCTCCTTGTAGGATCCCAGGATCGGAATCTGGCATATGGGCGCTGAGAGCCGAGAATGGGATACTACGGAGGCGATCGGGATTCCTGTTAGTCCGATTTCTAACTTTGGGGCGTGACACATGGGTTGGTCACGACTAGTCGTGGAGGGCTCACGACTAGTTGTGGACCACCTTCGACCAGTCGTAGAACGGTTTTATCCGATCGCGCTCAAAATTTCAAAATGCAGTTCATCCTATGCTAGTTGTAGTGTCCTCAGGACCAGTCGTAGATGCGATTTCTCCAAGTATAAATAGAATACGAATTTCAGAGATTGATAATCCAATTCAAGTAAAATCAAGGCATCACTCTGAGAGATAAGTCTGTGTTCTTTTTAAGCTATATTATGCATATTTAATATTCTCTTTTGTTAGCTTTATTAATTTGATTTTGTTTCTATATTCCAATCTGAATTGAAAAGAGGAATTATTGTATTCCTTCTTCTTGGAATCAAAATCAAATTTAGCTAGCCCAACTTGATTTAATTTAAAATCAATTAGAACTTAGAACTATTTCAAAGTGAGTATTGGACATTGAACTTCTATATCCGAACTTCTACTCCGATTGGTTCTTCCGTGCTGCTATAAAAGGAAAAATCCATGTATTTTACATTTATGTAAAGCTTTTATTGTTTTGGTTTCTTTTGAGATTGAGCCAGAAAAATCTCATTGTGTTGGTTATCTGAAGAGAGCTAGAAAACTCAGAAAGTGGGGGTTTTTGAATTGTGTAAGCCCATTTGAAAGACATAATTGTGAAGGTTTTAGGTGAACTTGAGAAACTTATTTTCATAGTGAACACTGATATCCACTGTGTGAGGATATTAGGAGTGGAGTAGCAAGTTGTGTGGCTGTTGTTTAACAGTTGGTGAACATACAGGCAAACCACTATAGCTCTTTGTATTTTATGGATGTGTGAGTTATTTTTCCTATCTTTTATCATTCAAGTTTGTAAGATGTATGCGTGGATGTGAATGTTGTAATATTTACATTTCAAGCATTGTGGGAATGTTGTAATAGTTTAGAATTTCACTTCTTGCTATTTCCTTTATTTCCTTTCAGTTTAATTTTTTGATATTCAAATTGTTCTAGTAAGGTTGTCCTGCTATAAACCTTTGGTTTTTATGGTGCAAGGTTGTCCTTAGAACAACATTGGTATCAACCTCTCTGTTCTAATATTTGAAGGTTTTAAAGTTTTCATTTGGCATAGTCTTATTCACCCCCCCCGCCCCCCCGCTCAGGAATTAAAGAACATATAGCTAGGCCTTTTCAAGTGATATCATAGCCTAATAGCTCGTTTTAATTGTTATATTTTTGGATTTAATTCCTAAGCTAATCGATCTAAGCTATTTATAAGATATCAAATTTTGATAACCCATCAGTCACTAAACCTCCACCATTTGATGGCTCCAATTATGCCTCTTGGAAAGCCAGGATGAGGATTTTCCTTAAATCCATGGATGAGAGCGTGTGACAAGCCACAATGACTGAATAGACCCCTCCTACCATTCAAGTAACTGGTATCGATGGATCCAAATCAATGAAAGTCTCACCTTATTTTTCTTGGACCACACTTCAGAAAAGTGAGAGTAGTGCCAATGCAAAGCACTAAATGTAATCATTTGCGAACTATCACCGGATGAATTCAAAAGAATTATATCCTGTGATACTGCAAAGCAAGCTTGTGATACTTTAGAAATGACACACGAGGGAACATCAATTGTCAATAAATCTAAAGTCTAACTCCTCACAACTAAATTTGAGAAAATACATATGGAGGAAACTGAAATGTTCATGGACTTTTATAAAAGATTAAATGACATTGTGAACTCTATGTGGGGTTTTGGCGATAAAATTCCAGAAAGTAAAGTGTGTGCAAAGATATTATGCTCGCTTCCTGAACGGTTCAATTCTAAGGTAACCACGATTCAGGAACTTTGTGATACGGATAATATGAGGGTAGAAGAACTAGTTGGGTCTTTACAAACTAATGAATTAAATTTTAAAGCTCCTAAAGGTAAATCTATTGCCCTTAAATCTTCTAAATGTATTTCTCAAGAAAATTCTGATTGTGAAAATTCTGATGATATGGCTCTTTTAGCTAAAAAGTTTTATAAGATTTTTAAAAGTAAAAAGAGGATTAACTTTCAAAAATCAAATGATAAGAAAAGATCTAAATCTAAATCTAAAACTTGAAAATCTTTAAAAAATACTCAATGTTACAACTGCCAAGAATATAGGCATTTAGCAAACAAATGTCCTAAAAAGGACAAACTTAAAAAGAAAGGAATGTTAGCTACTTGGGATGAATCTTCTGGCACTGAAGCCTCTTTTGAATCAGAAGATTCTGAAAACGAGTCAAGCAATGAAGTTAAAGCCCTTATGACTCTAGCTAAGTTCACTTTTTCAGATCATGATGATTCTACCAGTGAAGAAAATCTAAATAGTGTTCATGAAAATGAAGAAGATCTTCAAGATGCTTACAAAGCCCTATACAAGGAAAGTTGTAAAATTGTCGTAAAACTAAAATTTCAAAAAGAAAGGTTTTCAAAACTTAAAGAAAATTTTGATTCACTTGTTTTAGAAAAATCCCAGATTTCAGATTGTTTTGAAAAATCAAAATGCGATTTAGATTTCAAAACTTCCCTAATTGAAAATCTAAAATCTGAAAATGAAAAACTAAAACTTGAAGTCTCTTCTCTTTTGAGTTTAAAGGATACATGAAGATATACTCAAGGTGATCCAAAGTTAGAAAAGCTTTTGTCTGAATCAAGAAAATGTGGTGACCGATTTGGTTTGGGCTACGATAAAAATGTTTCTCCTAAACATAAGAATACTTCTCCTAAGTTTGTGAAAGGAAAATCTTCAAACTCAAAAGGAAATAGTTCAATTCAAAAGTTTTTTAAAAATATTAAAACTATTTAATCTTTCAAACCTAAAAGTAATCATATCAACTATAAAAATCAGAACCGAAACCCTTTAGCTGAAAAAATACTTGATTTTCTTAAGGAGCTCTTAAAATCTAACTCAGTGGGTCATTCTTACAATAACTACAAACATAAGAAGACCAACTATACTCCTAAACCCAAAACAATTATGAAATGGGTTCCTAAGGTTACTTGCTTGGTTGCTCACATGGCTTTCAAAGCTTTAAACCATTCAAAGTGGTACTTAGACAGTGGATGCTCAAGGCACATGACAGGTGATAAAGGTCTATTCACCGATCTTAAAGACATGACTGATGGGTCAGTCACTTTTAGTGATGGTAGCAACTGCAGGATTATTGGCCAAGGTACGGTTCAACTTTCTAACCTTCCTTTATTTGAGAATATTTTGTATGTTGAAGGTTTAAAATATAATTTATTAAGCATTTCTCAAATATGCGATAAAAATCATAGTGTTAAATTTTCTAACCTAGGGTGTGCAATATTAAACAAAAAATATTCAGTAATATTAACTGGTCGTAGAACTTTTGAAAACTGTTACATCGTAAGTAATTCTAGCTCATCTAATCAACTGTGTTACATGGTCCATACCGATGAGACTGAGTTATGGCATAAACGTCTTGGACATGTACACTACCGCAATCTCTATAGATTGAGTATAAGAGAACTGATAAGAGGTTTACCTAAATTACAGAAAGTAGACAAAATATGTGGCGAATGCTAAATAGGCAAGCAAACTAGGAGTACTCACAAAAAGGTGAACTCCAATGTCACATCAATACCGCTCGAACTTCTCCACATGGATCTTGTAGGACCAACTAGGACGGAGAATCGAGGTGGCAAAAAATATATATTAGTAATCATGGATTATTTTATCAGATTCACTTGGGTAGCCTTCCTAAGGGATAAATCAGAAACCCTTGATGAAGTAAAAAAGGATTATCAAAAAGATCCAAACTGAAAAAGGTTCTCAAGTCAGTAAGATCCGTAGTGATCATGGATCTGAATTCGAGAATAGCAGTTTTGAGAAACTCTGTTGCGATCAGGGAATATTATATGAATTCTCTGCACTTAAAACACCACAATAAAATGGAATTGTTGAAAGAAAAAATAGTGCTTCAAGAAATGGAAAATATAATGTTGAATAGTATGAAACTTCCTAAAAATATTTGAGCCGAAGCTGTTAATACTGTCTGATATACTATCAACCAAGTTTATACAAGTAAGTCAAATAATAAAACTGCTTATGAACTGTGGTTCGATAAGAAGCCTACTGTCAAATACTTTCAAATTTTTGGCAGCAAGTGCTATATTTTACGTGACCGTAAAAATCTGGGTAAGTTTGACACTAAAAGTGATGAAGGTATCTTTTTAGGGCATTCTTTGAATAGTCATGCATATCGGGTACTGAATGAGAGGACTGGTGTTATTCAAGAGTCCATTAATATGGTCATTGATGATCACTTAAATACACCTGACTCAAGTTCAGATAATGATGAAGTTCTTTTAATTAACAAACCAGATACTTCATCTAATCAAGTTAACTCTGAACTGAGGACTGTCAAAGATCATCCAACCACTCAAATTCTTGGAAACCCTCTCACAGGTGTACGCACTCGTTGACAACTAGGAGACATATGTAATTACATGTGCTTTACATCCCAGATAGAACCGGCTAATGTAAAAGAAGCTCTTACTGACGAAAACTGGATTGTTGCGATGCACGAAGAGCTTAACTAATTTTTGAGAAATGATGTTTAGTATCTTGTTCCTAGACCTAAAGATAAACACATTATAGGAACTAAGTGGATTTTCAAAAATAAGCCCGATGAACTTGGTAATATAATTCAAAATAAGGCTACACTGGTTGTACAAGGGTACACTCAAATTGAATGAATTGATTATGATGAAATCTTTGCCCCAGTAGCTTGTCTTGAATCAAACAGACTATTCGTATCCATTGCTTGCTTTAGAAAATTTAAAATTTATCAAATAGATGTAAAGAGTGCCTTCTTAAATGGTGATTTATATGAAGAAGTGTATGTGGAACAACCAATGGATTTTGAAGACCTTAAAAACACTGATCATGTTTATTGCCTTAAAAATGCTCTCTACGAATTGAAACAAGCTCTTACGGCATGATATGAAAAATTGATTAAGTTTTTACTAAGTCATAATTTTCAATGGGAAGTGTGGATAAAACTGTGTTTATTAAGAAACATAACAATGATATATTAATGGTACAGATCTATGTTGATGATATTATTTATGGATCTACCTGTACTAACATGACTATTGAGTTTATAAATTTAATGAAATCTAAGTTCAAAATGAATATGGTTGGGGAATTGAATTATTTCTTAGAGTTGCAAGTAAAATAACAACCTGATGATATATTTATTTCTCAAACCAAATATGCTTTGAACTTGATTAAAAACTTTAATTTTGAGAATGGGAAAATTTTTTATACTCCTATGAGTACAACTTTAAGACTCTCAAAAGACTCTTCAAGTAAAAATGTGGATCCTAAATTATATCGCAGTATGATTGGTAGTTTACTTTATTTAACTGGAAGTAGACCAGATATTGCTTTTAGTGTTGGTATTTGCGCTAGATATCAATCTGATCCTAAAGGGTCACATCTAACTGCTGTTAACCAGATTATTTGATATGTCTCAAGTACTATTAATTTGGGTCTCTGGTATCCATATGATACTAATGTTTAGTTGACTGGGTACATTGATGCTGATTGGGCTGGAAATATCGATGACAGGAAATCAACCAGTGGTGGTTGTTTCTATATTAAAAATTATTTAATTTCTTAGTTTAGCAAGAAGCAAAGTTCTGTATCACTTTTAACCACTAAGGCTGAATACAGAACAGCTGGAAATACATGTACTCAGCTTGTATGGATGAATAAAATGTTAAGCGATTACGAAATTACACAGAAATCAATGGTTCTATACTGTGATAATTCAAGTGCTATAAATATATTTAAAAATCCAATCCATCATTCACGTACCAAGCACATTAACATTAGGTATCATTACATTCGTGAATTAGTGGAAGAAAATATAATATCTTTAGAATATATCCGACCGAGACACAACTTGCTGACATTTTTACTAAGCCGCTCGACAAAAGCAGGTTTAATAAATTGAAGTTTGATCTTGGTATGAGCAATCTAAATTGAATATTTATGCATACTTATATCATAGTGTATATATATTTGATAATTTATTGGTTTAAATTTTAAATTTTTATGAAAAATGCATATTTTAGTCAGTACACGACCAGTCGTGGATGTACACGACCAGTCGTAGCATGACCGGTCGTGGACATCCCACGACCAATCGTGGACGTACATGACCAGTCGTAGCATGACCGGTCGTGGACATCCCATGACCAGTCGTGTAGCGCACTGGTCATTTTAAAATTGGAGAAAACTTCATTTTCCTTATTTCCTATTTCCTCTCTAACGAGCTGACGCCTGACTGGTCGTACCCACCTTCCTAAATCTTCAAGGTTAGTACGTCTTTTGCATTTTTTTTATAGATTCTAGTCAATATTACTTCATTTTCACTCTTGGAGTGATTTATTTTATCATTCATTACGATTTTTGAGTTTTATCTTGAAAATTTTGATCTATCAGAACCCCACTCCACATCTTTTGAAGTTACTTGTTTCTTTGATTATTCTATTGCAAATAGATGCTAGAGGGAAAAAGAAAACTTCCCGTGGTCCATCATCTTCTAGATCAACTCCTATCACTAAGCACCATCTTCGGTCACCCGAAGATGATCCCCCATATGTACGGGATTTGCGTTTGCTCAATGTCATTATTGAACGTCCTGTTGATCTCGACCACATTGCTCCTTTTGGTATCCTACCTCTTCTCCAAACTGTAGGATGGGCTAACATCTTACATTGGGGTGGACCTGCATACTAGTTTATTACTCAGGCCATGTTTGCATGCATTTCTGAATTTTCATCTAAGAATTTAATGTTTAAAATTGCTGTCAGAGAAGGTCCATTTGATGTAGATCGTCATCTGATATTTGACCTTATGGACATACTTGTTAATGACAAGGGTATTCCTATTCATACTCTAGTTGAGAAACCATCAGAATCAGAAAAATGCATGCTCACTAGAGATTTATGCAATATGGATGTGCAATAGACTCATAAAGGGAATGCGCTCCCCTCAAAGTTCTTGTTACCTAGATTCAGGGTTCTCCATAGAATATTTATTTCAAATCTGTATTCGCGTTCTGGTAATAAAACAGAACTGACTTCCTTTATGGTTAGAGTTTTGCATTCTGTCATCTTAGGTACTAAAGTCTGATTGCCTTCTTTGATATGTCATTCCATCATTCAGTTTCGTCTCCATCCAGGTCACAGTGATATTCCATTTGCCTATCTTATGACTGTGTTAGCTAATCACATGTAAGTTGCTATGCCTGTTGGAGAGGCTCATATCTATCATCTTATTTTTAACAATTCAAATTTAAACAAGATGAAATTGAAATTGGCTCCTAGCTAACTAGATGTTGGTGGTGGTGGAGCTGAAGCAGGGAATGCAGATGAGGCTGGCGATCTTCCTGATGATATTAATATGAATGATATTTTTGATGAACTTGAATCAGACTCTACTAATGATCCTGACTATGAGCCATCTGATTTTGATGCTCGTCTTCGTGCACTTGAGGAAAAGGTTGAAAACATAAATGTTGCCCATGACTTACAATTTAAATATATGCGCAATTATCTTTGGCTCATAAACAAGGGCCTTCATCAACTTGATCCTACTATACCTGCTCCTTCATCTGGATCTGATTAGGGGTTTTTTCCTTTGGTCTGTATTAACTCCAATACTATTTTGACTTTGTTGGTGTGTGAACTTTGATTTTACTTAAGTGTGTAAGACTAACGTTTGCTTAATCTGGTTATTGATATATGCACTTTGAATTTGCTTATATTTTTCTCATATCTTGCCTAGTTAATTCCTTTATTACTCTCTTGGCAATCCTTCTTTTCCATTTTTTTCCTTTGTCATATTGTGACAAAAAGGGGAAGAAGATTTCAGGTAGTTTGGACTAATTGGAATGGATATTTGGATTGTGATTGTGGGGTAGCAGTAGCATTAATGGTTATATATGTTTGTCACTCAGTGGGAGTAAATAAATAAGAGTTTTGACCTACTACATGATGATGTGTGCTAGTTGATAACAATTGGTGCATGATTCTTTAACTAGGTTGTGATTGGTTCTCTTATATATCTGGTGCATGATTCGTTATGGAGCATGTTGTGCTTCTCTTATTTTTATTAGAGTATGTTTTGTCACAAACTTGACAAAGGGGGAGATTGTAAGTGATATGGTTTTATACTCCTTTGGTTGTCAAATTTTGTGGTGCCAAAACCTCAATCTATGTCTTGTGTAGCTCATTGGTATAGCTGTTCAAGACACTGCATCACCTCTCTAAACACTTTTCTTGAAGTCAAGAATGAAGAACTACTTCAAATCATTTCAAGTAATGCAAGTACAAGCTACAACAAAAGAAGCGATCTTGTTCAAAGACTCAAGTTAGTGTACAACTCAAGATGAAGTGTAATTCAAGCTCTAAAAGATCTCAACTTCAATACTACATCAAGTATAGAGATCTCAAGCTTCACAATCTTCAATTGTCAACGATTATCTAAAGAAATGAAGTGTCAATGTCCATACTTTACACTTAAGGTATGTAAGACCTTAGATTGACCTTAGGGTAGGTCATTTTGTATACATAATTCAAATTGAATTACTTTACATGTA